>NC_090450.1:1727083-2072500 GCF_031143425.1 Pleurodeles waltl | reverse complement strand
GGAAAGCATAGACATGAATTAAGCAAAATGCATCTAATTAAAGTGTAGTTGCAGCATTATGTACCCAAGTTACACAACATTTCCCAGTCAACCACTATGTTAGTTTGCGTTATGGACATAATCCGACAACAATGAACTGCGATGTGACAAAATACTTTATTATTACAAATAAAATTATAAAATCAAGGCTTAAAAACACCCTTTAAACATATTTTTCAATCTAGATACAGAAGGTCCACAGCAAGGACCACGTGTAAAGAGGACCCCTTACAATCAGGAGGGGGTGCTCCCTTGCTGTGAAGCAGAGGAGGTGATGGACCCTTCCAAATGTACCGGCAGAGCTGTCAGCAGGGCTGGGGCTTGGTCAGCAGGACCGCGGTGGGTGGGGCGTGAACTGGAGATTTCCCAACAATCACGCTAGTGCGTATAGTGAAACTACATGACGTAAGAAGCAGGGCAGGAGGGGGCTTCAGGGGCACTGAAAACGCAAAGGGCCATATTTACAAGAAAGTGGCGCATCATAGAAGATACGCCGTGGTTCTTGCACCTAAGGACAACATGTTTACACCGAATTTACCATATGGCGCACCATGGTGATCCTTAGCACAATAGCGTCACAATTTTTGATGCTATTGTGGCGCTTTGCTACACTAGGGAAAAAATGTTGACACTAGTGTAGCAACGCACAGGAGACCCATTGAAGATAACGGGTACATCATTTTAACCCCTGCAATGGTGCAGGGAAATGTACATTTCACTGCACTTTTGTTTTGGGCCTCCCTGCACCGAAATCCCCCTTGCATGCATTATGCCTGACGTAGGGATAATGTGGCACAAGGGTTTTAAAGTACAACAATGCATGCATTGCAACACTTTATAAATATGGCACAGTAGAAAAGCCACCTTGGCATCAAAAAGATTATGCTATGGCACTGCTAAGGTGGGGCTAGGGGCTTGTGAATATGCCCCAATACACTTCAAATTAGCCAAACATATTTTAAAAGCTTCAAACCAAGACAAGTTGTGTGTGTGTGTGAAAATCCCAGGTGAGATCCAACACAGTCCTTACCATACCCGGCTGAAAGTATTTGCACCCAACTATTTATTGCTAAATACAATCGTTTAGGGGGACTGTTACACCCCAACCACTCCCCCCACCCGAAGCTACTCCCCTGACTATCAGTGGAGGGTCAGAAAGTAATTGTGTCACAAACGCTAGTGAAAATATAGGTAGAACTCAGCATTTCCTGGATCACTTGCAGAGTAAAGGCCCATATTTATTCTTTTTTAGCGCCGCATTGCGTCATTTTTTGATGCAAAAGCTGCACAAACATACAAAATATAATTGTATTTTGTAAGTTTGCGCCCCTTTTGCGTTAAAAAATTATGCAAATGCGGCCCTAAAAAAGTATAAATATGGGCCTAAGTGTTTTTAGGGACAAATGGGGATCCCCTGGAGCCCACACTTTTTAGGACCTCAATTAAGGTATTTTAGTCTGCCATTTCCTTATAGTGGGTAAGACCCCCTTTCCTACCATAATATGCACATGTACACAGTAGATCAGAAAATATCAGTAGAATTGATCCATTTGCATTGGTTCTTTTAGCAGGTATAAATTCCAAAACAATACCAATCATTACACAATTGTTATTGAAATACAGAAGTATTCTTATATTTTTTTTCCTTGTCCAGTTACATTGACAAGCGGTGTACAGTCAACACATGTTTTTCCCCTGGAGGCTCCCAAGCCTGTTACTTATTCAAGGCGGTTAGTGAAATAGGGTTACAATTTTCTTGATAGATTGATAAAAGTTCTTGGCATCCAGTTAGGTTATATCTCTTAGTCCAGGGAGAATGATAATCCATTTAGTATCAGAGCATGAAGGCAAGGCATAGACCGTAGACGAACCGCTGTCTGACCGGTCACTCGAGATACCGGCGGAGGTCTCTGCGGTTGCGTCTGGAATTAATCTAACTGGATAGGAGGTAACAACTGCCTTGAGAAAGCACCAGGCACGTACGCCTCTGGGGGGGTGAAACACAAGTTGGTTTACATGGCACATCAATCTCATTGGATAAAGAAATTGAAAATAAATATACAATTCTGAATCTTATACACGCTGGCTTTATGGAGGTGTGACCGGTGCGTCCCCACCTGGTGCTGATGTGTGGGGAGGAGGGTGCTGTGCTTAAAAATAAGTTTAAAAGCACCTGCTGCAGAGTTACTTGTGTGTCCAGCAACTTTCAAGCAGCAATAAAAATGTAAAGATAACTCTTATGATTAATGTTCCTGCTGGAAAGAGAATGGAGTTTTGGCTAGAAGCAGTTTTTACTCATCCTAAAGTAGCACAGAGTGTTAATGTGCCTGCTGCAAAGAACGTGTACAATGCAGATCACTGAACTGACTGTGAGTGCTTTATAAAAAATGAAGGGCCAGATTTACTTAAAAGTGGCACAGCACGGTGCTGCGCCAAACTTTGCAGCGCCACACTGCATCCCTTTAGAAACACAGGGATGTGGGGAAGTGGCCTCTTTCCAGCTTCGTTACCCCCATTTTTGGCCTGTTTGTCAGAGTGTTTGACTGTGTCTACTGGGATCCTGCTAACCAGGACCCCAGTAGTTCTGCTCTCTCCCTTCAATTATGGTTGTTGCATACTGGTAACCTAGTATTTCACCCACAATTGGCATACTGGTGCCCCCTTATAAGTCCCTAGTATATGGTACGTAGGTACCCAGAGCATTGGGGCTCCAGGGGATCCCTGTGGGCTGCGGCATTTCTTTTGCCACCCATAGGGAGCTCAGACAATTCTTACACAGGCATGCCACTGCAGGCTGAGTGAAAAGGGGCATGCACCCTTTCACTGCCATTTACACTGCACCAGGTCACTTATAAGTCACCCTATAGCAGGCCCTTCAGCCCTGAGGGCAGGGTGCATAGTACCTGTGTGTGAGGGCACCTCTGCACTAGCAGAGGTGCCCCCACGACCTCCAAGACCATTTTCCCAGACTTTGTGAGTGAGGGGATTCCAGTTAACGCTTGTACTGGACATAGGTCACTACCTATGTCAAGCTACATAATGGTAACTCCGAACATAGGCATGTTTGGAATCAAACACGTTGGAATCATAGCTCAAGCCTTTTGCAAGCATTGGTTATATGAGTCCATGCACTCTGGGGGCTCCTTAGAGGACCCCCATAATGCCATTCCAGTCTTCTGAGGTTTTCCAGACAGTCCCAGCTGCTGCCACCTCTCAGACAGGTTTCTGCCCTCCTGTTGCTTGAGCAGCTAAAGCCCAGGAAGGTAGAACAAAGGATTTCCTTTGGGAGAGGGGTGTCACACCCTCTCCCTTTGGAAATTGGTGGAAATGCTTTGAAGGGCACATTTGGTGCCCTCCTTGCATAATCCAGTCTACACTGGTTCAGGGACCCCCAACTGGACAAAGAAAAGGGGAGTGACCACTTCCCTGTCTATCACCACCCCAGGGGTGGTGCTCAGAGCTCCTCCAGAGGGTCCCTGGGTTTTGCCATTTTAGATTCCAAGCTGGCAGGGCACTCTGAGAGCACCTGACCTGTCAGTGCCAGCAGGTGATGTCAGAGTCCTCCTCTGATAGGTGATTACCTGTTTAGCTGACCAATCCCACTGTCAGGGCTATTTAGGGTTCCCTCTTTTGGGTGGTTCTTCAGATTCAGATTGCAGGACACCAGCAAGATTCTTCTGCATCTTTACTTCACCTTTTTATTGAAGAAACTGCATCTGGACCCTCCAGGAACTCTACAAACTGCAACAAAGAAGCAAAGACGACTTCTGCAACATTGTATCTTCAGCTCCTACCAGCAGCTGCAACTGTTTCTAGGTCGTGCATCCTCAGAGGACAGCCAGCCTGCACCAGAAGAATGATGGAATCTCCCTTGGAGTGAAGGAGTCACTCCCCTGCTTCAGCAGGCACCTGTCTTCATCGATGAACGGCGGCTTGGGTCCCCTCTCCTGATGAGTTGCATGGATCCAGCATCACTGTTGGTGGACTGAAGTATTCCAGACGGTCCTGACATCCAACTGTCCAACTTTGGTGGAGGTGAGAGCTTACTTGCCCATGCAAGATAGTACCCCCTGGCACAGCGTTTATTTTGCAGTTACCAAGGCTTTTTGGCATCCTTCCGCGAAGTTCTTTGTGCACCGTGCAGCTTCGGCCCCCAGCCCTCATTCCTGCGATGCACAGGTTCCTGAGTGGTTCTCCAGCGGCGTGGGACCCTTTGTTGTAGTGCTGCATGGGCCTCCTTTCGTACCTTCTTTGTCCTGATGCTGTGGGACTCCTGTACGCACTGCCTGGTCTTCTGAGGCTCTCTGAGTTGCTGAGAGTCCCCTCTGGCTCCCCCTCCTGGGTAGGGACCACCAGGTCCCTCCTGGTCCCAAGCCGCAACATTTTCTACTAACCGTGAGCTTTGCGTGTGCCAAGGCTTGTTGTCGGAATCCAGTGACGCAATCCTCCATCCGGCGTGGAACGTCTTCTGCACCAACCAGGAACCCGACTCCATCTGCTTGGGTGAAATACTGACTGTTCTTCACTGGTGGTTCTTCTTTGGCACCTTCATCCGGGTTAGCAGGGGCTCCTGTTCTCCCTGGACTCTTCTGTGCTTCTTGGACTTGGCCCCCTTCTTCCACAGGTCGTCAGGTCCAGGAAACCATTGTTGGTGTATTGCAGTCTCTTCTGGTTCTTGAATAATCTTCTTTCTTGTGTTCTTATGTGTTCTAGGAAAGTTACTGTGACGTATTCCTACTTTCCTGGGCTCTGAGGTGGGTTCTATTACTTACCTTTGGTGTTTTCTAATACTCCCAGTGCACCTCTACACACTACACTTGCCTAAGTGGGAAACCGACTTTTGCATTCCATTATTTTAGTATATGATTTGTGTTCCCCCTAGGCCCATTTATAACTCTTTTGGTTTTCACTATTTGCACTGTATTCTAACTGTTTTTACAGCTATTTCTGCATACTAGTGTATATAATTTGTGTATTACTTACCTCCTAAGGCAGTTTAGTCTATATGGTATTTTTGGCATTTGTGTCACCAAAACAAAGTACCTTTATTTTTGTAACACTGAGTATTTTCTTTCATGTGTGTGAGTACCGTGTGACTACAGTGGTATTGCATGAGCTTTGCCTGTCTCCTAGATAAGCCTTGGCTGCTCTGCCTGCAGCTACCTCTAGACAGCCTGGCTTCAAGAACACTGCCTAAATTTCACTAATAAGGGATAACTGGACCTGGTATAAGGTGTAAGTACCTTAGATACCCACTACAAACCAGGCCAGCCTCTGACTGGGGATGCACTGTATTTACTAATATACGCTGCATCCCTGTGTTTCCCCCTGCACTGGTGCTAAATTTAGCTGCCAACTCAGGCACTCTTGCACCATAGTGCATGGGTGTCTGCGCTGAGGGGACTGATTGTTTATGTGCAGGAATGTGTCCCTTCCTGCACATAAACAACCTACAATGGCAATTTGGCACTTCTATGTGTGCTGCAGAACGCAGCGTACATAGAAGTAGCAAATCATCATTGTTGAAGATTGTTATGTGCAGGAAGGGACTCCTTCCTGCACATAAACAGCCATTCATGGCCTTTTGCTCTTTCTATGTGTGCTGCAGAATGCAGCCCATGTGGAAAAAGCAAAAACGAGGAGGGATAAAAGTATTTCTCCTTGTTGCGCCGTGGGGATGGCATTAGTTTTTGGCTCTGTCACAGATTTATGCCTTCTTGTAAATCTGGGGCAATGTCAAAGGAAATGAGTGTTGTGGTGGATTGCCCACAGCAACCCCAATTGCACGCCCCTGTGACGCAGAAAACTGCGTTGGGGGACATATTTACAAGATGGAGTTAAGGAGATTTCAAAGCAAACTTTTCAAAATCACATGTTATGTCTTTTGGGACAACGAATACCCCTGTTAGTAGCTTTGTTGTGTAAATGGCATTACACTGGGTAAGGCCGAGGGGTGTCATTATTTGACCATTGTTTTTAGTGATACCATCTCTTTGGTTCCCATTTTGCAAACGCCCTAAGGTGCACAGTCAGTGGAAGGTCTATTTATATTTGCTTCCAAAGTGGGGAGTTCAAAATAAACTTAATTACTAGTAAAACCAGCATATTTACCCGAATATAAATGTAACAGCATGAAGTTGAGATTCCCCACAGTACATAGCCATGTCTCATACACAGAGGACATCAAACATTCTCCAAGAGTTCTGGATGAGCCCATCCTACACTCCTAGGGTGCTGGTGAAGGAGCACCCCACGATGAAGCATGCCATCTAGGGTTAAGGTTTATGTGGAAATATTCACCTCCCTTTATCTGGGCAATAGACCAGCATGTTGTTACCCCGAATACTATCAGGCACATAAGCCGGAACACTAGGAACCAACATTTAGGGCCGGGAAACATCCTTTTTTACGACTTTTTTATTACGAAAGTCGTGGTTAACGAAAGCGTAACAACGCTTTTTTTAACCACGACTTCGTATTTTTGTGCCTTAACTACGTATGTTCTGAACAACGAACATGCGTGGTTAAGGTACAAAGAAGGGAGTTGGCGAAGGTAAGTGGTGGGTTTAGGTTTTGGGGTGGGGTTGGGGGGTGGGGCGTTTTTGGTTTTGGGGAGGGGGTGGGGGGTCAGGGGGTTTTAGGTTTTGGGGTGGGGTTGGGGGGTGGGGCGTTTTGGGTTTTGGGGAGGGGGTGGGGGTTATGGGGTTTTAGGTTTTGGGGTGGGGTTGGGGGGGTGGGGCGTTTTTGGTTTTGGGGAGGGGGTGGGTGGTTAGGGGGTTTTAGGTTTTGGGGTGGGGTTGGGGGGGTGGGGCGTTTTTGGTTTTGGGGAGGGGGTGGGGGTCAGGGGTTTTTAGGTTTTGGGGTGGGGTTGGGGGGGTGAGGCGTTTTTGGTTTTGGGGAGTGGGTGGGGGGTCAGGGGGTTTTAGGTTTTGGGGTGGGGTTGGGGGGGTGGGGCATTTTTGGTTTTGGGGAGTGGGTGGGGGGTCAGGGGGTTTTAGGTTTTAGGGTGGGGTTGGGGGGTGGGGCGTTTTTGGTATTTGGAGTGGGTGGTGGTCAGGGGGTTTTAGGTTTTAGGGTGGGGTTGGGGGGTGGGGCGTTTTTGGTTTTGGGGAGTGGGTGGGGGGTCAGCGGGTTTTAGGTTTTGGGGTGGGGTTGGGGGGTGGGGTGAGGGATGTAGGGTGAATGGTGCCTATTGCTAATGATTTTATCAGGAATGCCTTTACAACGAAATATCGTTGTTAAGGCATTCGTGGTAAAATCATTAGTAGTAAGGACGAGGTCGGTGTTCCGACCTCGTTGTTAAGGTTAGTAGTTGTTTTTAATTCGATGTTCTGTCATATAATCTTTAGGGCCAGATGTAGAAAAGCGTTTGCGACTCGCAAATGGCGAAAAACGCCGTTTGCGAGTCTTAAAAGCCTCACCGGAATGCAGAAATGCATTTTGCGAGTCGGATCCGACTCGCAAAATGCATTTCCGACTCGCAAATAGGAAGGGGTGTTCCCTTCCTATTTGCGACTCGCAATACTATGCAATTCCATTTGCGACCGCGAAAGCGGTCGCAAATGGAATCGCAGTTACCATCCACTTGAAGTGGATGGTAACCCAGTCGCAAACGGGAAGGGGTCCCCATGGGACCCCTTCCCCTTTGAGACTGGACATAAAAATATTTTTTCTGATCAGGCAGTGGTCCAAGGGACCACTACCTGCCCTGAAAAAATCCGAAACAAAAGGTTTCGTTTTTTTCTTCTAAGTGCAGCTCGTTTTCCTTTAAGGAAAACGGGCTACACTTTGAAGAAAAAAAAAACGCTTTATTTAAAAGCAGTCACGGACATGGTGGTCTGCTGTCTCCAGCAGGCCACCATCCCCGTGAGTGCCCAGACTCGCTATGGGGTCGCTAATTGCGACCCACCTCATTAATATTCATGAGGTGGGTCTTTGCGACCCCATAGCGAGTCGCAGAAGGTGTCTGAGACACCTTTCTGCATTTGGTTTTGCGAGTTGCAATTTGTGAGTCGCTATGACTCGCAAATTGCAAGTCGCAAAACTATACTTACCTACATCTGGCCCTTAGTCCCTAATTGGACGGAGACTTCAGTCCTCTTGATTCTGATGTCACATCCTTCCTTGACAACAGACATCAACATCAACAAACGCTGGAGCTGAAGACCTATGCAGAGCTAGTCCCAGCTCCCATTATATATGGAACACTTCAGTCTGATTATCAATAACTCTGGCATTGCTGGGCATCAATATGCCAACCAGGCCAAGGTGTGCCCAAAGACCTTAACAAAAACATTCTTATCCTGAGAAGTTGCTTCACCCACGTCAAGTTTGGATAGTGGATAACTTTCTTTTTCTGAATCCCCCCAAAAAACTGAATTTTTCCTCTCCTCTCAAGAGCAAACAAGATTCCTCCACCTTTAACTGCATGTAGTTTAAGGGATGAATTCTCCCTCCCTCCCTCCTTCTGGATCACTTCATTTATAATTCTCTCCGTAGTTCACTGTCAATGTGGTTCATATACTTTATCAATTACATAAGAAAGGTAGTAATGGTTGCTAATGCACCACGCTGCCACCTTGTTGCCCCCACAATCTCAACACAGCTGTTCATTCGCCAGATTTCATCCAACTGGATTTTATAGATGTCATCCTAGTAGGTATGCCCCACACATCCATTGCTTCACTCTTCAAGATGTGCTTCGCTCTGCGGCCAACCGTGTCCACCCCACAACCAGCTGTGTTCACATCATCCCTCTACATTGTGACCTCTACCCACAACTCAACATGCCTAGGGTTCAATCTGCTGTATAGACCTTAAGACGAATCATGATCAAACCCACCTCCCACCTAGAAGAGCTGGTATTTCTGGTGGCTCAAGAGGTCTGAGTAGCAAAGAAACATTTCTCTTCAAGGTGCCAGATTTCAGAAACTATTGCACAAGGAAGCAGCACCACACCCTGGAGCAGCTTCCACAGCCTAGAACACACTTCCCTCAGAACTAAGAAGACTGGCTTTGCTCATCACTTTCATAAACAATTCTGAGGCCATCTCGTCAGATGTAGAGTCATATTTATGGGGATTTGAAGTTGGGCAGCGCCACAAGCCTTCTTGCAGCACTGCCTATGCCAATGTGAAAGGGCAGGATTGCACCATATTTATGCATCCTTTCAGCCAACGCTGGTGCACAATTGGCTACCTAGCACCAATGCAGGCTCCCTTGCACTATGGTTCAAGGGCATCTGTGTTGAATGTATTATTGTTTCTGAGCAAGAAGGGTTACCCTAGAAAATCTTGGTTATTACGAAACATCAGTCTGGGGCTTCATCAGGACTGAGTGTGAAGCAACCTGTCTGTTACAATATGTATTCGGATTTAGACCTCATGTGCATGAATAAAATGTATTTTGAATATATTTAGTTTTTCAGGTGTGACTCACCTGAAGTTGCTTGGTGTCTGGACACGAGACACCTTGTGACCTCTATTCTTTCCTCGTCAAGTCTTATCTTTTGATGTTTGAAACTCTTTTATTTTGTTGTTTCTTTTTCCTGTGTGTAGCTATCTTATGTCTGATATAAACCAACGCCATTTGATTTTGCTATAATGATATATATGATATATTTATTTGGGTGTTCAGCTTGCCCCTTCGTCTATTTGCATGCTGTTGTGTACTTCACAGTTGTCTTCCACCCACTGCAGCATGCTGTGTAGAGCCATGGGTCAGCCCTGGTCATCCAGTGGTTAATTTCAATATGACTGAAAGCGCTCTCCTCTTTCATGAGAAGCACATCTGTAGACAAACATATTCCTATCAGTGGCAGTGACTAATATTGCAATGTGTGCTTTAAGAGGCCAAACACAAGTTTTTGCACATGTTGGGTAGGGCCTGAGTCCTTTTTGTACTATTACTTTTTACAAAAATAGTGAAATAACAAAGCAATCACTAAAGAAGCTGAAAGGCTGGCAACCGAAACCACGCCTACTGGCTTTGCTATTGCTTGTTTCTGTGTAGTTCTATGTTGTAGGAGACATTGTGGTCCTTCATCATCCACAGTAGGTGCAAACATTTATGCCCATGTCTGTGGCTACCCATGTTTTTAGTTCTAAAAATATAGTCACCCTGCTGGTATGAGTCAAACAGACTACGAATGTTCAAATATAGAAATATACACTCAACTGCGTGGAACGAGGAGCAGTAACTGATGAATTGTTTCTTTCAGGAGGTTAGTTTGTGGTCACAATGTCATCGAAGTGGAGGTGGCTCCCCTCTGGAAGCTCTTCTTTGTGAAGGTAAGGTGAACTTTAGTTACAAAAGAAATATTTTATATTTGCTTGGCAACTAAACATTGTTTTACAACAGAATTTGGAAATTAAACCTTGCCACATACCAGTGTTGTCTATATTTAAGCAAAATGGTGAGCAGCTCAGTCCAAGCCTGTGGAAACATAATTGTGTTAGACAACAACAGTCAGCTTCGGACCCTGAGTCTGCCAACTTTTTTAATCTTTGCTTTGCCCAACCACATCTTCAGGGCAACTTCAACCCAAGCAACAGCTACCCTTGTCCCTTGAAGGCTGCAAAGGAAGAAGTCTGTGGCCAGGAGTAATTATTCAGTTCCCCTCTCCAGTGAACTGTCATCCTACCTTCAAGATGATCCAACTGACAACTCACTGGGTAGTCAGGTGGAACGCTTCTCACTTTCTAGCTGCCTAACCTGTGAATGAGATTCATTGGGAGCACCAATATGTACAATGTGGCAGTCCTCTAATCACGTCTTACCAAGACACTTCTCAGTGGTTGGGTCAGAGGATGGAAGCACACTGTGCAATAGGGAGAGCTGCAGGTTGTCACCATTGACAACACCATTGACTTGAGCATGAAGGAGAGCTCTGCCTCCACTACGACAGCCCAGTTCTGTCCTTGCTTACACCAAGGTGGACGTGCTGCTTGAAGGCTGGAAAGCTTCTCAAAGGTTGAAGAAGTAAGGTGTGTTTCACATAGAGGTAGGATATAGATGGTGACCCACTCAAGGCCAAGAAGCTTTTCTTCATCCACTGGGGCACCTAATCCAGACAGATGGACAGTTATTCCTGATCATTAATATGCATTTCCGATGCAGAGTGGATTTGAGGTTAAGTGGCGTAAATTTAAAGATTCTCCTGGTGATGCTGTAGGAGCTGGGCCAGTGAACAGCAACAGAGTTTGAGGAGCAGGCATGGTAGGGAAGATGAGTGTTTCACTCCACAAGGACATTAGGATCTCTTCTTAGATTTTGTACAAGGACGTTTCAGTTCTACTCATAGGCATGGTTCTACAAGATATGGTTTGGTCCACCATACATATAGAACTCTTGTGGCGTTTACGTTTTAATGATCTCACTGGGGAAGCAACCTGGAGATGAGAGAGTAGTCACTCATGCCCATCAGGTCAATCAATGAATTATTGAGTAGAAGTGTGATGATGGACTATTGGTAAGGGCTAGACAAGACAAAGCAAAATAAGGCATTAATTATAACCTTGAAGTACACTTTTAGTGAAAGAACGAGTGTCTTTATGCATGTAGCTCAGCATCTCCACAGGCTGAGTAAATTTGACAATGCTTTGATGGTCGTACGTTGGAAGATGGAGTAGGGGGCATGAAGAGGAGGTGTAAAGATAGGAGGTAAAGCCAATGGTAATGAACAACAGGGTAAGAAGTTCCAGAGTTTCAGCTTTTAGTTTCAATGATAGTAGATTCTTGAAATGCTATCCAGGTATTGTTTTTAGGGCATCCGTCTTCAAGTCAAAATTGAAGATTGAAATTGAGGGTTTCCCTCTTTCCTTTTGAGGTTTGCCGATGCAGCTGCTAAGGTAAGGGTGTTTGATTCACTTAACAGTTTTCTATAAGCTTTTCCAGTCTTCTCTTTTCTTCATCCATTACTGAAGAGTGTCACTGGCCCACAAGATTAACTGGTACCTTCATATTAGTGTCATCCCTTTTTTCCCACTTGTTTGTAGAATTAGGCACTGTATTTGTAAAGAGGGGTGTGCCTGGGGTTTGTTATGTGTCAAAGGATTATTTCTGCAAAAGCAATTACTTTCCAAACAAGTGTATGGATTAACTACAATAATATGGAAATTGAGAAATAGAGCACAACATTCATAATACTTCTTTCTGATTGTACCTTTGTCAAACTGGAACTCTCTGTGGGCCTTAAAGCCTTCCGTTCAGAAGTGTATGTGCGGTATGGAAAACTTCAAAGGCCTCCTTCAAAGGTGAGTGGAGATGGGACATCCGCCTACAGCCAGTGAATGTTCATCTGTCAATTTCCCTGCTTGATTAAGAGATGACCACTGAAGTCTGAACATTCAGCCATTTTCTGTTGTCCAAGTATACAAATGTATTGGAAACATTAGAAGGTCCTGATATACTGTTTTATCCTCACTGTCATCTGAGACCACACAACCCATAAAATGTCAAGGCAATGCCCAGGTGGCCAGCTGTGGGAAAGTGGTTCATTATTTGGACGGGATTGGTGTCTACCACAAGTAGTAAAGTCTTGTTAGGTCCAGCCAAAGGTTTCGGTAAATTGAATCTGAGCCCAATCTCTGGTAGCTGTGGCACAAAGCAAACAGTCTTGAGCCCGATAAAAAGTGTAAAGCATTCAGGAGATGCAAACCAGTATAAGTAAAAAAACACCACAAAGAAAAACCCCACCGAATTTATAAAAATAGATTAAAATGTAATGAACCAAACGACACCAAAACAGTAAAATGCCAGTCAGAGAGACCAGAGATATGAATTTGGGAAGATTAGAGTAACAATGGCACCAAAAAAGGCACAGCGCCAAGGGCAGTCAGTAGTCGAAGTAGACTAGGAACTAGGTGGCGGTCGAGGCTGACCCCGAAGGAGCACGCGTCAGTCATAACAAGTAGATTTGCCCAATAAGGACCTGGAAGTAGGGAAGGTCAAATCTGAGAAGGGACTTTGTCATTTTTCTGAGCAAAAATATTTTTGCTGGAAAAACCTGAAATTCAGTCCTACGCTGTGGATGCAAGTCGGATACTTTTGAGGTCAGTCCCCTTAAAGCTCTCGAGAATAAGTTTTGAAAATGTTCTTAGATTTCTTTTGGTGCCCAAGTAACCACAGGACTACACTTTTAAGGCTAACAGGACCTCGGGGTAAGCACTTCGAGACTCTCAGGATCTCAGGCACAGCACAGCAGCAAAGTCTGCTCCAGGTCCAGTTGCCACTGAACAGTTCAGATTCTTCATAGGAATTCCTTCAGCTTTTTTTAATGTTCCTAAAGCCACACAGGATCAGACTCATGACCCTTAGAGATATTCCTGTCCTGGGATTTCAAGTGGCAGGAGCCTCCTCAGGCCCGTCTCATACGTCAGGTATAGCAAATGCAGCAGGTTGAGTCCGCCTTGTATCCTTTTGCAAGTGCAGCAGTGTTATGAGGAGGACTGGGTGAGGGTCCAGCATTGTAGGGTTCACCAGCCTGTGGGTAGAGTATACCCTAAGATACTGCTAGCCACTATCTAAACAATTGAGTATATGTCTTTACTGTACTGAAAACAGACCCCAAATGCCATGTGTGAGAGCATTTTGAAGATGGAAAAAGACCTATGCCACACTGTTATGTTTATTTTTAGAATGCACTACTCACCCAGGAGGGTACCCTGGCTCTGATAGCAGGAGATGCCTGGGCTGAGGCTAGTCAAAAGAACCCTGGGGCGTATTCACAAGGAACTGGTGCATTGGCTCTGATGCTCCAGTTATCTTGTGTCACTGTGTTTACAATACAGCGCACCGTGGCCAAGTTACAACAATAGCTTCAACATTTTTTATGCTATTGTGGCGTTTTGCTACACTAGCACTAAAAGGTTTGGCGCTACCCCAGCATTGCACAGGGAGGCCCATAGGCTAATGCACTAGCATCACTGTAATGCCTGCCCTGAGCAGACATTAAAAAATTACACTATAATGGCACAGTGAAATCTTCTCAATTTCCCTGCACCATTTCTTTGGGCTTCCCTGCGGGGGAGCACCCCCTTGCATGCATTACTCCTGGTTCAGGTATAATGTGGCGGTAGGGGTTACAAAGTGGTGCAGTGCTTGCATTGCGCCACTTTGTCAATATGGCACAGGGAGGGGGGCTGGTTAGCACCACCTTAGCGCCAAAAAAATTATGCTAAGCCAGAACTAGGAGCTTGTAAATATATCCCAATGTCTAGTTTCTTGGAAAATTCAAGAACTGAGAAGGTGGTTCTGATGTTCTGAGGCTGGTCGTTCCAGGCTTTGGGAGCAAGGTACAAGAAGGCATATCACTAGGGGCCACATGTAGGTAGAAATGGTTTTGCAAATCGCAAATTGCGAGTTGGAGCGACTCGCAATTTGCGAGTCGCAAAACCAAATGCAGAATGGTGTCCCTGATACCATCTACAAATCACAAGGGGGTCGCAAAGACCCACCTCATTAATATTAATGAGGTGGGTCGCAATTTGCGACCCCCTTGCGATTCCCTGCACTCACAGGGATGGTGGCCTGCTGGAGACAGCAGACCACCATGTCTGTGGCTGCTTTTTTAATAAAGCAGTTTTTTTTTTTTTTGTATTGCATCCCGTTTTCCTTAAAGGAAAACGTGTTGCAATACACTCGGGAAAATTAAACCATTTGGTTTCATTTTTTCAGAGTAGGCAGTGGTCCTTTGGACCACTGCCTGCTCTGAAAAAATATTTTTGGCGCCATTCACAAAGGGGAAGGGGTCCCCTGGGGACCCCTTCCCTTTTGCGAATGAGTTGGCACCCACTTGACATGGGTGTTAACTGCGAATTGCTTTGCGACCGCGTTTGCGGTCACAAAGCAATTCTGCATCGCGGTGCGAATCGCAAATAGGAAGGGGAACACACCTTCCTATTTGCGAGTCGCATTCCCATTTTGCGAGTCAGTACCGACTCGCAAAATGGGAATGTGCATCTCGATGCGCGTTTTGCATGGCGCAAACTGCGAATTTCGCAGTTTGCGCCATGCAAAACGCTTTGTACATCCTGCCCTAAACGTGGTCTCTGATGGCGAGGGGTATGTTGGGGAGTGGACTATGATGATCCCTAGTGTCCACCGACAACTAACTCCAAAATCCAGTTTGTAGCAGCAATGTGCCTACAACAAACCCAGAGACAGTGTCTGGTAGGACAAAAGTCTGGTGCTCACCAGCCAGACAGATGACAAACAAGTATTATCTTGACATCCGGTTCTCTTCCTTTCAATGTGCCCCAAGTGTTGCATGTGGCACAACAGGATTTGACAGAGTGGTTTCACAGGATGGTCACAGCTTTCACTCTGAATACTGTGTAGAGTTCCTCAGAATCAGCTCTGCCCATCCAGGTCATGCTTTTGTTTGCTTCTGGGAGCATTTCACACGTTTTCCTGGGCTAAGCATAGGCTGGGAAGACATGGAGAGTCAATACAAATTAACCTCCAGCAACGTTAGCCAGGTTACTTTCTAAAAGTTAGTATTCCTTAATATATATTAAACACTTAATTGAAATAGATGTTTAATAACTATTAAAAATAGTGGTTTAATTATTTCTCTTGCTAGTTCCTTTCCAAAGATACAGCATTATTATAATAATCTGTACTATTCATCAGTGAGAGCTCGACAAGGAATAGTAGAACTTTGAGGAACCATAACTTGCTGCCTTCTTTGGCTTTGCCCCATTCGAGGATTCTGACTTCAAACAAAAAGACTAATATAGAAGATAAAAACTTTGAGTGTGATGACCAGCTTGGTGCATCGGACCCCCTGCTCCATTGTTGTCAGTCTAAAATTGTGCCTAGGTTGTCATGAACCTTGAACCAAAACTTTTAATTGACATTTTACTTCTTCTACGTTAATTCAGCCTTACGTATTTTAAAATATTCATATCACTGGTTCTCTTTATTTCTGTTTCTCTTTGTTTCTGTTGACCTGACAGTTGTTAGAACTTCTTAAACTTGACACACCTTTCTCTTGGGAATTGCCTGCAGTTTGTACCAATCTAACCTGGGGTTGAGCAAAAAGTTCATGGAGGCTTGTGTTGATATGTACCTAGGGTGTTTATTAAGTTGGTAAGGGTTTCCTACCTTCATAAATTAATAACACACTTTGAGACATCTCTCTTGTGACATTTATGTGTTGTTTCAACAACAATGCTTTCTCTTCACATCCTGACTCTGATCTGTAAGGTTTCACTGCCTGATCACTTTTTTTGGTTTACAAACTGAATGTGCACCTGTGATGACATAGTAAACTTTCTGTGAACCTGAAATCCTTAATTGTTATGCTGAGCTCTAGCTTTGATAGCACCAAAAGTCTCTACTTCAAGTTGCAATTTTCACCTCTGCCAACGTGAGGTAGTGATTTTAAGATCTTGCTTTAAATAGTTTAGCTGTGTGCCTGGGCTAATGCCATAAAAATACAATGCACAAAGAGATGAGTCACCTCCTTTAGGCCATCGCTTATTGAGGTGTCATTCAAATTTTGGACTAACCCACACAGTAGTACATATTTTGGGTTATTGGTCAGTCAGTTAGACTTCCTGACCATTTGATTGGTCAGTGGTTGTATAAATTTGGCTTTGGTGAGAAGCACTATTTCCTCTGAGCTCAGTGGTTAGGCTGGAGGTGCTGACAGTGGATGTGACCAGGAGACAACACCATCTGACATGTAGCTGAAGTGTAATGGCAACTGCAGCAATACTATGACTGGGCTGTCAGTCTCACATGCTGGAGTTGTGTAGTTCCATATCTTCTACTTACGTGGGTTTGGTGGGAATACAAGTCGCCGTCACCTGCATGAAGGTGGGAGTGGTGCTAGTCTGTGTGTGTAAGACAACAGAGCCCAGGAGGCCGCAGTCCAGGCTCCGCTAGTGGTGGCTGCATTACAGCGATGCCGGTCACCACCGCTGGTATGCTTAGCTGGCTTCCTTGGGAGGGCAGCTCTGCAGTGCCCAGCTTCATCTACCACTTGGCAGCAGTGGCTCAGAGTACTGGTGATAGCAGAGCGGAGAGAGGCAGGTATGTGAGCTATGCTTCCTTCACTTGAGAAGAAGTAGCGGATGCTGTGGAATGAAGACGGCTGGTGACAGGCCTCAGTCAGCACCTTAACCCTTGGAAGCTGCAGCAAGAGCAGCAAAGCCTCCCATCCTGCCTGGGATGACCAGCTAGCTGTCTGGGAAAGTCAGCATCTTCTGCCACCATGACTGGGAAGTGGTGGACATCCAGCTGGCTTAGATCCCGCAGCGCAGAAGGAGCTTTATGGATGGGTTGGCGATAGAGTGCCGCAGACCCTGGCCCTTTTCATGAGCCACACTTTATTTAATTTTTCTGAGCCCTCTGGTCTAACGTCAGATGTGGCTTTTTTTAGTTTGAGGTGGAATTAAGATCAAATGAGATGATGATAGTCAGACATGCCTCACTTCAAACCAGAAATTGTTGACTCTCATGCTAAGCCACCAGGGGCATGTAGGCTTAGAGGTACATGATGCCAACAGGACTTCCAGGCCCTAAGCCCATCCAGCAGTAAATGTGCCCTTTATCCTTCTTATTATTCATCTATCACTGTCTGTCCAGAAGAGCTGGGGACTTATCTATGTTGCACACACAGGGTATGCTGCAGCTAGCAGCATCTGAGTACTAGCCAACCTGCCTTCAACAACTGTTAGGGTGGAGGCGATGGGGAATGATGGAGAATGGCTGGGGTTTGCCAAGATAAAACTATGCTTTAACTGATCCAAGGCACAGGTTCTAAACATGCATTGACATAGTTATTATGCCTTTTTGTTTTAAACACAAATGCTTCTTTATTGCTTGACAATTTGCGCTGATTTATGGAAGGTTGAAGGTGGGTGAATACAAACATAAAACAAAATGTGAATGAATTATTGGATGAGTATCTGCATTGCTGAATGAATGGGGGAGCATTTGAGAGTGTAGATGAATTAAGGAGCATGTAACCAAGAATATGTAAATGGATGAAAGTTTAATTAATTAGGTGTATAGGTGAATAATTAACTTCATGAATACATGGATAACATATTCTGTCAGTCTTTTTCCCCCACACTTATTAACTTACTAATTCATCTATCAAATACCTACTTATCAATGTGTGTGCCCGCATTCACACTCATCAATTAACTCTTCCTAGAACCACAAACTACTGACATTGAGTTAATAAGCACTTTCCTATATAAAATCCCACACATAGTGGCTTTGTCAATGCTTCAAAAACAGAATGTGGTGTGTGGCACTGAAACCACTGTCAGACTCTATCTGTGGCGTGTGGCGGTGAGACACAGGTTTACCTCAGAGGCTGAGAACCCTTTAATAGTAGAAAGTGTTTGTTGTGATTTGTGTATGTTCAGTACTAGCGCATTTGAGGCTTTAGACATATGAATGAAAACCTCTCATCTACCATGGTTTGGCTAAGCCTAGGACCATAAGTCACAGGACTGCTATTGGCTGCTGCATCCTGGATGTTTCTTCTGGTGTTAGCTGCACTCTGTTTTCACCTCTTGGTTGCCTCCTACCAACCAATGGGAACCACAGGTGAGCTCTTTGTACGCTTACTCAATAGTTACTGACTTTGAAGCACCCCAAGATAACCACAGACCAGCTGGCTTTCCTTTCTTCTTAGAAACCTTTGTTCTTAGAGTCCCAGGTCTTGTGAGTTAACAGTCTTACCAAGGAGCATGTGTGTGAAACCTGGGTTGCTCGACTTCTCCTTCATCAGGATTAGGTGAATCCTCCCCTTACTGATAGGTTGAGGACCTTCCCGAAGGTTAATTTACTGCCCTGTGATTTATTCTTTCAGGAATGCTGCCTCTCTGCTCTCTTGTCGTGACATTGCTGTCAGCACCTTCAGTGAGCTAGCTTGATTAAAGAGCTTTGGTCCCCATGTACGACCATTCCAGATTGAGACTCGCAATTTGCATTTTTTTGCGAGTCACAATCTGGAATGGACAACACTGTCAAACACACTGTTTGCGATTCTCAGATGGGTCTCAAATTACCTGTCTCATTAATATTTATGAGGCAGGTTGCAGTTTGCTACCTCTTTGGGAATGGCCACACTCACAGGGATGATAGCCTGCTGGGGTCAGCAGACCAGCACATCTATGACTGCTTTTTCAATAAAGCAGTTTGTTTTTTAAATGCAGACTGTTTTCCATAAACAAAATGTAATGCATTTCAAACAAAAAAAATGAAAAGTTTTCTTGAACTTTTTTTCAGAGTAGGCATCAGGGGGAGACCACTACCTGCTCTGAAAACATTTGTTTGCTTCCATTCACAAAGGGGAAGTGGTTATTTTGTGAACGCAATTATGGTCACAAAACAATCATACATACCACTGCAACTCGCCATTACGAAGAGACACCATTGGAACACACCTTTCTTTCTTTTTGCGAGTCGCAATCCCTATTTTGCAAGTCAGTATTTTCATGCCAACTCACAAAATAGGAATGGTACAATGGAAAAGGCCATTTTGCAGTCACAAACAGCGAAATTCACCTTTTGCATCCGCAAAATAGCATCATACATGCGGCCCTTAGTGCTGAATAGTGTCTACTGCTGCTCTCTACACATCCACTCAAGACACGTTTATTAGCAAGTAGAGTAAAAAATTCATAAACCTCCTTATGAAATTAGCCTCCAAGTGCTTACTAAGAACTAAATCAGCACTGCTGAGGATCATTACACTGCAGCCCTTACATGGTGTGGCCTCACTGCATTTGGCATTGTGTTTGTGTGCATGTGTATGTGTGTGTACGTGTTTGTGTGCATTTGTATGTGTGTGTGTATGTGTGTGTGTGTGTGTGTGTGTGTGTGCATGTGTGTGTATATGTGTGTGTATGTGTGTGTATGTGTGTGTGGGCATGTGTGTATTTGTGTGTGCGTGTATGTGTGTGCGTGTGTGGATCCTCATCCTCATCATGAGGGTGTGATGTCAAGCGAGTATTGTAGTTGCTTTGGTTCATTTGTACACAGGTCTTCACATGCATATTTCTTGTCATACCACTTACAAAGTCATATGTCTCCACATACTATGTTACCACCAGGGGCCACCACTGAAAGCATCTTCTTTGTCCCCACCTCACCCTTTCGCAACTATTCCAGTTTTTCCTTTCTATCACAAATCTATTGGTTCATGTGGAAACAATATAAAATTAAATATCTGATTATTCGAACAGTGTCTGAATAAATTAAAGTTGCTAAGCACGGATATCGCTCTGCACTGACAACATGTGTGTGTCTGCACATTTGCAAAAGGTGCAAGTGCACAATGAATTATCATTGGTGCATCTATAGATCTATGTTGATGACCGGAACCTCCACCTTCTCTGTTTTCAGGTCCTTGATCTGCTATATGTGTACCAGATCTTCACCACCATCCTGTGGTTGTGCCTGGGGTACATGGGATATGGAATAGCAATTCTCTTTCTGTGTGCTGTCACAATCACCCTTTCACTCAAGGAGCTCCGACAGGTAAGTTTCATGGCTCGTGCTCACCTTGATGATAATTACTTGAAAAACATTACCTGCCTCCCTATATGACAGTGTGTGACTGTCTCTGTAGACCTGCCCTCATCTGTGTAGTCACACTCTACATGAATGTAAGCTGGTGGTTGGCAGGGGTGATGCATTTGTGTTTTCCAACTATAGCTCAATTATTGCTACTCTAGGGATGCAGCAAATGTAATTTTTGTGGTCTTGTTGTAACCGAGTGGTTGCCACAACATGGCTGTGTTCTCTGGTAGAGGCTTGTTTGTATGATTGTACTTAAACTGAGTGCTTGCTACACTGGGGTTATGGTAGAGGGGGATTTGTGTGGCTGTGCTGTACTTGAATGCCTGCTCCCCACAAAGAATCTAGGTTATGTCTTTCCAGTGAAATCAGGTCTGACCTTTGATGTAGATTCACAGTGAAAATTTGGAAATAAAACAGAGAAAAGGAAAGGAAAAAAACAGAAACAATAAATTGTAAGAAAACTATTTTATGCACAAATATACTTAATATGCCGTTATTTTCCACAACAACCACACAAAAGATGATAGGAGGAATGTTTGCAAAGAGTCTAACCGTTGGCAATCACTCCGTGTAGCATCCACTGCATCATTTTTCTCGCACTATCTCACTCTAGATGGAGGCCTGCCTTCTGCCAATCAGTACTCACCCTGCTCCTCATAGAAAGAGTCTACAAACACACTGGCTTAGTCTCCTCCAGAAGAGACTGCAAGCAACCCCAAATGAGTTTAAACTTTTCTAGGCTTTTTCATTGAGGTATAGCTTGGATCCTGTAGAAGAGTGAGCAACTGACCCATGACTGTTCATTCCCTTGGCTACTAAGGGTGTTACATAAAATGCATAAAAGGTGATGAGATGAATATTAGCAAATATTCTAACCAATGACAGTCACTCAGGGTAGTATTGCAACCCCTCCCCTCCTCCACCGTCCCACTCTAGACAGAGCTCAGTCTTACTAAAATCAGTATCAGAGATGGACTCAAGGCCTCATTCAATGAGGGGTCCACTAGCTCGGAAATCTAGAGCAGGGAGGCCGTCAAGGTTTCATCCAATGGCATGATCCACAAGTTCAAATTTCCAGAGTGAGAAGGTCTTGAGACTTCATCCTATGAGGTGTCTACAAGCTCCGAGTTCTCCAGTTGAGAGGGTCTTGAGATTCAATGAGGGGTCCACTAGCTCAGAAATCTAGAGCAGGGAGGCCCTCAAGGTTTCATCCGATGGCATGATCCACAAGTTCAAATTTCCAGAGTGAGAAGGTCTTGAGACTTTATCCTATGAGGTGTCTACAAGCTCCAAGTTCTCCAGTTGAGAGGGTCTTGATATGTCATCAAGTGAGGACCACACAAGCTCAACCTCCCCCCTCAAGAGGTCTTAAGGCTTCGCCCAGTGAGGTTTTCACTTGCTGCAATATCCAGAGTGGAGAAGGTCTCAAAGCCTCACTTACTGAGGGAACTACACCCTTAGACCTCCCCATAGTCAGGGCTTCAAGCCTTCCTTCAAGTAAGGTACAACAAGCTTTGATATGCTGCTGAGCCATTGGAGTGATCAAGGTTAAAAAAGAAGCAACCAACCAGGTTCAAAAATGCACTCATTGCTGGCTGATCCTGGTTCAGAGTGAAGGATAGTGAGAGGGAGTTAAGAGCTCCTCAAAGAAACAAATAATCTTCTAACAGAAAATGTCCACCATTTCTCTTAGAATGTATGTACAGTGTCTAATTGATACAACATGATTACATTTATTTATTATGTCTGTGTCTTAGTTACATGTCTTACCATAGGATACTAACGTTGCAATTAACCTTAGAGGAGTAACATAGACTTTAATTGTACTAAAAGCTCAAGATCTCAAGTTTTATTAGTAAATTGATAGTTGAAATGTTGCTAAAATTAAATTTGTCCCTTTGGTTGTTAATTCACAGCAAGCTCGCAAATTGGCCAGAGTGGTGGAGGCGCATAATAATGTCAAGGTGTCTGTGCTGACGAGAGAGGGAGGTGAGTGCAACAAGATAGTGAGTGATGAGAAGTGGAAATAACAGGGGCCGAAAGATAGGAGCAGAGTTCCTGTTAGTTTAGAAATGAAAATGTGCAATAGGAGCGGATTAGGAGAGAAGAGGTGATTTGGTGTTACTCTATGTATTTCATTCGAAATAAAAAGTTATATGTGAAACGGCTGGAAGAGATGGGGCAAGTTCCTGCTTGTCTAAGCAGTTCTTCAGCTATTCTGCTTTTATTGTGAGGTGGTCAGAATTGATATGGTTGAGTGATTGCTCATCAGATAACAAGGAATTTAACCATTTTGTCAAATTTAAATAGCATTTTAAATACTGATCAATCAAGAGGTTCTTTGAGTTGGCTGTATAAAGAAAGACAAACATAAATTAATTAAAAAATAAAATATTTTTTTCTCTAAGGAAAATGTGACTGTGTGGTTAGGTTTAAAAATTTGCAATCTCAAAACCTTGGCTCCAATCCTAGCCTTGATACTTAATCACCCTTGATACTTAATCAACACCTATTGCATTTCTGAAGAACCCTTTTGATACTTCGTCTAAAACTAAAAATATAGGGACATAGTTAAGAGTCGGTCGCACCACTGGAGCGTCACTTTTGGTGACGCTCAGGTGGCGCAATGCCCTGTACCGTATTTACAAGGTGGCATTAAGCTACTTTTCGTGGCTGAACGCCACCTTGTAAATACGGCCCCTTCACACGCAGCACTTTGCTTGGAAGGGGCGTGCAATGTGTGTTGCTTTGGGCATCAAAGGAAGGTGTTCCTTCCCGCACAAAAACAATCTCCCCCTCAATGCAGCCATCCTTGCACTATGGTCTAACAGTGGCTGCGTTGGCGCATGGCAGCATATTTAGAACCGGCACATAGGGAAACACAGGGGGAAACACAGGGGTGCACCGTATTCTTTTAAATACGGCGTATCCCCGCATTTTTAAAATAATGGTGCACGGCGCTGCCTAATTAGGCGCAGTGCCACGCACTGTCATTTTTTGTGAAATCTGGCACAAAGGTTGTTTTAGTAAGGTAAAAACCAAACTGCAGAGGGCTATCTCGTGCTGCCCAATGACATGTTTCCAGTTCTCCTTCCCTTCACGTTCTGGCTTCTGTACTCCAGTTTCAATAAAGCTCCAGATACTTTGCACAGTTCTATGAGCTGTCCAAGCTACAAAACAAGGTTGTCTGTAAAGTACTCAACAGCTTCATAGAGCTAATTGAGATTTTTTTAATCAAGTGCAATAAATGCTTTTCATGACATCTCAGGTACTTTTACACCTAATTGTTATTTGTCTCTGCACATAGACTGCAAAACTGAACTACATAGTCAAGTTGAGGTGTCGCCAAAGAATTGACAGAAAATAAAATATTCTTTTAACAACCTGTTTATTCTCCATGCTGTGCAACTAGAACTTTCTACTGCCATGTCACCCTGCTTGGACATTATGATACGCCATAGTTCACGAAATAGACGGCTTCTTTAATCTCCCAAGTTTCAGACAAATAGTGATATAGATTCCAATGATCCGCTTAAGAAATCTGTTTTCGCTTGTGGGTTTGCCTTTCGAAATGACCTCTCTTTCGAGTAAAGTCAAAAGGCCTTTATGAAACATCCACATAGACACTATTCAGGACCACTGTATAACAAGTCATGTGGGACTATGGAGCAAAAGCAGCCGTGATCCCACCAGCACTGCCAGGCAGTGCAGACTGCCGTGGTCACGAGGCAGCACAAACAGGCCAGTGGTGCCATTGTTTCAGCAAGACACATTATAAGGGTGCACACCACCATTGTGACCATGGTGGTCCAACCACTACATCTCAGCAGACAGAAATGGAGAGTATAAAGGGAGCAACCCACCTGCAGGCAGCGTTACATGCCCTGTGCCGCCATGGAGCCCATCCAACATCTCCTGCGGCTGCTCATCGATGGAGCACAAAATCCACGCCGCCATGGACGCAACCGACTGTAAGAACGCACATCTGCCTGTGTCATTACACTCAACAACAGATCATAGCACCGTCATCCACATGATATGGGGTCACAGCATGGGCACCAAGTCCACTTGTCAATGTGTGCACAATTGGAGTCATTCACAAAGGAGGACACATTCACAGACAGTAAATGCCCGCTTTGGGCAGGTCACTCACACTGAACCGCAACACCTCACAAAAACACACGTCTGCATATCCAAGGCACAGAGACAGTGAAATGTACACAAAATTGTGTCACATAAAAACAACAACACAGCAACATCACATGACAAGACACAATATGACCCAGCAGTTTCTGTGACTTGAATAATGGTGGGTGTGGAGGCTTCAAATCAACGTAACAACCTCAACAATGAGGTACCATGGCCGACATTACAAAGACATTAGAGGTCAGTGCAGGGACTAGTATTTTGTACGAATTATGCTGACCCTCCTCAGTATCCTCCAGACAGACCTTGAAGAGCTACCCCTGAGACGTACTCTTAGATAGCTTTCTAGAGGAAAATGTGGGACACTAAAGATAACTCCCGACGAAGTACTACAGAAATATGTAGGGTGAGATATTCCTCCCACACCATGGATGC
The DNA here is from genome assembly GCF_031143425.1 of Pleurodeles waltl. NCBI lineage: Eukaryota > Metazoa > Chordata > Amphibia > Caudata > Salamandridae > Pleurodeles > Pleurodeles waltl. Next base: position 2,047,330 of record NC_090450.1, on the reverse strand, counting down.
TGTGCTGGTGTCATTCCAGTGTTCCCAATTTTTCTAGCCAGGAGATGGTCGATGGGCCACATTTCTCCCATAACCCCCTTAGCATCTCATGAGTAGGCTGCACAGCAGGATTAGCATTGCACTGGTACAAAACTTTGATCTGACGACATGCAGACCACATAGATTACAATTTAGCCCAAACATTTTGATCTGACGATAGGCAGACCTCATGGACTACAACAACTCCAAGCTTTCCTGGTGCAGATGTGCTGATATGCACGTACTGCAGCAAATAGGAGCTTTAACTAAAGTCACAACATGACACCGCAGGGGCCTTGATCTATGACACAATCCCCGACCTCTGGGGGCCTTGAACATTCAAGGGATTAATACAAATTACCCGGCTAGGATTCCCCTGTCAAGCTTCCCTTTTCTTCTCTCCCTCGTCGGGAGGACAGAGAAAGCACAACCCGTCATTTTCTCATACTCGTGGGAGTGGCCATGCTGAGTATCCCGTGCCTCCAGGTGAGTAGATGCGAGGCCCAGACTTCATTCTCCCACTCCCACGGTTGCCTTGAAATAGCTTGTCCTGCAGTTATAACAGTGAACAAGTGGCTGGAGGTAACACTGTTTAGATGCTACAGCGCGATGGACCTTTTGACGAAGTGAGTACAGTAAGAGTGTTGCATGTATGGCTCGCAACATGGTTGCTGAGATCTTCCTTTGGGTTTACTATGAATTCAAGCTGCTTACCTTTGAGCCTCACCTTTGTCAAACAATCATCACTTACTTGACCCCTTTTAATTGATTGGGCATGGTTTAGTAACACTGCATCACTTGATGATAAGTGTAGGGAGGGTGCTATAAGTAGCACTGCAGGGAGGACTGGTGAAAACTTGAGAGTGGTGTTCAGAGGCTCACAATAAGGCAGCCTTTCTTGGCTACCCAGCTGTATTGGTGTCTCCCTGCTTTTGGTGATAAATAACCTGCTAGGAATCTATATTGATATAAACCGGATGCCTGGTATTATTTTTCTCTCCCCAGTGTGTGACTACAAAAGGACATTGCCTTTGCTCCAGACCGGAAGCTTGTTACCCCCTGAATAGAGGGTAAGGGGTTTGTTAATCCCAAAGTAAGCAAGGAAGAAGATATTATATAGATTTATATTCAGAGCTTACTACGATATGCGGAGACATCCATTGATATGAATTTAATAAGAACAGTAGTCTTTTCTCACACCAGTGTGACACCATTTTGCAGTGGTTTGCAGTGCTTATCACTCTTGCGTGTTCACGTGTGCATTGTTGGACTAGATCTGACAGGTTATTGTTTGTCTTGATATCCCATGAGATGATGGGACTTATGACGTGCCTTTTGTCCCCCCTACCTGGTGGCCAGGTATCTACAATTTTGATCCCCACGCTCAGGTAGGTCCTGAGTGGTTTTCCCTTTCCTTGGGTAATAAACCTTGGATTTAGGTTTTAGGGATCCTCAGCCCTGACGAAAACCCCAGACAGATTTAGGCTCATTGAGAGGGCAGAAACATGTTGGCTTGAGTAGACAGTTAGGGTAATTAGGCTCTTTTTACTGTCCTAGTGTGTTTTTAATCATACCCACGGACACCATTAATAAAGGTGAATGACATTGGTAGTCCAGGAAGTATTTTTAACTAAGATCTGGATCCCTGACTTTGTCCAGTAATTTCTATATAAAAACTCCCTCTGGTGTAGGTTGAGTCCACCCTGGTGGTATTGTCCTACCGGGGAGGGGAGAGGTGGTCAATGATGAAGCATGACACTGCAAGTGTGTGAGACCACCTCAACCATTAAGGAAAAACACCGTTGTGGGATCAGTGCTACGTTCTCAAAGCGATCTCAGGACATGATTGATGGTTTCGCCTATTTAGAAGTAGACAACTCATCATACTTTAAGTTCTTTGCCACCACACCATTTGTGATTATTGGCCTTTTCCTGAAGCCAAATTTACAAAGTGTTGCAACACATGCATTGCAACACTTTGCAATCCTTTGCGTTACATTATATATGCACCATGATTATTGTATGCAAAGGGGTCATTCCCTGATAGGGGGACAAACAAATGGCACAAAGAAATCTAAGCGATCATTTTTTTTCAACATTTTTAATGCCTGCTTAGAGCAGTTGTTAAAGGGGGGCATGCCATTGTTTACAATGGGCCCCTATGTACTGTTCAGGGTTAGTGCCAAAATGTTGGTGCTAACCCTGAACAGTACAGCAATAGTGTAAAAAATGTTGCCGCTATTGCCCCTTACCCTGCGCCATGGTTTAAATACGGCGCACACATGGTGGGGGTAGTGGCTCCAGAGCGCAAGGAAAGTGGAACTGCAATGGGCCCTTTGTTTGGTAGCCATGCGCTATATAAACCTCGAAATCATCATCATTATCATCATCACTAGCTCTTGAACAATACTGAGACTTTGACGGGAAGTGTTATTCTGACTTCAGCTAATGTTTCACTTCCTATCCAAGAACTGATGGAAAGGCAAAATGTAGTTTAAGACTTAGGGCCTGATTTAGAACTCAGCGGACAAGTTACTCCATTCACAACGGTGATGGATATCCTGCCCGCCAAAATGTAAATCCCCTTGTGTCCTATGGGATATAGAGTTCGGCTGACGGGATATCCGTCACCGTTGTAACAGAGGAACCAATCCACCAACTTCTAAATTGGGCCCTTAACACTCTCCTGGCGTGGGATGTTAAACCGAGAAAGACATTCCTGTTCATGTGAGAGTTCACCAAACTATGGGGCTTATTTACAAGCCCCTTGTGCCGCCGGTGTGTCACGTTTTATATGGGAAAAAGTGACACATCGGTGGTGCAAGGGGCTTGTAAATAAGCCCCTATTTATTTAACGTTGACAATCTGACATGTGGAAGTAAATTTAGGGGATTATGGCCCTCATTACAATCCTGGCGGTTGCCGCCCGCCGAAATGAGGGCCTATATCTCATAAAATCATCCCACTGGGAAGCCACTCATATGGCCTTACTACCATTTTATAATTAAAAAAGTAACATGAACTACATATATTTTTATCATTTTCAACAGGCTGTACTCAAGTAGAATCGCAGCTCCTTGTCCCGGGAGATGTCATTGTCTTAACAGGAAAGAATTTCTTCCTTCCATGTGATGCTATCCTGATCAGCGGCACCTGCGTTTTGAATGGAGGCATGGTGACAGGTAAAGCTTGGATTCATTTTTCATACTTCTCCTTATGACAACACCTTTAAGGCACAGGGTTCTGGGGAAATCTTCCATGAGTGTGAATTATTCTAAATTAAACGCAGTAGAAGGTCTCCCCGCAGTGATGGGTGGTGTTACTGTAGAACCGTCTCACAATTAGATCAAGACTCATCTGGAGCCAGTGCCAAATCACACTAATGTTGTCAGGACTAGCCTAACTATTTAAGTTGTCTCTCCACCTCCCCCCACAGGTAGCATTTGTAGTGTGCGGCTCTTGTGGCAGTGACACAACAGTAGCTTGAGTGTTTGTTCCGCTTTCATGCCGTACCTGGAGCATTTCTGGGTTCTGTGCTTCCAAACATTGCTGATGAGACAGGTTGGGGGCTCTGGGGCTAGGTTCAAGGATGCACAGGATGAGACTGAGGCACCCAAGCATTATCATTGGCAGTATGGTAGAGCCGGTCACCGATCTAATGCTTACATTCGCGTAAGATCCAGACTTGGGGGAAGCGGTCTGTTTGTTGAGTTGGCCTTACACTTTCAGGGTTCTGTGGACCAAGAAGAATCTCTTTTAGAGATAGTAGACTAGGTTGCAGTGAAGGGGAGGAGAAGCAGAGCCCAAATATGCTCCCACCGACTGGCTTATGATTTCTGACAAATCCCAATGGAGTTAACTCAGTTTTTTCATTCTTTCTGGGGTATATATAATGAGTCACAGCTACAATGGTAAAATAGCACTTATTGCTTCTTTGCCATGAAATAATTCAATGTTAGTGAGTTAAGTTTCTATGATCAATATTATTATTGATATAACTGTAAGAATATCATTTTAGAAGTAAATCTATCATTGTTCCACTACATTATAAATCTGCAAAGAAATATAAAGGGATATATGGATGTTATCTTTATCTTGTATGAAAATTGAGAAGAATCAAGGGAAATGTCAAGTGAGTATTTTTTAAGAGCACCATATGCCCCAAACCCTGGAATGAATGACTCCCTGGGACCATTGTGTGGCCTCCATATATAAAAATGTCTGCAGAGCACAATTATTCGCCTTTTGGAGAATGATTCTCTGATGTGGTATTCAGATCTATTCTCATTCTTGACCAACCTCGTGATGAAACCCTGTTTCTGGTCTATCTCATGCACATTCACTTCCTGCTTACCAAAATGCTTTTCCCCAAACACAATACTATCTCTGTGGTTGACAATGTCAAGTCATTTTTTGATTTTCATTTCAATTATGGTTGGCCCCTAGAAGGGTACATTATTTGTCACATGAGATATATCCTGACATCACAGGGCTTGGAGTCTATCAGGTGTGATTAATAGCACCCAATTATAATTATTGCCTCATAAATGGGTCAGGTATGTATGTATGTATAGTATTTCTGCAGCTCAAACCTACCCAAAAGGGAGCGGAGCGCTGTACTTGGTTAAAGGCAAGCGTAAAGTTAATGAGTAATCGAAGAGGAACCGGAGTTGTGAAGAGTTAATGCATTGTCATGTTATGGCCTTTTATGAGGTGCGTCTTCAACTCTTTCCTGAATTGGTGGTGTAGCTTTGGGCAGGTCCTGATGGACAAATTGGCACGTTTGGTGCTTACCTCACCAAAACCTGTGTGCCCCAATATTTACCAGGCATTTTTCCACTGGTAACTTTGGCAAGTTTAACCTGCCAATATTTACCTAGGAGAAATTGCGGAGGGTGCAGAGTTTACCGCTATTGGTTCCTTTGAGTCTATACAAATTCTGAATTCTGGCACACATTTTATACATTATGGATGAAAAAGGTAAGTGGGAAATGTCGTTAGACCTTAACTAAAAGAGAATTTGAAGAGATGTTTCATTTTATATTTGTATTTGGTATTTATAAAGCGCGTTCCGGCAGAAGCATTGAAGCACTAGAAGGAGAGAGGTGAGTGACAGACTAAATTAGCGGGGGAACAACCAAGTTGGGACAAGCCTCCTAAAAGTCATGTAGTTTTGTTCCTTCCTACTGAACTGAGGGAGTGAATTCCAGTATTTAGCCGCTTTCACTGTAAATGCCTTATCTCCCCATCTAGCTTTGTAAGTACGAGGAACCTGAATCAAAAAGGAATTTGTGGATCTGAGTTGGCTTAGCCTGGAAGAAAGATAATCAGATCCACTTCCCTGTGTAGCCTTATAGGTCAAACATAAGGTTTTAAACCTAATTCGATTTGCTACCAGTAACCAGTGCAATTGTTTCAGGCTATCACTAGAAGAAGCCGAGCACGGAAGATCAAGTATGAAGCGAGCAGCTGTATTCTGAATTAACTGAAGTTTCTTAAGTGATGTCTTATCCAAATTAAGCATTAAGGCATTGCAGTAGTCCAGTTTTGACATGACCAATGCTAAAATAATTGTAACTCTCGACTCCCTTTGCAGGTAAGGGAGAATCTTTTTCAGCATTTTCAGAACCCAGAAGCTAGTTCTCACCACTTGATTAATATGCATTTTGAAAGAGAGAGTATTGTCAAAGATAACACCCAAATTTCTAGCAGCAACAATAGGAGCTGGTAAGGTTCCACACTCTGAGGGCCACCAGCAAGGGTTCCACAATCCCTTGGCTGTGCCAAAACATAGGATTTCAGTTTTATCGCTATTAAGTTTAAGCCAATTTAGGTCCATCCACCTATTGACTTCTTGTATACATTTCTTAAAGCGATCGGCCACTTCCTCCCAATTCTTAGAGACAGGGATAATCAGTTGTGTATCATCCACATAGGAAGTAGGCATAAAGCCAAAAGTCCTAATTAGTTTGGCCAGGGGTGCGACATATAGATTGAAAAGCGTGGGACTAAGTGAGGAGCCCTGGGGAACACCACAAGGTAGATGATATGCTGGGGAGGTGAAGTCCCCACAACTTACTCTAATCGATCTGTCTTTCAGGAAAGATTTGAGAGTACTTAAAGTCATATCCCAAATCCCAGCCTGGTGGAGGCGGGATATCATAATCCGAGGCGAGATAGTATCAAAGGCCGCAGATAAGTCTAGTAGAACTAGTATAGCACCATGTCCTTCATCCACCATTCAACGGATCCTATCAGAGATGGTAATAAGCGCTGATTCGTTGCTGTGTGCCTGCCTAAAGCCATGTTGGGAGGGATCTAGTCCTCCTGAGGTGATTAGGAAATTGGCTAGTTCTTGATATCATTACTTGGGCCTGGATTAGATCCGATTGAATACTAAGGTTTCTTTGTGTGTGTGACACAAACATGTGATTGGGTGATAATCTTGCCTCTTAGGTCTCTGGAAAGTATTTATCACTGGTGTAGGTCATGGTTATCTTTTGCTTGGTCAGCAACCTATGTACTCTGCCACCCTCTTGTGACCCATCATACTACATGATTACTTTTGCTGATTGAGCACTTGCTAACCTTAGGGATGCCTGAACACTGCTCGTGTTGTGTTGTGTATATTGAGATCACTTGAGAATGGAACCAAATAGGTCAAGTGTTCGGTGTCCACCTTCACTATATTAAATTGAATCACAGTGTGATAGAAGGCTCAACACAGATGCACCACACTGCCAGTAACACCACGTCTAAGAGGTATATGGGTGAGTGTTATGGTTGGTGTTGGTGTATTGGGTTTAAGGTTGGGGTCATGCGAAGGAGAAGTGGCAGATAAATAGCTAGAGCAAAGACCTGTCTTAGACTCTACAGTTTACTTTCAAATTAACACATGAAATCTGCCTTTAGAAGTCTGTTCCTGTGACACAGTCATCTTGGCCCTGCATTGACATTGCACTGCTAAGTACCAGTGGTCACTATTTCCGTGACATTGGGATAATTCAGTTTGAGTCTACTGCTAGTGTTTACTGTGTGAATATTATGTTTTCACAACATATGTTATAAAAGTTAGTGTATTTTTAGGTTAGTTTCAGCATTTGTTAGACTCAGATCCGAAATAAAAATTAATCTATTGATTCACTTACATGCTCTAATCATTTTTTTAAAGGTGAATGCATCCCTGTGACGAAGACCCAGTTGCCTCACTTGGATAACTCAATACCCTGGAAGACGTTTAGTGGAGAGGATTATAAGCGGCATGTGCTCTTCTGCGGGACCGAGGTCATCCGAGCAGAGTCAACGGGTCATGGTCCAGCGAAGGCTGTGGTGCTGAGGACAGGTGAGTGTGGGACAAGTATTTTACATATGAAAGCATGTTTGAAGCCTTGAACTTTACTCAAAGAAACATCAAAGAAAGAAAAGCAAGTGTTATCCCATCGCTAAAGGGATTGAAAGGTGTTCATAGAACAATGTTACTCGACCCCCGCTGACTGGGCCTGGTTGGACGTAGGAAGGGCAAATCTATGGGTCACATTTTGTGTCACTTTGGGAGCCTAAGATCACTTAGAAAAGCTAAAGACACACTCCATTTTAATGGTGAGTGATATGGCAAGAGTATAAAAGCAACAGTTCCTCTCAAGATCTGCAATTGTGAAGGTAATTGAGGCTAAAATGTGATCTTCAATCGTCTACAGCATGGCAGGATTTGTAACAGTCAACAGCCTTTTCGATAATAACCAGAATGGTTGTCTCGTGTTGTGTCCAACTGAGCAAGTCCATTCCACAAGCGCAAACCAGGCTGGAATGTGGCACACAAAACCTATCCTTCATAGCTGAAGAAGCACATTTAACGTTTTGTTTCTTAAAAGCAGTGGAGCTGAGGATAATCTGTTCAAACATTTGATTTGCAGGAAATCATCCATAGGTGCCAGTAAAAAATCAACCCCTGGACGTGTGATCTGGAAAACCTGAGTGCTAGATTTATCTTGCCCGTGCTTTGGAATGATCACTTTACAAGCATTTTATATTTCAACACAAGAATTAGAAGGCAACTCTCTAGGCATTTTTAGGAGGATGCACAATCTTTGTACAAACCTTGTACAACTGTGTAATCCAAAGGAATTCAAAGCTAAAAAGACACCCAGTCATCAGAGCTTCTGCCTGCTGCAATTAGATCATAAGCAACTCATCTTTGGCTGTGAAAGGTGCACTGGTTTGTTTCAGCGCTGCTGACTATGTGGCAGTGAATGAGAAGACAGAATAATATTTTTTATTGACTCTCACCAGTGTTTAGAATATGCAAAGAATACAACAAAGGGAGATAGTGGAAAAAAAATGCAACTACACCAGGACCTAAGCTCATTGGGTCGCAGAGACAAAAAGGGCTTGGTAAGAGCAAACTGTTGGTCTAATCCATTGTCCATCATAATAAACCCCATCACTCATTTAAACCTGTGGTGTTGGTGTGATCTACTTACAACCCAATGTGGACCTCAGTGCTCTTGAAGGAAAGTCATGCTTCTTGAACATCTTACAGGCAGTTCTTTGAAGTTCTTCTATCAATTATATGTTGGGTTAGCAGTATGCACTGGTATGTGAGTGGCCGGTTGGTACACTGAAAGCCTGTCTTGTAACAGTGGAGAAAATAAACATCCTACTTCGGATACTGAAAGTAGCCCTAGACAGTCTAGCACTGGTGTTAAAACATTCCTAACTGTATATTGTGATGTGTGGTTTCTAATGAGGTTTCCCACTGTATGTTGTCTGCTTTTTGGCAAAAACATTTTTGTTGTTCACTTTAGGGTTCAACACCACAAAAGGGGACATGGTGAGATCCATCCTGTACCCTAAGCCGGTGAACTTCAAGCTGTACCGGGACATTACACGTTTCTTTATGTTCTTTACCGCCATCGGTATTATCGGTGTCATTTATGCGATCAGCATTATGGCACCTAGAGGGGTAAGTGATGTTCCTGACCCGTTTGTGTGTGCCTGTCAGTCTTGCTGTAAAAACTTGCTAAGCCAGAGTTGATGGTTTCATGGACGCGCCTAAAACTGCTGTAGAGGAGCTCCAGGTGTAGCCTCATACCTTTTAATGGACAAGGTGGACATACTTAAATTTACAAAGGCTGGTGGTGTGGGCCAGTATTACGTTACAGCTCAGTTGGCTTGAATTAAAATTTGTTAGAAGCCAAGTCAACAGACTACGCAACAGGATTCAAAATATCTATCAGCCTGGCCTGTTCTAAGAAGCCATGAATCTGAGCACTGAATAAGCACCAAATACCACATCAGTACCAGCCTACGCTTTACCCATCTAACTCATATCACCATTTTAGGTGAAAAATAGGTCTGTGGAACTGCTAGACAGAAACCAAGAGTCTGACAGAAGCAGCTGAGTCGACCATATAAGCCTTCACTCTCTTATCCTCTACTGATAGGCACCGAAGCACCTGAGTGAATAAAGCACTGACTGAGCTTTAAATTCTGGGTTTCACAGTAGTCTCTTATCTTCCTTCTTCGAAATCCCATAGACACTCCTTTGGGACCAAAACAGGCAACACTCTAATGTCCGGGGCCAGGTCTCTGACATCTAAGGGCCAGCTGTACCAAGAGGTGTTGCATTCACAAATGCCCAATTCACTGTATCGGGCCATTTGTGACCACAAAATGCACTTGGTTATGCATGTAACCCAAACTGGGTTTCAACCAAATACTGATTCAGTATTTGGAAAGGGAATATTTAGGACATTCCTTCTAAAAACCAAATCAGAATGGTATGTATTAATGTTTTGTGACCCAAATCATATACTGGTAACCCATTCACAAACTGGAAGGGGTCCCAGGAGGACCCCTTCCCATTTGTGAATGTTGTCAAAAGCATGCTTCGGTGGGCATTGGTTGCAGGTTCAGTACTTCCAGTCTCTGCTGCCTTTAATCTGATTCTGCTCATCCCTCAACCAAAGGTTAGACGCAAGGACAGGGTGACAAATACCAAACTGGCTCGACTATGGCATGGATGTCAAGAAGGGAGCAGCCAGAAACAGAAATTCCCACCTAAAATGTTACCATATAAGGTTACACAGAACATGGTTGTATGATGTATAGATAATTGTTAAAATTGTTGTCTCTAGAATTAATTAAAAGTAATTTAATTATAAAAGAATAAATTGTTTCAGTGAGTGACTTGAGGTTATAGCAGTAGGGTGAGGCTGGGTGAACTGGACTTTGAGAATGTCATGGAATGTGACTTGTAATGCATGTGTGGCCTAACAGAGGCTGTGGTCATCTCCAAAACCCAAGGTGTATGCACATTTATGTTAACTGTGGGGCCAGATTCACAAACTGCTTTTGTAGCACACAGAATAGTACAACAGTAGTACTACTTGCTTAGGAGGCATGGGCACCCACCCACGAAAGTAATCACATTCCTATTCACAAATCACACTCCTAAAGTTATAACAGCCAAAAAGAACCAAAAACAGTAGTAAATGTACTGCAGCTCAGGGCTTGAGCAAGGCCAGTGACAGTGGCAGCCAAGCTGGCAGTATGACTGAGGTTTTGGATCTCAATAGCCATAACATCTGGTCCTCAGAACTCTGGCTTCAGTAAGGCTCAATAGAATAAGGGCACAGCCTCCACTTGATATTAACAGAAAGAGAATTCCAGAGTGCACTGAATGTGATGGTTGTTTCTGCTGAAGCCTCACAAAGAGAGTCAAGGTGACCTTCCTCTGATTAGAACATTTGAATGCTGGGAGTGCCATTGAAGACAAAGCAGTGCTCTGAGCTTCTAATATCTGGTAGAAGCCTGGAGCATCAATATTCCTATGTTTTGGTTTACAGCAGTTTCTGTGAACAAATGCCTCATGGAGCCAGAGGGGATTTCAACACCCTAGGGCTCAGGGAGGCATTTGTTTTATTTATTAGAACATTCCGCCCTATGGTGGCTGTTCTAGTAGCCTTATAGCCCTCCAGACCTGGGCCATACCAGCATTAAAGTCTTGCTCTCTTGTTAAAGGCCCTCACCTTCGGCTCGGGCCTTTAACAGGAGAGCAGGCTTCTAATGGCCATTATATCCCACTAAGATGGGTAATAAGGCTATATTAGACTTAACTTTGAACATTGAGATGCAGAATAACTCAAAACTTCCATTTATTTCCAATCCCTGCTTCTTTAACTATCTACCTTTCCAAAGATCACTTAACTTTTCTGGAACACACCTGTTGGCCATCCTATATTTCAAGAAAATGTCTTTCAGATGGTTGGTAGTTGAAGGCCATATTCTGAAACATATTGCCATATGCCTGACTTGACTTGGACAATGATCTCTGAGTTTATAAAGAACTGAAATCTTGGCTTTATAACAGTCCGGTATAAATATTCACAAGAAATCTTATGCACCCTGACACTGCTATTACTTCATATAGCTCTTTGATGTAGGTCACCCTGCCCCTGGTAACCTGGTTCCATAAATCCTACCACTTTCATAATGAAATGTATTTAAACTTGATATCTAGTCTTTGCCTCACCTCTCATCCATGGAAGCTGTAGAGTCTCAAGTTGTGGTGTAGATGATTTCATATTTTGAACAATGAATCTCTAAATGTCCAATTCTTATGCAAAGCAAAAATTATATTGTAAAAGTCCTTGTGAACAGAGACACTCTGGTGAACACCATTATCACCAGTATGTGGGGAAACACTCGTAGTTTGCAGTTACTTCTAAAGTGGTGCCAGATACACTTTTTAGAAGTATCACATGAAGCCAAAGGACGACAGTGATATAACTAGTGTTTTCTGAATTTTAGGTTCCTGTGGGATCAATCGTCCTTCAATCAATTGTCCTTATGAGCATCGCCATTTGTCCCATCATGCCGGCGGCGGTGACTGTGGGGATCCTCTACGCCAAGAGAAGACTGAAGCAGAAGCACATCTTCAGTATCAGCCCCATCGGATCAACATGTGTGGACAGCTGAACCTCGTCTGCTTTGACAAGGTCTGGACCGTTTACAGCATTGGCTTTTAGAAAGTCCATTGTCTCAGATACACGTGAGCAATTAACAATGTTTGAGATTTCTTTCAAAGGATGCACAACTGTAAAAGTCACAGCTTTCATAACTTTCTGTGGCATTAAGAACATATTTCATCAAATATAAAGGTATCAGATGTACAAAATGGATTATTATTTCATGAAGTTAGCCATTAGACACATACTCACACTTATTTTAGCTTATATTAGCCGAGGTCTGAGGCCTGTGACCCTTCACCAAGGCACTGGTCATTTTATTCCTTTTATTATTTATCGAGGCATCATAGCAGTGGTGATGTTTTATTATTCTTATCTATTGTCCTCTTCCGCAGAACTTTGTTATTCATTGCGCTGCATGACATTTCACTCTGTGCTCACATCACAGCTACATAGGATAGGTTCTGGGTATTGAAAAGTACAGTGTCTAATTTACACAGATAGGGACGTGCTACACTCTGAGGACTGGCTGGGTGGATTAGGGCTACCACTGCTTCGTGCTCTTCTGTGGGAATCTTAGTAGTGTGTGTAGGACTATTGGTATTGGTGACAAAAATGGTGGGATTGTTCCTATGTTTCACTTTCCTGGTCACCATTGTAATAGTGTCTGTTTCATCATCCTTATAATCACACTTCATGCCTTTTAATGTAGAATGCACTTGCGTCATTAAATCCAATATGCTTCTGCTTGTCATTACATGTATGAGACTTGTGTAACGGAGAGAACGGGGCACGATCTGTTTCCACCACGACATCCCCGAGGGGTCTAAGAGTGTCATGCGATGGGCTGTCCCAAATCACTTCTACCTTTGGTATCTGTGAGGTGCTGCTAGCTAGCCGAAAGGGTTACACTGACAGCCACCACACAGTTTGGAATCGGACTCAGTCCCCCATACTCGGTGGTGCTGCCGTCCACAACTCAGCAGTTTCATCATTTTGGTGGGAGTTTCACAACAGTGGAGTGGGCAGTTGCTACATTCCTCAGCCTCCTTCTCCAGTCTAGTTTCTAAACCTTTGTCACTGTTTAGAATCTATGGGTCCTATTCACAAAAGTAAATTTACATGTTCAGGTTTACTCTTGTGTAAACATCCTCTTGCACCTAGGTGGAAATCTACATAACTTTTTTGCTATTCACCATTTCTGATTGTAGTGTTATAGCAAAGTGTAGGCCTTCATGTCTCCTCTCCTGAAACCAAACAGTAGAAATATCTAAGACTCAATTTAAGAGTGTATTGAACTCGCACTAGCATTTTCATATTTCACTAATATTTATAAAATGCATTTAAGATTTATGTGTTTAACTAATTTACATTATCTAATTTACACCAATTCTAAATATTTATTGCAAGTTTAAAAATGTAATATAGTTAAATTTAAAATATTTAATTTCTGTTTTCTGATTCAGTATACATTTTAATACAAAACTAAGAGCTATATGCAAAAAGGTAGAATGGGATTACCCCATATTTGACAGACAACTATATCTTTACCTTGAAGTATTTTGTTAGTGGGCCTGTGAAGAGCCACTACACCAAGGGAAAAGAAGACTGGAGGACCTCATCTGCTGGGGGCTGATGCAATAAGTATTAAAGAGAAGGGCATGCATGGGACCCCCGCACCGAATTATTTAAATCCCTCAGGGTACCCACCTCCTCAGAGGTTGGGCTCCAGACCCTATCCTCGGGACCCAGAAGTGAAGAGGAGAGGGAACTCCCTCACCCATAAGTGGGGTGATGGAACGTACACCTCAGCATCCTACATGTGGAGGGAGTAGGGAGAAGTAACGTGCCAGCTCCCACCACCAGTAAGGAGATGGCTCACTGTGCCGCCAATGTTGGAAAGAAAACAAGGCTCCGGGCGCCCCAGATGAGACTTGGGCACTTGCAAAAAGCAATGTCTGGCCACAAAACTGGCAGTGCTGGAGCCGGCTTCCTGCATTTCCATTACAGAATAAAAGAAAAGCTGTGGATGCCCTGTGTGGGACCAGGACACCCACAATATATATATAAGAAAAAACAATAAAAATATTCACAGCCTCCGTGCATCAGCATTGAAGCTGCGAGGCTACTCATTTAGTAGTCACCATATTGCCCTGCGTGGGCTTTGTAAGATGGTATTTAGACAGAATTAAAAAAAAACAAATATAGGGGGACAGAATCTCATGTCATCCATATTGCGGACAAAAATATACTTAAGGTACGTTTTTATAGTTAAGTAGACTTTTACTACATGTAACTCCGTATATATGGTCCTTGAAAATATAATTACCATCAACGTACATAGATGTGAGTTAAAAATAATAAATCTATATTTAGCTATTTGCACTTACCTTCTCGATGTTTTGGTCCTTGATATTTTCAACATGATATTCTGCCCACGTGATATTTCTGTTTCTGATTCTCTGTCAGGGATCCTTGTAAGTCGATCAGAGTTCTTATGGTGCCCTGAGAAGGGGCAGGCACACCACCAGCATTTAATGTACATGTGGGGGGTTGCAGGGAGCACAGCAGCACCCAAGAAATGTTTTAAAATCACTTCAAATCTCCTCGATCATTGAATGCATGACCCCAGCAGTCGCTACCAACATTTTCCAAGCACTCCCAGCTGCAGCTGCAGGCGTGTCCCCTGGATTGTAGGGACCCACTGTACTTGGTGCTACGGCTGCAGTTTGTGGACTGAAAAATGTTAAAGAAAGACTCAAACACATGTTTATGGTTGTTTTGAATAAAAATGCTTTAATTTAAAAAAAAAAATGACAATTATTGAACATTGCCATGTGTAAGGAAAACACTGGATTATAGTTGTTGATAAATGAATGTGGTGGGTTTTTGACAAAGCCAGTTGATATGCTTCATACACAGCGATGCACTGACTGATCCCCTGACTAAGCCGCATGCCCTGCTTTTATATTTTGGGATGCTAACTCTTTTACCAAGCCAGGAGATCTGCCTCACCTAAAATCACACCCCATTGTATTGTTTCTTTGCCTATGAAGTTCACTGAAAAAGCCAAAGGTTAAAGTGATGTTCTAGTTTACTATGCTAATAATTTTCTTACTTTAAATTAAAAAGAAACTTGAAAATTTATCTGAATAAAAACGAAGGTAAGGTGAGAATGCCAGCTAAAACGTTACATTTTAAACTCGAAAAACCCCTGGAATTCACCAGTTATAGTTAACTGAAGTAACTATAGCTCGCATCCTCGCCATGCACTGCTTTTGATATTATATCACCCATGACATGACATGTTCTTTGATATCAATAAAAACATCGCTGATGACATCTTAAATTACATCACTGTGCATAGGGAGCTCGAGTTATATAACTATAACATTGCATAAACCTTTGTTTTTTAAGTTAAAAAGTATACATGTATACAAGTGTGTATTTGGAATTTCCCCTCTAGACCCCTTCTTACCCTTTCCTAAATCCATCCTATTATGTTGTAAGTATTGCCCATTTTCCAGCCACTCCCCGGTCCCTCCCATCTTTACTGTGTAAGTAAACCCACATGTGTAGATGTCCCCATAGAAAATAAATGAGAGGTGGAGGTGAAGATTTCCATCTGCAAGTCTGTGAACAGCATTTTGTAATAAACGGAACCACTGTAGCACTGCTTTACATATACAAAATGCATTGTGTGCACACGGTCCTGTGCTGACATCTTGTCTGCTGTTTTTGACCTGCTCTTCAAAACAGCTGCTCTTGCAGGGACCATGCTCTCCCTCTCTTGTTAGTAAAACATAAGGGCTACTTGGGCACCAATAGCAGTAGCTTTTACCACCTCCCATACAGATGTGTTCAGAAGGATTGTAAGGTGTTTTCTAAACAGCATCTGCTGGGACAGGAAGACACTTGTTAGTGCAAAATAACCTAGAGCAAGGAAGCAGAAATTTAGCGTCTGGTGAACATACCTTCTGGTTGCAAATACTGGTCGAAGTTTGTAACCAGTATTTCTGCATCTAGAACATTTTTGTGAATCAACCTATGTGTGAACAAGTTGTTGTGCAAAAAAATAATGATTCCTAGTGGGTTGAAATCCATCCTACCTCCTTGTTATTCATGAGGTAGTTCTCAAATTGCATTTCAACCTCATAAGGAAAAAATCACAGGGAGTGCTAAGACTAAGACAAAAAAACACCATATTAGGACTCAATAAATAAAAACTTGTTTTTTAAATGCAGCCTATTTTTCTTAAAGGATCCCCTGGACCCCCGCCTACTCCCACATATAAATATATATATATATATATACACACACACACACACACACACATATATATATATATATATATATAGATATATATTATTTTGTGGTTCACAGAGAGGAAAGAGATACACGGGACCCTCTTGACTTCTGTGAATGCATTACCACCTCAGAGTTTAGTAATTTTGCTGTGAGTTGTGACCAGATTATAGCTGCAAAACATAAACAGATTACATACTAGTTTTCAAATTCCAAATTACGAATCAGCATCAATCTGTGACACCAAGTAGGTTTCAGTAAAGTGTAAAAACCACTTGAAAAGCTTTAGTACATTAAAATAAGCATCTTACCAGTCACAAACACCAAGGGGCAGATTTAAGAAAATGGGTACTGCACCCTGTGCAGTGCCTTTTTTCTTGCACCCCTTAGCGCCCCCCCTAACGCCGCCATTTGTGCGCCATATTTAAAATATGGTGCACCATGGTGTGGAGTAGGGGACCATAGATTAAATGTTTTTGATGCTATTGAAGTAGTGTTAGCGCCGCCTTTTAACTCCAGCTCCAAGCAGGAGTTAAAAATGGCAAAAAAATGGAGCAAAGAAATCTCTTAGATTTTTCGACCCCCTAACGGGGAATGCCCCCTTGCATACATTATGCCTGGCACAGGAATAATGTGGTGCAAAGGGTTGCAAAGTGGCGCAATGCATCCGTTGTGCCACTTTGTAAATTTAACACCGTGATTTTGGCCTCATTGGGCCACATTAGCGTAAAAGAATGAAGCTAAAGTGGTGCAAAGAGGTGCTAGGCCCCCTTAACTCTGGGCCCACACTGGGGCGTTTGCAAGCGTGAGAATGCTTCTTACATCTAAACCTAGTACATCTGGACCTTCCGTGCCATCCAAAAATATTAACTTGTCAACGTCTTCCTTATTAACTCAGGAATTCAATTGTAAGTTGCTAACCTTGTGAAGTTGATGCTGATTCTGCATTCACCTCAGTCACAGTTTGAGGGCAAAGAGTTCCTGATTCCCCTGTAAAGAAGTGACCTTGAATTTCCTTCTGTTTAGACCGGCACGCTGACGGACGATGGGCTGGATCTTCTGGGGATCATCCCTTCCGGTGGAGACAGGTACTTACCCTTAATGACAATCTGCTGGGTTGTGACCAGTGTTGTGAAATGTGGAGCCCAAAGCCTTGTTTCTGTGCTCATAAACGTGTCTACAGTAGCTAGCTCCAGTTTACACTCTATTCAGTGGTTTCCAACCTTTTGACTTCTGTGGACCCCCATTTTATCCATACTGGAGCCCGGGGACCCCCACTGAATCATTATTGGAATCCGGGGACCCCCACTGAGTCCTTACTGATAGTTGGAACCTAATATTTTTACATTTTCTTAGCAGTCGCGGACCCCCTGAGGAGGCTTCACGGACCCCCAGGCGTCCCCGGCCCACAGGTTGGGAACCACTGCTCTATATGTAAAATATGTGACCACCACTGTAATGGTTTCGTGGTGATCTTTCATACTAGATTTAACATAATTATTCAGCAGTGACACTTATTAAATCCAGGTACCATCCACCACATATGTGCCCTCTTGGGTGACTTTTGAAAGCCAGTTGTCCTCCGATTAAATGAAGTGTTTCATTCCAGCATCATGTGGTCCGGTGATTGGCTTGTTTCATTCAGCTCCTTTGGGTATTATTTTGAGAATTTGACAATTACATCTTTAATCACCCCAGAGTAGTATGGTGGTATCACCTGATGCTACTGGTTCAGAGCACCATTCTGCTGCCCAGAAAGCGAATCCAATGCAGTGCGGGAGGGAATATTTTACATCTGTAAAGTACACTCAACCATCAAAGTTTTCTCACATTTTAATGTTTATCTCATGCATGAACTCTCCACAAAAACAATGTTTTTTTTATTTTTATTTTTTATTAGAGTACAAGTTTGTTTTATGCTTTGTTGGGACTCTGGTGTGAATCGCCTTTGCATACTGGAGCTCCCTGAACCTAAAAGGACTGACCTAGAGTCTTGCAAGGGTTGCTGAAAGTTCCTAGCAGTTTCTCTGTCCTGTTACCAGACCAGGGTATTGTTTTTTTAGCTTTGTGGCAAAAAACAGTTTAACAATATAAAGTTACATAATCACAATGTACACCATACTTGTGATGGAAATTTATGTGATGAATTTAAGTGTCAAGTCTCCTAACCCCCCTCCTTCAGCACCAGAAAGTAGCAAACACAAGGGATAAACTGAGGATGCATGGAAGGGGAGCCTCCTTTATAGGCCTTCTTCTTTTTCTATGACCCAGTTAAAGGACAGGAGCAGATCTCTGATGAGGGCTCCCAAGGTGTCCAATCTGTTCCCACTATCAGGAGAAACACGGGGAAGCAGGTCTTGCTATCACCACACATTGATGAAAGGTCTACTGGCAAGAGCAGGTGTCGCTGCACATTTCAAGAGTGAGATTGGCCATGGACTGCACATTTGCTGGCAAAATATTTGCTATTTTGGATAAAATCAAACTGCTGGAAATACCGCTGAGCCACTGCAATTGCAAAGATACCTAATTATACTTTTTTCACTGCCACCCACCTGTCCAAACATTGAAATCTATAGCAAAACTCTAAATCTGTTCTGTAGCTTTAGTTTTACAATTAGTTTCTTTGGTAACACGCAGAGAGGCCTGAAAAAATGGCACATTGAAATCAACAAGATTTCACTGCATCATTGTTCCGTCACTTTTAACGCCCGCTAGGAGCAGCCATTACAATGGCGCACCCATTGAAATCAATGGGCCTCCCGGCACTTTGCTGCACTAGCACCAAAACTTGTCCTATCGACCGCTGCGGTGCTCCATATTGTAAATACGCTGCATCCATGGTGTCATCAGGTGGGGAGGGGCGACACAAGAAACTGGTGCATCAGTGGCGACCCTCCAGTTTCTTGTAAATCTCTCTCTTTGTATTCACTATGAAAACAATTATTAGAAGAAAATAAATGTTTGCATATTTAACCAACAAAATATGTAATACATTAAAAAATCTTTTTTGTTAGGAAAGTTTAACATTTTTACATTTGTTTTGTGTCATCACAAAACATTCTGAAAACATACATTTGTAGAGAGACACAGAAAATTACTAAATATATTACTGACCCTCCACAAATGATGAAGAGGCTTCTTAAGGACACTGAAGAAGCTCTTTTTCTGGCAGTTGTGGTGCCTTGTTCTAGTTTTTCGTCACACCTGCAGTCCTCCTGCAAGGCCCGATGAAGGAGACCTGCACTGAAGGAGTTGAAGAGGTGGATGGTGTGGGTGAATGGTTGCTTGTGCTGGTGCTTGGATGACAAATCCGCCTCCCTGGCTTTGCCTCACTTGTCCATCCTGAAAGGCAGGAGTATGCCCTTCTGTGCACGAAACAAGGTTGAACATTTTTCAGCAAACATGCTTATGAATTGTCTTATTGCATGTACTCCTGGGTGAATGTCATGTCAATCAGCCCTCTGTTCAGCAAGGTCCACCAGCCATGGTCTCTGAGCAGACCTCCTATCCCACCACAGCTGGGTGCGGTGATGCGGTGATCTGGTTAGCTGCTGCTACAGCCTTATCAACTGGCTCGTGTTGTGGATCAGACACCACTGATTCCCATTGTGATGATTTTACTGGTTAGAAAATTGCATCCATAAAGAACGTGTGTCGTAAAATTGCGCGTGGCAAAGCCTCAAACAGTAATGATTTCACTGAATCCGTAAGCAGTCCTAATCAAGCGATGTTAGGTACCTCCTGGATGATTACACTGCCAGGTAATGCTAAATCATTGTGTGATCTCACCCTACCCGGTTTACAGAGTAGTTTACAATCATGGCCCACACGTTCACATTGATTCCTAAACACCTTGTACAATCCGTCTTTTTCTTTCCTTCTCCTAGCACTCTCTCCCACATCCAAAATGCGCTTTTTCTGCTGTTACTCAGGAGGAAGCCCCTTGTACTTCTTTTTACCAGTAGACAACAAATGCAGAATCTTTGGCCCAGATGTCTCAAGGGCTTCATTTCCCTTGCATCACCCTAGGCAGCGCCATTGTAAGGGCTTCAGTGAGATTTACTAAGCCACGCAAAGCCAACTTGCATGGATCTGGATTGTTCAGCAGATTCAGAGCTACACAAGACAGCACAAATCCCTGTCTCCGGTAGTCTGCATTGGGATGGCGTTGCATGGGTGGGCGTGGGTGTTCACACGCATCCTCCCATGGATTTTGGAGAGTCCCAGATTTACTTAGACTAGTAACCCTGGGAATGAGTCACAATAATACGCCTTCCCAACAGGGGCGTAACGAGGAGAAATATTCTTAATGCTCTCATTATTTCCTCTTTCCATGTGTGTTGCACGTAGAAAAAGGAAAATATCTCTGAGGGTTGTTTTTGTGCAGGAAGGAGTCCTTTCTTGCACAAAAACTATCCTGGCTGTAAAACAGGCAGCCTTATGCCGTGGCGCAAGGGTGCCGGCACTGGAGTTAGGCAGCACTCAGTGCCTTAGTGCACGGAGAGGTCAGGAAAGTGTCATATCGAAGTAAATACGGTGCATTCCTGCTCTTTCCATCCGATGCAGCCCAGCCCAGCCAGCTGTCTTGCTGCATGAGTTACACCAAATAGTAAACAATCTGGGCCTCTGTGTCTTCCTGAATAGACCTGTGAGCTGATTTAACTGCTGTAGTTTCTCTTCGGCACCAACCAATAATCCCAATCATAACATGTGCAAAAATATTGTGTATTAAGACTTTTACCATTTCCACCTCAATTCCTTTAGCTCCTACATTTTGTGTCAGGCACTTTGGTAACTTGCATTGCTTTTATCTTGATAACCTAATTCTCCCACTCTTAAATTCATGTTTTTTTTCAATAAAACGACTCCAGTTTGCCTTTCTACGCATGTTGCGGAATGCCCTTTAATAGTAATAATAACCTCCTTTATGCAGCAGCACACCTGCACTTCTGTTCTTTTTGGATGCAATAAATGACAGACCTGTTGCAGTCCTGTTTCATGACATAGACCTTGTCAGAGTTCAGTGAGAGAGAATGGGGGTTCTTAACCTGTGGCTTAGGGACCCCTCAGGGTCCGTGAAGCCTACTTAGGTGGTCTATGACTGTTTAGAAAATTAAATATTATTAAAAGATAAACAGCAAATACATAAAGAAGAAACTTAAAAAATGGAAAATGTAAAAATTCTCTCTGTAAATGTGAAGGAAATTAAAATTAGAGGCTGGAAATTAAGTTCCTATCCTCAGATCAAATCTTGGGGGCAGTGTAAGTGCATCTTACAGAATATGGGGACATATTTATGAGCCCCGCGCCACCGTTGCTTCACTTTTTGTGACGTAACAGTGGCGCACACTTTGAGCTCATGTCTATAGATATAGATATAGATATGGAGTAAGGTAAGGCCGCGTAACTCTCTGCGTTCCCTTACTCTGCGTAAGGGAGGCATGTAGGAAAGTACCATCTTGCCTGGCATGTTACCCCCATTTTTACATGTACATCAGTTTGTTTTTGCCTGTCTCACTGGGATCCTCCTAGCTAGGACCCCAGTGCTCATAGTTTGTGGTCTGAATGTGTTTACCTGTGTAGTGACTAACGGTGCCACTGAGGCTCTGGTAATCAGAACCTCAGTGCTTATGCTCTCTCTGCCTTTAAATTTGTCACTATAGGCTAGTGACCACTTTTACCTATTTCAGTTGTCATACTGGGACACCCTTATAATTCCCTAGTATATGGTAACTAGGTACCCAAGGTATTGGGGTTCTAAGAGATCCCTATGGACTGCAGCATTTGTTTTGCCACCCATAGGGAGCTCTGACAAACTGTTACACAGGATTGCCACTGCAGCCTGAGTGAAATAATGCACACAGTATTTCACAGCCATTTTAATTTTTACTGCACTTAAGTTACTTATAAGTCACCTATGTGTCTAAACTTCACTTGCTGAAGGTTAGGTGCAAAGTTACTAAGTGTGAGGGCACCCTTGCACTAACAAAGGTGCCCCCACATAGTTCAGGGCCATTTCCCCCGACTTTGTGAGTGTGGGGACACCATTACACGTGTGCACTACATGTAGGTCAATACCTATATGTAGCTTCACAATGGTAACTCCGAATATGACCATGTAACATGTCTAAGATCATGGAATTGTCCCCCCATGCCAAATCTGGTATTGGGGAGCCAATTCCGTGCATCCCCAGGGCTCCACAATGACCCCGGGTACTGCCAAAGCAGCTCTCTGGGGTTTCATCTGCAGCTACCGCTGCTGCCAACCCACAGGCAGGGTTCTGCCCTCCTGGGGTCTGGGCAGCCCAGTCCCAGGAAGGCAGAACAAAGCATTTCCTCTGAGATCAGGGTGTTACACCCTCCCTCTTTGGAAGTAGGTGTTAAAGGCTGGGGAGGGGTAGCCTCTCCCAACCTCTCGAAATGCTTTGAAGGGCACAGATGGTGC
This sequence comes from Pleurodeles waltl, assembly GCF_031143425.1. Lineage (NCBI taxonomy): Eukaryota > Metazoa > Chordata > Amphibia > Caudata > Salamandridae > Pleurodeles > Pleurodeles waltl. The sequence continues at coordinate 2,024,590 of NC_090450.1, read as the reverse complement.
CCTCCTTGCATAAGTCAGTCTACACTGGTTTAGGAAACCCCCAGTCCCTGCTCTGGCACGAAACTGGATAAAGGAAAGGGGAGTGACCACTCCCCTGTCCATCACCACCCCAGGTCCCCGAGCCTCTCCTGTGCGTCCCAGACCTCAGCCATGTTGTTTCCAGAGTTGTGAGGGCACTCTGGAGGCCTCTGAGTGGCCAGTGCCAGCAAGTGACATCGGAGACCCCTCCTGATAGGCGCTTACCTGACTAGGTGGCCAATCCTCCTCTGAGGGCTATTTAGGGTCCCTCCAGTGGGCTTTTCCTCAGATAACGACTTTCAAGAATCCAGCAGGACTCCTCTGCACTTCTCTCTTCGACTTCTGCCTAGGATCGACTGCTGACTGCTCCAGGATGCCTGCAAAACTGCAACAAAGTAGCCAGAAGACTACCAGTGGCATTATAGTACCTAATCCTGACAGCTTTTTCAACTGTTCCCTGGTGGTGCATGCTCTGGAGGCCGCCTGCCTTCACCCTGCACTGGAAGCCACAAAGAAATCTCCTGTGGGTCAACTGAATCTTCCCCCTGCTTCAGCAGGCACCAAACTTCAGCTTCAGTGGTACTCCGGGACCCCTCTCATCCTGGCGAGCGTGGCCCCTGGAACACAGGTGGTGGACCCAAGTGACACAGACTGTTCAGTGGTTCAACTGTCCAAATTTGGAGGAGGTAAGTCCTTGCCTCCCCTCTCCAGACAGTAATCCGGTGCACTGCGTGAACTGCAGCTACAAGGGCTTCTGTGCACATTTCCAAGAAATCCTGCATGCACAGCTGAGCCTAGGTCCTCAGCACTGTCCTGTGATGCTCAGCTCCCTGAGTTGATCTCCTTTTGCAGTGTTGAGATGACCGTCATGTTCAGTATTCTTGAACCCGTGTTCAAGGACTTCTGCGGGTGCTTCATGCTTGTGCATGGGCTCTCTACGTTGCTGAGGCACCCCTCTGTCTCCTCTCTCAAGTGGCAACATCCTGGTCCTTCCTGGGCCCGGGCAGCACCCTTTTTCTCCAACCGTGACTCTTGCAGCTAGCAAGGCCTGTTTGTGGTATTTTGCCAACGAAACACTTTTGCATCCTCCATCACACTGTGGAATATCTTCTGCATGAAGAAGAGGAAAAGCCTACTGGATGGACCCTAAATAGCCCTCAGAGGAGGATTGGCCACCTAGTCAGGTAAGCACCTATCAGGAGGGGACCTCCTTTCAGTGTTGCAGAATCTTCAGCTTCTTCCAACCAGAGTCAGCCATTGTGCACCTTCATCCGGGGTTTAGTGGGCTCCTGCCCCCCCGGACACTTTTGTGACTCTTGGACTTGGTCCCCTTCCTTTGCAGGTCCTCAGGTCCAGGAATCCGCCTTCAGTGCTTTGCAGTCTGTTGTGGTCTTTGCAAAATCCCTTATCACGACTTTAGTGTGTTTCTGGGGAAATAGTAGTACTTTACTCCTAATTCCCAGGGTCTTGGGGTGGGGTATCTTGGACACCCTTAGTGTTTTCTTACACTCCCACACTACCACACTACACTAGCCTAGGGGTCCATTTGTGGTTCGCATTCCACTTTCTTAGTATATGGTTTGTGTTGCCCCTAGGCCTATTGCATCCCATTATATTCTACAGTGTTTGCACTACTTTTTGACTGTTTTACTTACCTGATTTGGTCTGTTGTGTATATTTTGTGTATTTTACTTACCTCCTAAGGGAGTATATCCTCTGAGCCATTTTTGGCACATTTTCATTAAAAATAATTTATAAACAAATATAAACAAAAAATAAAAATGTTAATTTTAAATGGGAAAGGTGGGTCCACTGAAGTCAAAAAGTTAAGAACCTTTGACCTGACGTATGCTTTTACCATATGCAATATTAATCCCTGAAAATGATTCAGTTTTCAGACCATGTTTCGATTCACCCCTGGGTCTTCTCTCCCATGGGGGCCCCTCTTCGGGTCCATGGCCAGCTGCCACTCCCTCATCTTCCTGGATGGCCACCTTCAGGGGGACCCACTGGACCTGAAGATGTTTGAAGCCACTGGATGGGTGAGTTCTATATTGTGCTGTGAAGTGAGAAAGCCTGACTGGACGTGTGTTCATTGTCGCTTCCTCACAGAGTCCTTTTTGTGAATTTTGTGCAAATAGTGTTTCTAAGACATGTTCTTCTGTTTATTTCCTTTATCTCTCTTTCTAGTGTCCATCATTCTTATTATTTTATTTCCATTTTCCTTCATTCTCCCATATGCTATTTATTCTTTCTTTCCTTTTCAATTTTGTTTCTCACTATTGTCTTATTCTTCCTTCATTTCTGCTCCGTTTTCATTCTTTCTTCCATTCTTATTCCCTTCTGGCTTTTAATGTGTCTCGCCTTCCTTTATCTTATTTCTTTCTTTTCTGTCCTGCCTGGCTCAAATTCATTGATTCTTCTTCCCTTATTTATATATTATTTTTTAACATTGTGCATTTTTTTTTCTCATTTTGTCACTCATTTCCTTTTTTTATCTTTGACTCTGTGTTCAGTCTGCTTTTCTATCACAGATTTCTTCCAACTTTTTCTATCACTGTATTCTTTTTGTTGCGTCTTGAGTGTTCCCTCCTGTTGCGGGGACATGGCCTAGATTGTTTAGCTTTGAAAACTTTACATAAAGTTGGTGCCTTTTTTAATGGCAGAGGGAAGTTTGCAGCACACCATCTCAGGACAAATGCCACAAGTGCAGCTATCTGAGCTCATGCAGTGTAGTTGTTAGAGATTAATTTGCCATGTTTTATTGTTTACTGTCGCCTGGAGGCATCTGTAAATCTAGTTGGGGGGCAGGGTTATGGGGGTAGAAATGACCAAAACCTATAGGATCATGAGATGATCCCCTAGGATCCACTGACAAATTGGGAATTAGGCATCAAGTGTACGGAACACCCAAGTAGGAAGGGGTTTCTTCTACTACTTTTGTGAAGTTTTGTTTTTTTATCTAATTAGATTTCCTCAAATTCACAAAGGTTCCAAAGTTTAAAACTCGTCAGGAAAAAAAAATCCTACAAATGTAGATTTTGTGCGAAACATTTTTAGACAAAAACAACTTGTAGCAGGGGACTTTTTACATGCAAAACCTTGGAGCGAAGAAGAGATGGCAACACTCTTTAGTGTGCAAAGTCGTTTTCAAAGTCCTGTTTTGGAGCCTCAGTTCATTCTCTAATTACGCAGATGTGACAAGGAGTTTCTAATTTTGAGAGGACGCAACTATCAAAATCTCAGGGCGTGTTTCTCCCTGACCATTGAGCTTTCTCAAGGCTCTGCTAATAAAACACAGTCATGTCTTCAGTAGGTAAAGTCCTCTTGAAAAGACCCTGTTTCAGTCAAAGTCTTTGCGAACAAGGCTTTCTAACATTGTGGCGCCTTCATCGGTTTTTTCTGAAGGAAAATTCTGCCACACATTTGATAGTCCTAGAATCCTTACCGAGCAGTGCCGTTTTGAAAAAGTGACAAAATCCTTAGAAATGTCAAATGCTGAATTTGGCAACTTTGCAAAACTTTACGGAAAACTTAGAATTTTGCTCAGCCTTAACAAAAAGCGAGTTGCAAAAGCTTCCTTATCTGTAACATTATTCGTTGTTTGAAAATTGCACCAACGCCCCTACCATGCTGTTCCCTTTTTCCACCCAGTGTTGTTTTTCTATAACTTTTTTTTACTTTTGATAACCCGGGGCTAGAGTGCATCCAATGGGACACCTTAAGCTATGATCAGTGATACGTGCCCTCCCCCCTTCCTCTGACCTGTTCACGGCACCCGAAGAATGAAGAGGAACTCTTTCAAGTTTGAGTTAATAAAATGTGAATCAAACAGAATGGAATAAATGAATAAATCAATATAATAAACACATATATCATTGCCTAGGCCAATATGTATCTGAAATGTTTTAAACACCTTGACCAGTTTGGGAGTTGTAAATACAGTGAATTCGCCTTTTGTGAAATGGTGGACTTTTCTGAAATGGCTAGAATGCTTCAGTACAATGAACTTAACCACACACATTTATTGGTGTGAAACAAAGGTTCTAAAAAGGCAACTTTCTAAGGTTAAGGCCATACTCTCCCAAATAATTCCAAATATTAAAGCAGATGCTGTGCAGGTACTCAGTGATGTCACACAGAAAGCAGGTGGCTTCCAATGGTTTTAGTGCTCATTTACTTATTGGCTACTGGATTTCTATTGCTTACCATTTGTGCAGTTTCCCTTTTATTTGAATGCATTTATTTTACTTCCTAGTGGAGCTTAAGTTGTTGTACATGCGCTTGTGCATTCTGTTTATTTCTTACTAGAATTCACCAAAGGGCATCAAAGTTGTATTTCAGTATCCATTTTCCTCTGCACTGCAGAGGATGACAGTAGTAACGCGGGTCATTGGTGAGGATAAATGCACTGTTTACATGAAAGGAGCTCCAGAGATGGTGGCCAGTTTTTGTAGACCAGAAACAGGTGAGAAAATAATATTTCTACTTCTTTGTGAGAATATCTGCTGTGCCTGTCCAATCCTCTCTCTCACATCCCAAGATAAATAGTGGGCAGAATATAATTAACTCCTCTCTGCTTTCCTGCCCGTAGACCAAGCATATTGAGTCATTGTGGCCCCTAGCACACCCTTACCACCAGCCTTTCCATGGCAGGGTGACTGCCATGAAAAGGCTGGCAGTAAGGTGAGTTTTAATCAGCCAGGCAACGCTGAATTCAGCACTGCCCTGGCTGAGTACAATTCAGAAACCTGTCACCCCATTGGGAACACTGTTTCTGGTGGGGACGGAGGTCTCCTGGTGGGTCACGACCCTTACTACCAGGCTGGCGGTCCTTGAGGCCCTTAGTTTGTGAATGGGTCTTAATACACTGAACTCATTGCCTCCTCGCAGAAGGACTAGTTCATGACTCATCAAAGAGCTAAGTGCTCTGACTGGAGAGAGGACAGCCTAGAATTAACAAAATTCGAACTCTCAGAGAACAGAAAGGTTTAGTAAAACATTACTTCATATTAAAAAAATTAATTGGCTTGAAACTAGATTACTTTTTTTTAAATAAACATTATAACAATGCATGTATAAACTTGATGTATGAAACGTGTGACATTTCCAAAAGTATTTTTTTTTTTTTACCATAGATTAGCTATTTCAGTCTATACAGGGAAAACAGCTTTTGTATGCTCTTACTGCAGAATCATACCAATACAAAAACCTGGATTTTTAAATTTGTCAAAAACTGTTTCCTTTCACATGGAGCTAATGTGTCTATGCATCTGCAGGTCAGGGCTGCAGTGACAAGCCTGAAATGTTGCTTTTAAAGCCACTCATAATGTTGATGAAGATCTCGCAGTGCAGCACGTGCCATTTACCTTTTACGCCAGTAGTGCACTTCCATTACCACATTTCTGTGGCTTTACTTCAAAGGTAAATATGCCAATTGAAATTAGCTACATATCACCATGTACTGGTCACTGCATATGCACTAGGAACTACTAAGACGTGTCCCATCGCACAGGATCAAAACTGGGCAGTAAATTCAGTCCCATGAAAGAACAAAACCAAGAAACACGAAATAAAATAAAAAATTCTCCAAAACAGATAACTATACATAGTTATTAGGGAATAGGTTCTGCCAAGGTCATAATACCTCTTGTCAAGGATCCATCTTCTTGAATGAAATTTTCTCTAGCCTGGACTAACTGTGCAATACACAGTAAACTATGCAAACATTAATCAAAATATTGTGCATGGAAATTCAAGCTAGCAATGACATCTATTCTGGTATTTTGTTGGGGACGGTTCTAAAGAAATCTCCCTTTGTCCAAATCATTGGGGGTTCAGGGACGTATGATTTCACCTGACTTAATGGTTCTGACAAGAAAATAACTATCCAGATTTAAATGTATCAGTATTCAGTATTATTATAGAGAAAAAATGAGAATGTATACTCTAACTCTAGCTTCAGATAGCTTTAGCGTTTGCATGCCAAAGTTAGTGCTCTTTGTCCTGTTGTCCCCCTCAGAGCCCATTAGGCTTTGAGGCTTCCTAAATATATTGTTAGCTCAAAGCCCCGTAGTGTATTAAGCTACTGAAAATAAGTTTGGAATACAAATACAAATAGTATATACAGTTTTGTATAGCTCACAAATTTAGCATTATCCCAAAGTTGCAAAGATTTGTAAATTTCTCAAAACTAAACTGGCAGAAGAGTTTTTATGCACTAGCATAATATGTCTAGTAAAATATAGACATATACAATATTCCATCTTTATTTTTCAAAATAAACCTTTGTTGAATTCTTATAATTTAAGCATTTAAGGTTTTGGAGAACAGTTCACAATGCTTGAAGAGATGCAAAATTTCAAGCACCCCTATTATCTCAGTTGGTCCTGAGAAAATTAAAAGATAATGTCATCAGCAGAATGATGTTTGCAAAACACCAGCTCAATGGGAGCTATAAAATAATTAGCCATACAATAAATGGGTGTTACTAGGCATTCCCTTGCACAAAAGTAGGATTTCTATCTGTGGGGTTTCTTTGAAAGAACCATTTTCACATTGTAATGATGGCCTCAGTAGGGTTTCAGAGTACATTAGCTGATTCTTCACTACCAGTGGTGAAAACTTTAAAAATAACCTGGGGCTATCAGGTGAACTGTCCCTATCAGCACAAAGCTCACTCTTAAATAGATGTGCCTGGCATAGACGGGACAGAGCCTATGAATATAAAAAAAAACAAGTGTAAACACCGACAGTCCACACTAGCCTTTAGAGATAATGCACCAGTAAAAGACAGTGCTGCAGTTTGAAACCACAGTTCTGTCTTTGTCTGAAAGAAGAACTGGCTTAATTTTTAACAAGTGGCATGGATCCCTTTATGGTCAAGTACTGTGTATAACTGTGCCACCAATGGGGGACTCTAAGAGTCCCTGAACACCCATACCCACCTCTCAAAGGGTGCCCGTAGAGGGCACAACCACTGTGTTCCACTGACAGCCGTTTGTCCTGTACCCACTTCTGTCATTCAGAGAGGGGACAAAGGCCATGTGCCATGCAAATGAAGGACAACCTCATTGGGTCAGGGATAGAGCACATTTTGCCCCAATATCATCCATATTAAAGAAAGGGTCAAACAGGTATTTGTACATCCTCCTTTAATATTGCATAAACATTGAACACAAACACCTGCTGTACACCAGGGGCACTGTGTGTAATACGATCCATAATGTAATATTACTGTCATCCAAACCCCTGCTATTCTCCTGGTGTTTCTGGCTATGATTATAAATAACCTATTGAACACTAACATATTTTTAGGAGGTGTGCAAAAATTGCAAAATTCATCCATTCTTTCCTGACTTTAAAACACATATGTGTTTCTTACATCCTTTTCTTTCTTGCTCCAATAGTGCCATCTACGTTTTCAAAAGAGCTTGAGCTATACACATTTTAAGGTTTCAGAGTAATCAGCCTGGCGTACAAGTCAATGGAAGTTGGCAGTCATGATGACTTCGACAGCATGCCACGGTATGTTGTGTTGTAAAAATAGTATAGAACTTTTTGCTATTTTTCACAACTGTTTAAAAAACATGAGTACATCAACCCCACATTGGTAACATTTCTATTGGCTACCTACAGATCTGACAGTGTCAAACTAGACTATCAATAATAATCTCCTCAATTATAAACTATATTATGAATCACAGATTGTTGTATCAATAATGAACTACACTATCGGTGACAGACCATAGTATCAATAATACGTTATACTATTGAGGATATTCTTTACTATCAATGATGGACTGGTGTTTCAATGATAAACTACAATATCAATGAATAATTATAATATCATTGGTACACTGTAACATCAATGAAAAGCTGTGCTCTCGATTACAGACTGTAATAAGAATAATAAACCTCACTATCAATGACGACTATAGAATCAATGGTATATCACAGTATCCATGATAAACTTTACTATCAATGAAAGACTGTAGTATCAATGATACATTAACAGTGAACAACTGGAGTATCAATAATAAACTATAGTATTAATCTTATAGTACAATGGTAATGCTAAATTATACTATTAATGACAGAGTGTAGTGTCAATGATAAATGATTGTATCTATGATAAACTACACTATCGATGACAACCTACAGTGTTATTGACATACCTCACTATCATTGACACATTATACTATGAGTGACAGGCTATAATATTGATGATAATCAATAACATCAATGATAAACTTCACTATCAATGACAGACTTTAGTCAATGAAAAAATATAATATTGATTATAAACTACATTATCAATGACAGACTATAGTATCAATAAAATGTTATGTTATTGATGATAAACTTCACTATCAATGATGGGTAAGTGTCTGAATGATAATCTACACTATCAATGATTAATTGTAGTATCATTGGCACATTATAACATAGATGATAAACTATACTTTCAATGATAGACTATAATGTCAATAATAAACCACACTATTATTGACACTTTGTAATATGAATCATGAACTATGCTATCAATTACAAACTATTGTATTAATAACATGTTTTTAGTATTGATGATAAACTTTAATATCACTGATGTACTTTTGTATCAATGATAAACTACATGATCAATGACTTATTGTAGTATCATTGGTACATTGTAACCAATTATTACTATACTCTCAATTACTGACAGTAATATCAATAATAAACTGCTCTATTAAAATATAGTATCAGTAATACATCTTGGTATCTATGATAAACTTTACTATCAATGAAAGACTGTAGTATCAATAATAATCTACACTTTCAATGAAAATTATAGTATCAATGATAAACTATGGTATTAAGTACATTTTACAGTATCAATGATAAAGTATGCTATCAATGTCAGACTGTAGTATCAATGAAACATGAAAGTATCTATGATAAATGAACACAATCTATGCTAAACTATGTTGTTATTACCATACTACAATTTCAGTGATAAATTATATTATCAATGACAGACTGTTGTATCAACATAAGATGTTAGTGTCTATGAAAAACTACACTATCAATGACAAACTATAGTGTTATTGACGTACTACAGTATCATTGATACGCTTTACTATGAGTGACAGGCTATAATATCGATGATGAATAAAAGCTTCAATGATAAACTACACTATCGCTGACAGACTTTAGTATGGATAACAAAATATAATATTTATTATAAACTACAATACCAACAACAGACTACAGTAACAATAACATGTAATAGTATTGATGATAAACTTTACTATCAATAATGGATAGGTGTCTCAATGATAAACTACATTATCAAAGACTGATTGTAGAATCATTGGTATATAGTAACATCGATTATAAACTATACTCTCAATTACTATCAATAAACCACACTATCAATGACACGTTGTATTATTAATAATAAACTACACTGTGAATGACAAATTGTAGTATTAATGACTTCTTATAGATTGATGATAAACTTTACTGTCAATGATGGATAGGTGTCTCAGTGATAAACTACATTATCGAAGACTAATTGAAGTATCATTGGTATATTGTAACATCGATAATAAACTATACTAAACTATACTCTCAATTACAAACTGTATTATCAATAACAAACCACACTATCAATGACACATTGTAATATCAAATATGAACTGTGCTATTAATGACACACTCTTGTATTAATAACATGTTTTAGTATTGATGAAAACGTTCATATCAGCGATAGACCTTTGTATGAATGCTAAACTATATGATCAATGACTAATTGTAAGATCATTTGTACATTGTAGCCAACTATAACTATACCCTCAATTACTGACCGTAATATCAATAATAAACTGATCTATCAATGACAAACTATAGAATCAGGAATACATCTTAGTGTCTATGATGAACTTTTCTATCAATGAAAGACTGTAGTATCAATGATAATATAAACTATCAATGAAAAGAAATAGTATCAATGACAAACTATGGTATTAATCACATTCTACAGTATAGATGATAAACTACAATATCAAAGACAGACTGTAGTATCAATGAAACATGATAGTATCTACGATAAAATAAAACACAATCTATGTTAAACTAGGTGTCTCAATGATAAACTACATTGTCAATTACTGATTGTAGTATCTTTGGTAAATTGTAACATCGATTATAAACTATAATCTCAATTACTATCAATAATAAACCACACTATCAATGAGACATTGTAATATCAATGACAAACTACACTGTGAATTACAGATTGTCGTATTAAAGACATCTTATAGTATTGATAATAAACTTTACTGTCAATGAAAGACTGTAGTATCAATGATAATCTACGCTAGCACTGAAAAATTGTAGCATCAGTAATGAACTATGGTATTAATAACATATTACTGTATCAATGATAAATTATACTATCAGAGGCAGACTGTAGTATCAGTGAGAAATTATAGTATCTATGAAAAACTACACTATTAATGACAAACTATAGTGTTATTGACATTCTCCAGTATCGATGACAAATTATGCTATCAGTGACAGGCTATAATTTTGATGATAAACAATAGCATCAATGATAAACTGCACTATCGATGAAGGACTTATGTAAAGATGACAAAATATAATATTAATTGTAAATGCCAGTATCAATGACAGACTGTAGTATAAATTACTCTATCAATGATAAACTACACTATCACTAATATAATATGCTATCAATAACAAATTGTAGAATTAATGATAAATACACTATCAATGACAAACTATGCTATCGGAGAAAAACCATAGTATTGGTAATAAACTATGGTGTCAATGACAAACTATAAAATCGATTCTACTGAGTGAAAATTAATGTTTTTAAGGCTTTCTGAAAGCTTTCTTCGAGGTCTCAGCTGTCACAAATTAAAAAGCTCGGGCACCTTGCCTGGCATGCCTTAATTGAGTCATCTTTAAGAGTTGGAAGTGCAGGATTCTAGCTGGGAAACAGGATCATGTTGAACAAAGAGAATGAAGAGAAAGGGTTGTCCTGATTTGTTGACAATCTCCGGCAAACACACAAATATTTTAAAAAGGGCTGTCCTTTGCACTGATAAACAAAGGAATGCACACAGGTGCAGAGAGATATATTAAGGAGTTTGCTGTATCGTTTTAAATGATCTGCACATCCCTAATGATAGATTTGAGACTGCCCAAATCAGCTGCATTTCCATAATCCAATCAGAACGCAATCAATACTTGTGCATCAACTTTAGTCAGTTCTAATGACAATAGCACAATAAGCTTTTTGAGAGTCTGAATAGCCAATTAACAGGAAGAAATTTATTTTTTCTAGCTGAGGCTGAAAAGAATAATGGTTGTCAAAAAGTATCCCTACGTTAGGAGCCTGGTTAACCCCAATTCAAATTGGGATGAGTTTCACACAGAGAATTGGTAAAGATACTTCTAAAATGCCACTTGCAGGTAGGTTCTATTTTCAGCATCATTGAATCTGATTAACAATTGAGTATCAGTTGCATATCACTACATAAATTACATCTTTACATCTGGATACTGTTCTAACAGCACAGGGGTAACATCAGAGCTTGTTCTTATTCTGAGAAAGGAATGAAACCAACACAGTGCACTGTCTCTCATCCACCTGTGAGGGACAGTTTTTCGAACAGATCTCCCAAGATATTTAGGGCTCCTGTGAAGAGGCTTCTTTGACACCTAGGGAGCATGCCTCTTGTGGCATGAGTGCTTTTGGCATGGATGTCCGGAAGCTTAGGAAGCCATTGTTTGATTCATTTATATTACAATTGCTTCTTACATAGCTTCCTTTCATATACAGTTGGTATGATTTATAATAGTTGTAGTGCATGATTAGAGATGTTGCTGTGTGTGTCCCCCTGTTCAGAGGGGGTGTTGTAGTTGGGAATCTTATTCAAGAGAGTGTGGCATTAAAAGAAAGTCCAGTAGTGGGCCCTGTTGCTCTGTGAAGGCAGTGCTGATCTGCTGATCTACTTGGAGGCCCAATAACCAGCAAGCTGTGAATGGGAGAGAAATAGGAGATGAGAGGATCCCCAGGAAAAGAAGGATCTTCCAAATCAATGTCAACACTTTAAGAATTGTGGCTAATGATGTCTCCTGCCTGCTTTTACATGACTTGTTCATGACTTTCCATAACATTACCCAAACTCTAAAATATAGCATGGGGTTTGATGGCAACCTAATCACTTGTTGAAGATAAAAATTGATAATTTGCTCTAAAACCCTGTTCTTCCAACTCAGGAAATTACTTAAGGGTCTGTGCTAGACCATGCCCTCTTTACTCTATTTATTATACCAATGAATGACATCTTCAAAGAATATGCCATGCCCTGTAACCATTATGCAAATCATACTAAGCTATAGCAGAACGTTTACTCGCCAGAGACGATCTCTTTGCTGGCTTTAACCGTGTTCAACATACAATCCGGGTTGATTTCTCACCACCTTATAAAGTAAAACAAACCTGACTTTCAACTTACTTTGATTCATTCTTCATCTATGCTAATTCAAAAATTATCTTAGAGGGTCATTTCCCCCTTGACGGTCTTTACTCTGTCTGTCAAGCTGGCAGAGCACATTTCACCTGCCACCCTGGTTGGCTGCCATTGTTGGGTTCAGCACTGGTCCAGCTGTGATCACTGTTTCCACAGGAGCCAGTACCAAGGCAAATCATGTACAGACACTGGCAGTTTGGTGTATGACCACTATCTTTTAGGTGGCTTCATACCACACCATGTTTTTCAGAATCAAATTCCAAAAAGCAAAAATACTAAAGCCCACCACACCTTGAGAATATTTTCTCCTAGGGTGTGAAGGTCATTATAATGATATTCCCTTTGCACAGGACAGAAATAAAGGACACCACTCTGTCCATGCAAAGTAGAACTGGTGATCTGATATCCATACTCTGATAGAACCTACTAAGTAGGATAGTCAACTACGTTTTCTGACAGCCAAGTGAGTGGGGGCACTATTGTTAGACAAGTTAATGGTCCTTCCGACTCACAATAGAGAGGATGGACTGCAGGTTTAGCTGACTGGCTACTCTGTACCCTTTGTGATGATGTACCCTGTCCCCAAACTCCAATTCAGGCCCTTACATATTTCCATTAACAATATTGAAGCTTCCCGTGTAGATTTATTCTTCACAACTGACTCAATCCTCATGACTGAAGATGTCAGTCATTAGCTTAGAAACTGAGGGCCTTATTTAGATGGGTCAGATACTCTGTTACACACTTGGCAGATATCCCTTCGAAGAAGTAGTCACGGTTATCCTGGGACTAGAATAAGGGAATACAATTTTCTCTTGTATCCTTAAAACAAATGGTGCCCCTCTCAAAGCTTCCCTTCAGAAAGTGGCTCATCTGATAACAGGTATTGTCCTCTTTGACACATTGCTCTTTTCCTATGTTATTTGAGCTGTTTGTCCACATATAAATTTGTCTGTTTAGTACATAAACTTCTAAACTCAAGTCAATCTCATTACAGGGACAAGAAACATAATTTCTCAGATTGTTCTTGCTAACTTTGCAGCTTGTAAACTTTATCTTGAAATTATAGTCCTCAACAAATAATGTACCTTTCTATGACATTTTGTGATACCAAGCAATGCAGGTATCATTTAGCCTCACTGATCCCAGAATAACATTTGCAGTTGCTGCCTTGATTGAAATAGATTCAGGTTGTTTTGGTGATATTCAATTTATTTCTATTAGTAGTTTTTTTGTTTGTCCTGATGAAGTACATGTTGAGAGAAGAAATCTGTGTGAAAAGCAGAGGATATGATTCTTAGTGTACTTAATCTAAATACGTGACCCATCTAATAATTCTTTTTTTGCATTATGATGTGAAAAAACATATATAAACAGCATCTTCTGCATTATGGCCTTTCACAAAGGGTGGTATCCGTAGCTCTCAGAGTCATATAGTTCGGGTACTCACCCATGAGTATGTGTAGAGACTGAGAATAGAAGTTCATAGCAAGGATCATAAGTATTTTTGCAAGCTTTCTGCATAGTTAGAATCTAAACCTCATCCAACAATAAACCATTGAACATATGTGTTACGCTAAAGGCTTTTTTTTTATATTCATGTGCACGTGTTTTATAGCACTAGTCATGTGCTATATTCACTGTCCTCTGACACTGTTTGAGTCTGTGACTTTAGTCTCTGTGAGGGATCTATAGGTGAGGCTGAGACCCTCCTACTCCACTCGCAAGGGTGTCCACTAACTGTTCACCACCTCCTTAGTAGAATGTTGCTAGCATGTTTCATGAGGTCCTTCATGCAGGTGCACCTCTGATGTTAGTCTAGCATAGGCACATGATAAAGGCATGCCCTTTTTGTGAGGGATCCACAAATGAGGCTGAGACCCTCTAAACCCCCTTCCAAAGGGCGTCTTTGGTGGTCCACTGTAACCATATCCACAATTAAACATAGTTAGCCTGTATGTTGAGGGCTTTTCTGCTAGTGCCTCTGTGTTTCCAGTATTTCACAGGCACACTGTAAAGACAAGCTAAATTTGAATAAACCCAGAACACCAAGTTAGTAAATCCTCAATATTCATTGAGTGGATGTCAGCGCGGAAGCCAAGCAACAATAACTGCAGATGTTTCAGCACAAGTGTCTGCAACACCCATGATACACTGGGGCTCCAACGGCATGTTGCGTTTCAGGCCCAACTTGGTAATAGACTATAACATTTTTATGTACTTGGTACTAGACAGGGTCTGTGAGACGGGCTCCTCTCGAAGGCTGAGCACCTTTCTGTGATCCCTAGGGCACAAAAAGGTTCTTACAGAAAGCTAAATGTAATGTTAATGGGTGAGTATCTTGTCAGTATCACTTGCAATGTGATGAAAACCTGATGTTCATTTCAGTGTTCTTGTGTTCAACTTTAGGGAAAATGTGGAATCCGACTTACTATTCCTTGGTTTACTGATCTTGGAAAACCGGTTGAAACCAGAGACCAAGCCTGTCCTGAAGGAGCTGAGGACGGCCAACCTGCGGACTGTGATGATCACGAGTACTGTTGTTATTGTTATTATGTATGTATTTATTTAAATTGGTATGTGTGTCTATACTTATGTGTGTATGTACATGTGTATGTATGTGTGTATGTGTGTATGTGTGTGTGTACTTAGGTATGTATGTATGCATGTATGTAAGTGTGCATGCATGTATGTATGTATGTATATGTGTATGTGTGTATGTATATGTCTTTGTACAGCCCAAATGGCAGTATATCACTGTACAGGCTCTAAGGCAAGCAAGTCAACGAGTGATGGGAACGACTTTGTTATTGAAATATTATTGCACTGTGATATGGTGTTCTTTGCAGGGGTGTGTCTTCAACTCTTTCACTTATGATGGTTATTATTATGCTGATGATCATTAGTAGTATTAGTATTATTATTATTGTTACTGTTACCAGCAGCAGAATTTGTAGCAAGTAGCAGAACTAATAGTATTAGCAGCTGTAATTCATAAACGTAGGAGTACAGTTGGATGCTGTTAACATTGTCATGGAAGCTACCATTGCTGTTAGTAGCTTTTTTCTTTTTATTCCTTTGTTCCTATAATTACTAGTGTTTTATTACCAGTTAGTTTTGTTCATTTGACTGTATTGGCATTATACTTGTTGTCATTGTTGATTTTCTGCTTAGAAGATGGAAAGAAGTCAGCAGTGTAGACATTTTAGTAAATTATATTAGAAAAATAGTTAGATCTGAGGACAGCTTGCGGGTCATTCCTTCTGAACACTGCTGTCATTCTGTCATTGGGGTGTTATGTGCGTTTGAACAGAAATGAGTATTTTATCAAATTAATTAGGATGGAGGGAATAGTGTATGTGGGAATGATGCTGCGGAAATGACGCAGGTGAGATGGGGTAGTGGAGCTGACAGCCAGAAGTCTTGAACAGGATGACATCACTTCCATTGTGCTCTACACATGGGGACTGGATGCACTGTAATGTCTGCTCTGTTACTCATTGCCACTGAAGATACCTAGTCCCAGGAATAGAAGGGATTTCATCAGAATTTAGATTTAGGGAATGGGGACATAGGTGTTCAATTGTCAGGCAAAGAGTTCCACAGATAAACACCCATATGGGAAACACCACTGCAACTCTCACTAGACACTTATCAGGGAAGTGGGCACTAAAAACCCTTCGATGGGTGTGCCACGACCTCTTGCTTTTCTACTTTTTCTCTCCCTCACTTCCTCCCTCTGTTGGTTGCTCTTTTTTCTCACTCTGTTTCTCTCACTCCTTCTCTCTCTCTCTCTCTCTCTCTCTCTCTCACACCCTCTCCATCTTTCCCTGTTGGTTGCTGTCTCTCAATCTCTCTCTTTTCACTGTTCTTTCTTCCCTTTGCTCTCTTGATGTATGTATCCAATATGGATACCTGTCTATCTTCAATTCTATATATTGCATTAATTAATAGACACAAATACTTTTTGTTTCAATCAATAACAGTATAGGTACGATAATTGTGTTCTTACCAACTTTCGAAAGAGAATATGAATACCAAAGATGCTTTACTTTTATATACAAACACAAATGATGGACGGAATGTGGAACCGATCAAACATTTACCCCCAGTCACAGATCTGGGCTTAATCCATCAATTCTTTTGCTCACCATTCCACCCCAGTTTGGACCCAGTCATATGCAAATCAGTCTTGACCCTGTTCCCCATGGGAACAGTCCAGCCCGAACTGCCAGGCCAGTGACATAATCTGGGGTTTTGCGTCTGTATAATTTTGTTGGCTTCAGTAGAGATGATGTAAATTGTTTATTAGTATTTATTCATGTATTAGGAGACAACATTCAGACAGCAACTACAGTTGCAAAGAAATGTGGCATGATTCCGAAGCACAGTCGGTTGATTCTCGTTGAAGCGCACGCCCCGGAAGGATCCACCCCTGCGTCTGTTTGCTGCCAACCAATTGAATACCCTGAAAAGGCTGACAATGAGGACTCAGATGTGAGTAGAACCTAACTATTTTCAAAAAATGAAATGCCAAGCACAATGTTAACTTTTGTAATGAGTCCTCTTCAGGGAAACCTCTTGGATTTCATTTCATTTTGAAGTGATTCTGTTGATTTAAAAATGTTTTACAATTAGGTTTTTACCAATATGATCACATTCTCCAATTTTACAAACACGAATATCTGACGTGATACCATGAGTTTTCTCTCTATACACTGATAATCTTCTCAAGAAGGTCATTTCTCACATTAATTTATCACATTTTCCAAAGCCCTTGAAGCGCAAGTAGACTGAAGCTTATCATGGGTCACATACTTGGATTTGTGTGTCCTTTTTAAAGGAAGGTCTTTTGAATCTTACATCAAAACATCAAACCTCCTTCTTACAGAATTGGTCCGTATTACATTTGTTGAAATGATTCAATCAAATGATCTTCCAAAGAGGACTGCTCTTCTAAGGAACAAAGAAAGACAACTGAAATAGTTTTACTTCAAGAGTTTCATAATGAAAAGTGCTATAGTTGTCACCACCATTGGCACATCTCTTCTTTGTAATGTTGTCCATGTAGCACATATAGTGACCAAGGTTTCTTGGTGTTTAGGCACTTGGAAATCTCACAGGATCTTCTATAGAAATTGGCAAATGCACTTAGAGAGACTCCTCAGTCGGGCCAGATATCTCCACTTGGTAAAGTATAGAGGCAATTTTAAAAAGGTCCTAAACTAAAACAAAATATATTTTTTATAATATGTATTAATGTATATAATTTTTTTATATTTATTTTAAGTATAATCTAAATACAAAAATGTGTCAGCACTAATATATTTTCAATCAAATATTTATTTCCATAAATATAATAAATTGCACTTAAAATATTTATCTGAAGTCTTATTTAAAAAAACAAAATTCCACCTAAAATAAAAAATATAATTATGCATTAATAATTATTATGAGTGATGTACAGCATTTATTAAAAAGTAATTTTATCAATTTTTGATAAAATGAATTGTTGCATTGAATTTTTAATTTGAAAACGGTTATTAAAATACTTTAGAATGAATTTGTTCAGGTAGTTTAAATTGTTTTTAACATTACACTATATTGTTTTAAAACATTAACCTTTGTTAAATAAATATATTTAATTTAAAAAAAATCTGTGGAGTTATATTTTAAGCTCCTACCTCCATTATTTACTATACTATAGAGGATGTTGCACTACCTAAGGTTAACCATTTGTGGTGCTAGAACTATTACAGTTTTTTTGGTAGAAATGTATACTCATAAGTTAAACTTCACACTCTTTTTCAGACGGAGGGGCATATAAGTTACACTTTTTGAATAACTTTACACACAATTTTTGTGAATAGCCAAAAGTAATAAAGTTACTCAAAAGTGTAACAGTAAAGTACACATGTGAATGTACCCACAAGTGTAAGTTACCTTTGCCCACAGCCCTGACAGTGTTCACTTAAGTTTTTAACAGAATTATATCAACTGTCTCCAGGGGACCAGGTGTTGGGAGATAAGCCTATATTTGAAGTGTATGCACACATTTATTTCCAAGCCAGAGTTACAGATATTCAATATCCTTCAAGGGGTTTAATAGCTCTATTAGCCATAAAACTAGCCATAAGCTTCAAACAAGTACACACAAAATGTGATTGGATACAGGAATGTAAAGTCGATTTATATAACAACTCTGCATCATTTCTGAGTATGATTATTGTAAATGTATACATCATTCTAGGTGAAAGATATTTCAGTAATAATCCAAAAGTTTTTTTTTCATGGAGTCTTGAGTAATATGTGCACAATAGTTCCAATGTTGTATGTTCCTGAGTGATTATTATAAATCAGATATTTCTGCAGCCTAAACCTTTACTTAGGACAATCAAACTGACTGATTGATTATATGTATTCAAACATGACATTGTGAGCCAGTCACTGACTTTCAAGTAGTTAATATGAAAGATAGTAACCATTCTTAAATTTGAAAATGAAACTGAGAGAAAAATATTTTATGCCTGAAAGCACAATTTCCAAGGTGATTAATAACTTTGTATTGATGGCTAACAATTACCTCTACATGCTCTGATACACGGTACTATGGATTTAGAGAACTCAGTAAAAAATGGCTGCAATTGATTGGTAGAACAGTTTAATGAAGACAAGTCTTAATTGTTCGAATGCCATTTTGAAAAGGAATTAATATAATCTTGATAGTGAATTAATGTATCCAAAAAAGAGTGTGGTTTGGTTCAATGTTCATTGTCAAGATAAAAAAATACTTAAGAAGGTTGAAATAGAAAAAGGAGTTTAAATTGAGATGATAGGATTAATAAAGTAGATTGTGAAATGAAGACAGAATATGAGTCTAGGATAAAAATAAATAAGGCTCAATTTTATAATTCATATTGGGAGCAAATTAAATCAGCAGTCACATCAAATGATGCATTGAAAGTTTGAAGATTAGTTCAGGACAGGTCGACTGGTAAGTCCAGGTGTATGGTTACAGGAAAAATTTGGATAGCAATAATAAAAATGTTTGACATGGACTGGTGGGCAAAGATATTCATTGAGTTTTTCCAAAGTATCACCCAAATAGTGCAGTTCCTGAAAAAAAGCTAATTATTAGGTCTTTTCACAAAAAAGAATGATCATTTTAATCCAAACAAATTAGTGATTGGCTTGTTTGTTAGGTGTTTTTAGATGTTGGAGCAAAGTGTACACAATATTAATACTCCAGTTTTTGAAAGATTTGATAAGGTCAATAATGTCATACTTATTAACCAAGGAGGATTCAAAGGGGGTCATTCGGCCTTTGTATCCGCCTTTGGACAATCGCTCAGAAAACAATTGAAACATGTGGTAGTTTGTTTTGTTATTTTGTAGATGTCTACTACATATTTAGATCTAAATGTAAAACTTAGATCTGAAAGTTCCCCAAGGTTTAGTAGTAATATTGAAAGAATTACAAAGGGATAGCTTTGTAAAGGTATAATTACACATACTAGGTACTTTAAGTAGAAAAATCTCAATCAAGTACTCAATTTGGACTCTTATCCCGAGGACTCGAAATCACATTTATTATCATCAGGGATGGGAAATCTTGTTACCTTAAGCTGATTTTGGTGATAATGAATAGGACACAAATTGGTTTATAAAGGAAATTAACTGCATTTAATAGATATTGCAAATGAAATACATTGACTAAGAATATGGATGTCTAAACATTCAGGTTTTTTTTTCTAAATGAAAAGCTTTTACATTATCGGTTTGTGAGACAAATGTGGAGGAAATTTCATGGTAAAGATAGTTATGAGTTACCTTTTAGTAGTAAATTACATTGGAAAATCAGGTTAGACACTTTAAGATCCAGGGCGTTCACATCAAATGACAGTCTAAAGCAACATAAAAGAGATGTTCGTGATACCTCCCTACATCCCTTTCTTACAGATTATAAAGCTGTAGTATTTCCCCATATGCTGTACTAGGAAGAGATTATTTACAAGGGTGGGAAATCACATTGGGAACAGGTGGGTCATTGTTTAAAAACATTTTTTTCTTTACCCAAATATTCCATGCCATAAATTGTAAGAGTGGAAGCTAATCTGAAATCCTAGAGTTGTATAGCAATGCTTCAAAGTTTAAATCTTGGTATAAGCAGGGGATTTTCCATCACTAAAAGTCTCGAATTTCTATAGAGATGAAATCATCAACAATGAGCTAAGGTGTTCTTCTAAGGGCTTAAGGAACAATTGTTTGGGATTACTGAATACTTAATTTTACATGGTTTTGAAGTAAATAGCCCTGTACATTTGACAAAGAAGGAGCTCCATAATCAGATGGAAATGAAATAGATTTGTGATATTTGGCCTTTAACAGCTCAGCTACATGGCAAAGCGACTCTTGCCAGGATTGATTAGATTTGCCACATTTAAATGTTCTACAAATCCATTGATGTGAAATGTGCTGGTACATTTCAGAATATGTTTAAACCTTCCATACACTTGCTTAGAGAGTTTAAAGGTGTTTAGGAAGGTGATTTCATTTGCAGATGTAGTTTAGAGGAGTAATGTTCAAGCTTACACATCGTGATATATTGTTTACACTTTTCATCCCATATACATTGTTTTTTTTTAAACAAGGTCTAATTAAATAAAATATAATGTCATGGATGCTTGTAGTAAAATTTTAATTTGCAACATGATTTTTGGCTGCAACATATTCCTTGGGAACATTTCTGTCTGTATAAAATCATTAACTGATTTTACTAATTTTGTAAAGTACTTTGAATAGGTTAGTATTATTCGTTGAAGAGACTATGGTCTTAAATAAACCAAGAGCAGGCCGTGTCCCTCAGAAGTAGTGCCAGAGGGAGAAAAAAAACCTGAAAGGGGAAAAAACATCCAAAAAGATAGGATCCTGCAACAGGAACAAAAAGAATAGGTAACAGCAGGAACAAAATACAGGAAAATAAACTGGAACCGACGAGAACCAGCACAGGAATACAAGGAAGCAGGAGCGAAGACACCATCCAAACAGAAAGTGTTGCAGCGCAAGGAGAGAAAGAATCACAGCCCTTAAATACCAACAAACAGGAAACTACCAACAGGAAGTAAAAGGACACCATCTTAGATAGAGAAAAGCACATAGAACAGAATGGACTAGGAACCATAGAGAGTAGGGAACAAGGAATGCTAGGAAGAATAGGGTAATATGGGAAAGGGGGAAAAAACATAAAAGAAGGCACAACCAGATGTCCAAGAAAAGAAGAAAGAGAGAAGAAAAGAACAGGTGAGTGGGGGGTCATACCTGCCTAGACATGCGGTGCGCTAAAAAAGAACGAGGCCCCATGCCCAATTTGGGGCCCCTCGCAGGCTGGGGGCGCGGCGTGTCTTAAGACTGCGTACTGCAGCCCGAGCCGAATGTTCAGCTTGTGCCGCGCGCAGCACGCAACACTTCCTGTACCTGCTATTAGCCAGTGTGAGAACTAGAGCATAGTTTAAGGTTCTCTAATTTCCAAAGCCCCATTTCAATGCACATTAGCCAGCACGCACAACCTTTAGATTCCACTTCTCTTCTCCTCACCTCCCCTTATCTCATAAGCAGAGGGACTATCATTAGTATTTGGGGCTGCAGAACTCAGATCTGTAGCCAGTACTGGTTGCTCAGTATGCCACTGTAGACGTGGTCTACAGCCAGTGCGATTCCTTTTCCTTCAGGGGCTGTTAGTCGTGACATATTTCTGTGGTATTCCCCAAGCCTTTTTGCCTTCACTCGGCTGGTTTGATAAACTCATTTTTGTTGCCTTTAGGACTCTGTGCACGTTACACCTGCTAGCCAGGGGTGAAGTACTTGGGCTCTCTCCCTTAAAAATAGTAAAACTGGCGTACTTCTAATTGGTACATTTAATTTACTTATAGGGCTTTAGTAAAATACTGCTACATGAACCCATGGCTTGTACTTAAATGCTGCTAGTTGGTTGCAACACTCTTTGTGCCACTCACTAATGTAGCACTGTGAACCATGTCTTACGTCTGCCAATGCAGCTTGTAATGCGGTTTTAAACTGCCATTTCGACCAGGCAAAATAAACTTTTTGCTAAGCCTAAACATTTTAATACCTGTATGCCACCTCTAAGGTGGGCCCAAAAGGCTCAAAGGGCAAGAAGCATGGTGTTTAAAAGGTAGGACAAGTGTACTTAAGTTTTACATGTCCTAGCAGTGAAAACTCCTATAGTTGTTTTTCACTCTTGTAAGGCCTATGTCTTCTATAGACTGACACTGGGTTGCCTTATTCCACTTAAAAATTGATGACTTCAGTTTGGGAACAGATAAAGCAATGCTTCTTCCACTCAAGTGAATTGCAATCTAGAGGTCTCTTTGTTGAAAAAGTTGGGTTTCAAGTTAATATTCGGAAAATGCCACTTTTAAATAGTTGGCATTCTTCTGCATAAACCAAATGTGCCTTTCTGCCAGTATCCAGGGTCACGTGATTGTGACTGGCTCTCCTACGGTTCTTGTGTATTCCTTCAATCCATAGGAACAAAAGGGCCTTGGGTTGGGGGCAGGGTATTTCTCTCCTGAGCAGAATTTCCTGGGGGGGCTGTCTGCAGCCTAACTGAGCTTCAGAGGGTAGCCTCGGGGCTTGCCCTTCCCCTTCCTGACTTCTAAGGGTTTCCTGCCCTTCCACTGACATATGCAGCCCACACTTAGGTCTTCCTGACCTTTGTTACCCTGTACACTTTTAAGCCAACACTACAAAAGGGGAATGGTTAGACAAAGGAGGCATCCCCCTCACACAGGTTGGCACAGGGTATAAAAGTGGCACCTTCTAAGACTCATATCAGAACATTCCTAATCCTTTGAAAGATTCAGAAGACGGGATGTCTTGCTGTCTGAAGAAGGAAGATTGGATCTGCTTGCCTTGAACCCATGCTATCCAGATGCGACTCCAAGGATCAGTTGGCTGACCTTCTGTTTGAGCTATAAGGACACATTAAGGTTCCAGAGTCCTACAATCAACTGCCCAGCTGACTGGCTCCAACCAGACCTGCCTAAGCCCTGCTGATTGCAACTACTTGAGTGAGTACTGACTCCAAAGAGGGGACCCTGGACTCTTGGCTGGCATCGCTGTGTATTACTCCTGAAGAAAAGGTGGCTCTTTGTGACTGCAATGTGGCCACCTTGTGCCAAGAAATGACTGCCTGTAACAACAGCCAATGTGAAGCTCCTGCAAGATGTGCACTTCTCACAGACAGTGATAATACATATTGATGTAAACATAAAACCTCTGAGATGAACAGCTCTTCGCACCACAACAACGACCTTCGGTGACTCCTGACCTGCTCTGGGCACCTGCCAACGCGAACAACAGCTCTCATGCAGAATTAAGAGGATAACTGTTCAACAGGATGAACCTGATCTTTGTATCCAACCCTTACTCCATCGTGGTCAGCCTGATCTTGTGACTTGACCCGTTCCAGCATGACCAGGTAAATGTGCATGGTACTTTATGCTTCTTGGCACTATTTTCACCTAAACTTTTAAAAAAATCAATCTCCACATCTACTGATTGGATTTTTGTTGATTGGGTGTCATTTAATTTATTACATTTTACATTATTTTTCTAAATTGGTTTGGTGTTCTTTTTGTGTTCACCTTGTCACTGTTTGTATGCTGCATAAATACTTTACACATTGCCTATGAGTTAAACCTCACTGCTTTGTGCCAAGCTACCGGAGGGTTAATCCTAGGTTCATTTAGTGACTTTTATGGTTGAAATGAAATGGAAAATGAGTTTCTAAAGCACAAATATAACAGAAGGTGTCAAGGCACTAAAACCATCCAAAACCATTAACACAAAGAGGGACATGAGGGTAAACAGAACCAGGGGCTATAATGAAAAAACCTTGACATTTACTGTGTTTGTCATTTGAGCAGGGCTTCCTCCTCACTCAACTAATAATCCAACTTTTTATAGGGTTCCTTCTATTTTGGCTGCTGCAGAGAGACCGAGTATGCCACCCAATTCATGTTCTTAAACTGGCCCCTTGGAGATTAAACCTTCAACACAAAAGTCAATGCACATATGGTTTATCAGCTTTTCTGAGTTTTCTTGCCCTTTGGCCTGGAAAAACAAGTTATATTTAAAGGGTGCTGCTTCAATTCAGGTGAGCAAGCAGGAACACCATTTGGGTGCAGGCACCGGCACCATGATTTCGAGAATAGAGTCATGGACCCTTTTAGAGCTAGAGCATAATAGCCTATTGATGAGTAGTAGGAGGTGTGCCCGAAACCTGCAACAAGCCAAGAAATACCTGAATGGCCAAGAAAACTAAATTAAATGCCCGACCTTGCAATGTTGTTGGTGCTATCTTTCAGATAGTTTACAAAATAGTGTGAAACGCCGATGTGGGGGCAGGAAGTATTGCCCTACAGGATAGATGAGAAAATGTATCCCTAAAGATGAGAGTCCAAACAACATTATAAATAGCAGTCACTAAATACGGATTGACTCAAAAAGGGCTTGAGCGGTCTATTAAACTACTAAAGTACAATACAGAAGGCAAAAATATAGTTAATATAAATGAATCAGTTATGGGACACAGAAGCCAATTGTCATGAAGGCTCTGAGCATGTAAAATGGATGCAGCATGAGCAAAGTTTGGAGAATAGACTAAGGGCCTCATTATGAGTCTGGCGGTTTTAAGACCACCAGAATCGCGATGCTGGTCGAACAGCCGCACTCCTGGTGGTCCGACTGCCAGATTAAGACCCTGGCGGACGGACCGCCACCCTCGTGTAGATATCTTAAGTCTAGAGTGTCCAAATCTATAGATAAATGGGCAGCATCCCTAGTAGAGACCCAAAAGTATCTGTCTCCACCCAAAATCAGAGTTTTCTAATAAATGTTACAATGGAAATCACACAGTGGAAATTGCAGATTCATCATGGGATCAGCAAATGTAAGAACACATCCTTAAAGGGTAGGTCGCTCCCCCTGCCGCTGCAGCTCCTCCAGCTCCTCCAGGTTCCTGAGTTCCTGAGACCCACCTCACAGTAAGTACCCCCCCACCTCCCAGCCCCTCGCTCTGCCCCGCACTACTCACCCTCTCTCCTGCTCCTGCTTCTTTTCTTCTTTTCTTCTTCTCTGTTCTTCCTCCTCGCTCCTCGTCTGTAATCTTCTTCTGTACTCTTCTTTTCCCCGTCTTCTCTCTTCTTCTGTGTGCTTCTCAGCCTCTCCTGTCGCCTCTCTTCTTCCTCATCTTCTTCTGTGGTCTTCTGCCCTCTGTTCTTCGTTTTCTGTATCTTCTTCTGTGTTCTTCTGTGCTCTTCTGTGTTCTTCTGTGTTCTTCTGTGTTCTTCTGTGTTCTTCCGGTCTTCCTTTCTTCTGTTCTTCTGTTCTTCTGTTCTTCTGTTCTTCTGTTCTTCTGTTCTTCCGTTCTTCTGGTCTTCTGTCTTCTGTCTTCTGCCTCCTCCGTCTTCTTCTCCCCGCGCCTGCCCTCCTGCTCCTGCCTCATCCCCCTCCCTTACTCGCATCCCCCTCTCTATCTCCCCTATCTAACCCGTTCACTATCTACCTCCCTCACTCCTCCTATCTACCTATCTCTCTATCTCTCTATCCCACTATCTCACTCCCTCACTCTCCACCTCCTCCTATCTTCCAATCTCTCTATCTATTTCTCTATCGATTTCTCTATCTATCTATTTTCTCTATCTATTTCTCTATCTCTCCCCCCCTCCTGCCACCCCCTCTATTACCTATCTTCCTATCCTCTCACTCTACCTCTCACCCTCACCCACCTCTACAACCCCCCTCCCCTATCTTCACAACCCTACTCCTATCTTTCTCCCTAATCTCCTAAACCTCCTAACACTCACCCCCCTCCACCTTTAAACCCCCCTCCCCCAGCTCTTCTCACTCTACCTGTCCCCCCCTCCCTCGCGCTTTCCCGCCGTGACCTCCTGCACGCCCCCACCCCCCAGCTCCCATTCGACCCCAGCTGACCCCGCCCCCCCACCTCATATGGCGGCCGCTGCGCGACAGTGGTAGCGACCCTTGACCCAAGGGTAGGTCGCTCCCCCTGCCGCTGCAGCTCCTCCAGCTCCTCCAGGTTCCTGAGTTCCTGAGACCCACCTCACAGTAAGTACCCCCCACCTCCCAGCCCCTCGCTCTGCCCCGTGCTACTCACCCTCTCTCCTGCTCCTGCTCCTGCTTCTTTTCTTCTTTTCTTCTTCTCTGTTCTTCCTCCTCGCTCCTCGTCTGTAATCTTCTTCTGTACTCTTCTTTTCCCCGTCTTCTCTCTTCTTCTGTGTGCTACTCAGCCTCTCCTGTCGCCTCTCTTCTTCCTCATCTTCTTCTGTGGTCTTCTGCCCTCTGTTCTTCGTTTTCTGTATCTTCTTCTGTGTTCTTCTGTGCTCTTCTGTGTTCTTCTGTGTTCTTCTGTGTTCTTCCGGTCTTCCTTTCTTCTGTTCTTCTGTTCTTCTGTTCTTCTGTTCTTCCGTTCTTCTGGTCTTCTGTTCTTCTGTCTTCTGCCTCCTCCGTCTTCTTCTCCCCGCGCCTGCCCTCCTGCTCCTGCCTCATCCCCCTCCCTCACTCGCATCCCCCTCTCTATCTCCCCTATCTAACCCGTTCACTATCTACCTCCCTCACTCCTCCTATCTACCTATCTCTCTATCTCTCTATCCCACTATCTAACTCCCTCACTCTCCACCTCCTCCTATCTCCTATCTCTCTATCTATTTCTCTATCGATTTCTCTATCTATCTATTTTCTCTATCTATTTCTCTATCTCTCCCCCCCTCCTGCCACCCCCTCTATTACCTATCTTCCTATCCTCTCACTCTACCTCTCACCCTCACCCACCTCTACAACCCCCCCTCCCTTATCTTCACAACCCTACTCCTATCTTTCTCCCTAATCTCCTAAACCTCCTTACACTCACCCCCCTCCACCCTTAAACCCCCCTCCCCCAGCTCTTCTCACTCTACCTGTCCCCCCCCCTCGCGCTTTCCCGTCGCGACCTCCTGGACGCCCCCAGCTCCTATTCGACCACAGCTGACCCTCATATGGCGGCCGCTGCGCGACAGTGGTAGCGACCCTTGACCCAAGGGTAGGTCGCTCCCTCTGCCGCTGCAGCTCCTCCAGCTCCTCCAGGTTCCTGAGTTCCTGAGACCCACCTCACAGTAAGTACCCCCCACCTCCCAGCTCCTCGCTCTGCCCCGCGCTACTCACCCTCTCTCCTGCTCCTGCTCCTGCTTCTTTTCTTCTTTTCTTCTTCTCTGTTCTTCCTCCTCGCTCCTCGTCTGTAATCTTCTTCTGTGTTCTTCTGTGTGCTTCTCAGCCTCTCCTGTCGCCTCTCTTCTTCCTCATCTTCTTCTGTGGTCTTCTACCCTCTGTTCTTCATTTTCTGTATCTTCTTCTGTGTTCTTCTGTGCTCTTCTGTGTTCTTCTGTGTTCTTCTGTGTTCTTCCGGTCTTCCTTTCTTCTGTTCTTCTGTTCTTCTGTTCTTCTGTTCTTCCGTTCTTCTGGTCTTCTGTCTTCTGTCTTCTGCCTCCTCCGTCTTCTTCTCCCCGCGCCTGCCCTCCTGCTCCTGCCTCATCTCCCTCCCTCACTCGCATCCCCCTCTCTATCTCCCCTATCTAACCCGTTCACTATCTACCTCCCTCACTCCTCCTATCTACCTATCTCTCTATCTCTCTATCCCACTATCTAACTCCCTCACTCTCCACCTCCTCCTATCTTCCTATCTCTCTATCTATTTCTCTATCTATCGATTTCTCTATCTATCTATTTTCTCTATCTATTTCTCTATCTCTCCCCCCTCCCGCCACCCCCTCTATTACCTATCTTCCTATCCTCTCACTCTACCTCTCACCCACCTCTACAAACCCCCTCCCCTATCTTCACAACCCTACTCCTATCTTTCTCCCTAATCTCCTAAACCTCCTAACACTCACCCCCCTCCACCCTTAAACCCCCCTCCCCCAGCTCTTCTCACTCTACCTGTCCCCCCCTCCCTCGCGCTTTCCCGCCGCGACCTCCTGCACGCCCCCGCCCCCCAGCTCCCATTCGACCCCAGCTGACCCCTCCCCCCCCTCCTACCTCATATGGCGGCCGCTGTGCGACAGTGGTAGCGACCCTTGACCCAAGGGTAGGTCGCTCCCCCTGTCGCTGCAGCTCCTCCAGCTCCTCCGGGTTCCTGAGTTCCTGAGACCCACCTCACAGTAAGTACCCCCCACCTCCCAGCCCCTTGCTCTGCCCCGCGCTACTCACCCTCTCTCCTGCTCCTGCTTCTTTTCTTCTTTTCTTCTTCTCTGTTCTTCCTCCTCGCTCCTCTCCTGTAATCTTCTTCTGTACTCTTCTTTTCCCCGTCTTCTCTCTTCTTCTGTGTGCTTCTCAGCCTCTCCTGTCGCCTCTCTTCTTCCTCATCTTCTTCTGTGGTCTTCTGCCCTCTGTTCTTCATTTTCTGTATCTTCTTCTGTGTTCTTCTGTGCTCTTCTGTGTTCTTCTGTGTTCTTCTGTGTTCTTCCGGTCTTCCTTTCTTCTGTTCTTCTGTTCTTCTGTTCTTCTGTTCTTCCGTTCTTCTGGTCTTCTGCCTCCTCCGTCTTCTTCTCCCCGCGCCTGCCCTCCTGCTCCTGCCTCATCCCCCTCCCTCACTCGCATCCCCCTCTCTATCTCCCCTATCTAACCCGTTCACTATCTACCTCCCTCACTCCTCCTATCTACCTATCTCTCTATCTCTCTATCCCACTATCTAACTCCCTCACTCTCCACCTCCTCCTATCTTCCTATCTCTCTATCTATTTCTCTATCTATCGATTTCTCTATCTATCTATTTTCTCTATCTATTTCTCTATCTCTCCCCCCTCCCGCCACCCCCTCTATTACCTATCTTCCTATCCTCTCACTCTACCTCTCACCCACCTCTACAAACCCCCTCCCCTATCTTCACAACCCTACTCCTATCTTTCTCCCTAATCTCCTAAACCTCCTAACACTCACCCCCCTCCACCCTTAAACCCCCCTCCCCCAGCTCTTCTCACTCTACCTGTCCCCCCCCTCGCGCTTTCCCGCCGCGACCTCCTGCACGCCCCCGCCCCCCAGCTCCCATTCGACCCCAGCTGACCCCTCCCCCCCCTCCTACCTCATATGGCGGCCGCTGTGCGACAGTGGTAGCGACCCTTGACCCAAGGGTAGGTCGCTCCCCCTGCCGCTGCAGCTCCTCCAGCTCCTCCGGGTTCCTGAGTTCCTGAGACCCACCTCACAGTAAGTACCCCCCACCTCCCAGCCCCTTGCTCTGCCCCGCGCTACTCACCCTCTCTCCTGCTCCTGCTTCTTTTCTTCTTTTCTTCTTTTCTTCTTCTCTGTTCTTCCTCCTCGCTCCTCTCCTGTAATCTTCTTCTGTACTCTTCTTTTCCCCGTCTTCTCTCTTCTTCTCTCTTCTTCTGTGTGCTTCTCAGCCTCTCCTGTCGCCTCTCTTCTTCCTCATCTTCTTCTGTGGTCTTCTGCCCTCTGTTCTTCATTTTCTGTATCTTCTTCAGTGCTCTTCTGTGCTCTTCTGTGTTCTTCTGTGTTCTTCTGTGTTCTTCCGGTCTTCCTTTCTTCTGTTCTTCTGTTCTTCTGTTCTTCCGTTCTTCTGGTCTTCTGTCTTCTGTCTTCTGCCTCCTCCGTCTTCTTCTCCCCGCGCCTGCCCTCCTGCTCCTGCCTCATCCCCCTCCCTCACTCGCATCCCCCTCTCTATCTCCCCTATCTAACCCGTTCACTATCTACCTCCCTCACTCCTCCTATCTACCTATCTCTCTATCTCTCTATCCCACTATCTAACTCCCTCACTCTCCACCTCCTCCTATCTTCCTATCTCTCTATCTATTTCTCTATCTATCGATTTCTCTATCTATCTATTTTCTCTATCTATTTCTCTATCTCTCCCCCCGCCTCCCCCTCTATTACCTATCTTCCTATCCTCTCACTCTACCTCTCACCCTCACCCACCTCTACAACCCTCCCTCCCCTATCTTCACAACCCTACTCCTATCTTTCTCCCTAATCTCCTAAACCTCGTAACACTCACCCCCCTCCACCCTTAAACCCCCCTCCCCCAGCTCTTCTCACTCTACCTGTCCCCCCCTCCCTCGCACTTTCCCGCCGCGACCTTCTGCACGCCCCGCCCCCCAGCTCCCATTCGACCCCAGCTGATCCCTCCCCCCCTCCTACCTCATATGGCGGCCGCTGCGCGACAGTGGTAGCGACCCTTGACCCAAGGGTAGGTCGCTCCCCCTGCCGCTGCAGCTCCTCCAGCTCCTCCAGGTTCCTGAGTTCCTGAGACCCACCTCACAGTAAGTACCCCCCACCTCCCAGCCCCTCGCTCTGCCCCGCGCTACTCACCCTCTCTCCTGCTCCTGCTCCTGCTTCTTTTCTTCTTTTCTTCTTCTCTGTTCTTCCTCCTCTCTCCTCGCTCTGTAATCTTCTTCTGTACTCTTCTTTTCCCCGTCTTCTCTCTTCTTCTCTCTTCTTCTGTGTGCTTCTCAGCCTCTCCTGTCGCCTCTCTTCTTCCTCATCTTCTTCTGTGGTCTTCTGCCCTCTGTTCTTCGTTTTCTGTATCTTCTTCTCTGTTCTTCTGTGCTCTTCTGTGTTCTTCTGTGTTCTTCTGTGTTCTTCCGGACTTCCTTTCTTCTGTTCTTCTGTTCTTCTGTTCTTCTGTTCTTCCGTTCTTCTGGTCTTCTGTCTTCTGTCTTCTGCCTCCTCTGTTTTCTTCTCCCCACGCCTACCCTCCTGCTCCTGCCTCATCCCCCTCCCTCACTCGCATCCCCCCTCTCTATCTCCCCTATCTAACCCGTTCACTATCTACCTCCCTCACTCCTCCTATCTACCTATCTCTCTATCTCTCTATCCCACTATCTAACTCCCTCACTCTCCACCTCCTCCTATCTTTCTATCTCTCTATTTCTCTATCGATTTCTCTATCTATCTATTTTCTCTATCTATTTCTCTATCTCTCCCCCCTCCTGCCACCCCCTCTATTACCTATCTTCCTATCCTCTCACTCTACCTCTCACCCTCACCCACCTCTACAACCCCCCCTCCCCTATCTTCACAACCCTACTCCTATCTTTCTCCCTAATCTCCTAAACCTCCTAACACTCACCCCCCTCCACCCTTAAACCCCCCTCCCCCAGCTCTTCTCACTCTACCTGTCCCCCCCTCCCTCGCGCTTTCCCGCCGTGACCTCCTGCACGCCCCCGCCCCCCAGCTCCCATTTGACCCCAGCTGACCCCTCCCCCCCCCACCTCATATGGCGGCCGCTGCGCGACAGTGGTAGCGACCCTTGACCCAAGGGTAGGTCGCTCCCCCTGCCGCTGCAGCTCCTCCAGCTCCTCCAGGTTCCTGAGTTCCTGAGACCCACCTCACAGTAAGTACCCCCCACCTCCCAGCCCCTCGCTCTGCCCCGTGCTACTCACCCTCTCTCCTGCTCCTGCTTCTTTTCTTCTTTTCTTCTTCTCTGTTCTTCCTCCTCGCTCCTCATCTGTAATCTTCTTCTGTACTCTTCTTTTCCCCGTCTTCTCTCTTCTTCTCTCTTCTTCTGTGTGCTTCTCAGCCTCTCCTGTCGCCTCTCTTCTTCCTCATCTTCTTCTGTGGTCTTCTGCCCTCTGTTCTTCGTTTTCTGTATCTTCTTCTGTGTTCTTCTGTGCTCTTCTGTGTTCTTCTGTGTTCTTCCGGTCTTCCTTTCTTCTGTTCTTCTGTTCTTCTGGTCTTCTGTCTTCTGTCTTCTGCCTCCTCCGTCTTCTTCTCCCCGTGCCTGCCCTCCTGCTCCTGCCTCATCCCCCTCCCTCACTCGCATCCCCCTCTCTATCTCCCCTATCTAACCCGTTCACTATCTACCTCCCTCACTCCTCCTATCTACCTATCTCTCTATCTCTCTATCCCACTATCTAACTCCCTCACTCTCCACCTCCTCCTATCTTCCTATCTCTCTATCTAATTCTCTATCTATCGATTTCTCTATCTATCTATTTTCTCTATCTATTTCTCTATCTCTCCCCCCCTCCCGCCACCCCCTCTATTACCTATCTTCCTATCCTCTCACTCTACCTCTCACACTCACCCACCTCTACAACCCCCCCCTCCCCTATCTTCACAACCCTACTCCTATCTTTCTCCCTAATCTCCTAAACATCCTAACACTCACCCCCCTCCACCCTTAAACCCCCCTCCCTCGCGCTTTCCCGCTGCGACCTCCTGCACGCCCCCGCCCCCAGCTCCCATTCGACCCCAGCTGACCCCTCCCCCCCTCCTACCTCATATGGCGGCCGCTGCGCGACCGTGCCGCTGGCGCGCCGGAGGCGCACCAGAGGCAAGCCCGTCTGCGCCTGTCCGCGCCTGGCCCGCGCCCAGCGCCATGACCCCTGGTCCCCAGCTCTCCCAAGTCCCACTGATCCGCTTCGAGCCCACCACCCTCCACGCCCTCAACCCAGGACGCTCCAACACCTGCTTCCAAGCTCACCCCAAACGCACCCATGGACCCTTCGCCTGCAACTCCTGCAAACGCATCTTCCACCACGCAACTACCACGACCACAAGCCCACGCGCCATCAACCACCTCAAGTGCATCCTAGTCAACGCTCGCTCCGTCCACAAACACGCCGTTGAACTATGGGACCTCCTGGACTCCACAGCACCGGACGTCGCCTTCATCACGGAGACCTGGATGAACTCCTCCTCTGCTCCTGACATCGCCACCGCCATCCCCGAAGGCTACAAGATCTCCAGGAAAGACCGCACCAACCAAGCAGGAGGAGGTATCGCCATCGTCTTCAAAGACTCCATCAGCGTCACCACCTCCACCGAAGACACCCCTCTCGCCGCTGAACATCTGCATTTTCAGATTCGCACCGACCCGAGGACCACCCTCAGAGGATCCCTCGTCTACCGTCCTCCAGGACCACGCGCCCCTTTCAGCGACGCCATCGCCGACTTCATCTCCCCGCACGCCCTCGCCTCACCGGACTACATCCTCCTAGGCGACCTCAACTTCCATCTGGAACAAAACAACGACCCCAACACCACCACCCTGCTCGACAACCTCGCCAACCTCGGCCTCAAACAACTGGTGAACACCGCCACCCACATCGCCGGACACACGCTCGACCCCATCTTCTCCGTCAGCAAACACGTCTTCTTCAGCCACACCTCCGCCCTACACTGGGCCGACCACAGCTGCGTCCTCTTCACATTCCGACGCGAGACCCACCACCTCCGCACTCAACCCATCACTCGTCGACAGTGGAACAAGATCCCTGAAGAGCAACTCCTCTCCGCACTCGCCGCCAACCAACCCACCCTCACCACCGACCCCAACGACGCAGCCCTCAACCTCACAAACTGGATCTCCAACTGCACAGACAACCTTGCTCCCCTCAAACGCACGCATCGACAGACCAACACCAAAAAACCTCTCTGGTTCTCTGACACCCTCAAAGAATCTAAGAAAACTTGTCGCGCCCTTGAGAAAGCCTGGCGCAAGGACCACACCGCTGACAACATGACCGCCCTCAAGAACGCTACCCGCGAACACCACCACCTGATCCGCGCTGCCAAAAGGAACTTTTTCACAGACAGACTGGACAAAAACAGCCACAACAGCAGAGAACTCTTGCAGCGTCGTCAAGGAGTTCTCCAACCCCAGCGCCAACGCCAACGCCGTCACGCCCTCACAGGATTTGTGCGAATCCCTCGCCACTTTCTTCCATCGCAAGATCAGCGACCTCCACGACAGCTTCGGACACCAGACCCAACCAAACACCACCGAACCCGCATCCCCGGCCATCACCCTCAACAACTGGACCCACATCAACACGGAAGAAACCAAATCCATCATGAACTCTATCCACTCCTGCGCCCCTTCGGACCCCTGCCCGCACTTCATCTTTAACAAAGCCGACGACATCATCGCCCCGCACCTCCAGACCGTCATCAACTCTTCTTTTTCTTCTGCTACCTTCCCCGAATGCTGGAAACACGCCGAAGTCAACGCCCTACTAAAGAAACCTACGGCTGACCCGAGCGACCTGAAAAACTTCTGCCCCATCTCTCTTCTGCCTTTCCCAGCCAAAGTAATAGAGAAGACCGTCAACAAACAGCTGACCACCTTCCTGGAAGACAACAACCTGCTCGACCCCTCACAAACCGGATTCCGAACCAACCACAGCA
Source organism: Pleurodeles waltl (assembly GCF_031143425.1). Taxonomy (NCBI): domain Eukaryota; kingdom Metazoa; phylum Chordata; class Amphibia; order Caudata; family Salamandridae; genus Pleurodeles; species Pleurodeles waltl. The sequence goes on along the minus strand of NC_090450.1, from coordinate 1,989,806 downwards.
CTGAAACCGCCCTCATCTCAGTCACAGACGACATCAGAACCCTGATGGACAACGGTGAAACAGTCGCCCTCATTCTTCTCGACCTCTTGGCTGCCTTTGACACCGTCTGTCACCGCACCCTAATCACACGCCTCCGCTCCACCGGGATCCAAGGCCAGGCCCTGGACTGGATCGCCTCCTTCCTCGCAAACCGTTCCCAAAGAGTTTACCTCCCTCCGTTTCGCTCAGAACCCACCGAGATCATCTGCGGCGTACCTCAAGGCTCATCGCTCAGCCCGACACTCTTCAATGTCTACATGAGCCCCCTCGCCAACATCGTACGCAAGCACGACATCATCATCACCTCCTACGCCGACGACACCCAACTTATACTCTCCCTCACCAAGGACCCCGCCAGCACCAAGACCAACCTACAAGAGGGTGTGAAGGACTCGCAGATTGGATGAGGCTCAGCCGCCTAAAGCTGAACTCGGAAAAAACGGAAGTCCTCATCCTTGGCAACACCCTGTCCGACTGGGACGACTCCTGGTGGCCCATGGCCCTCGGCACCGCACCGACCCCCACAGACCACGCCCGCAACCTCGGCTTCATCTTGGACCCTCTTCTCACCATGACCAAGCAAGTCAACGCTGTGTCCTCCGCCTGCTTCCTCACCCTCCGCATGCTCCGCAAGATCTTCCGCTGGATCCCAGCCGACACCAGACAAACCGTGACCCACGCCCTCGTCACGAGCCGCCTGGACTACGGCAACACCCTCTACGCCGAGACCACAGCCAAACTCCAAAATCGCCTGCAACGCATTCAAAACGCCTCGGCCTGCCTCATCCTCGACGTACCCCGCAGCAGCCACATCTCCGCACACCTGAGACACCTGCATTGGCTCCCAGTCAGCAAAAGGATCACCTTCCGACTTCTCACCCACGCACACAAAGCCCTCCACGACAAGGGACCGGAATACCTCAACTGACGCCTCAACTTCTACGTCCCCACCCGCCTCCTCCGCTCCTCTGGCCTCGCACTCGCTGCTGTCCCTCGCATCCGCCGCTCCACGGCGGGTGGGAGATCCTTCTCCTTCCTGGCGGCCAAGACCTAGAACTCCCTCCCCACCAGCCTCAGGACCACCCAGGACCACTCCGCTTTCCGGAGACTCCTAAAAACCTGGCTTTTCGAGCAGCGATAACCCCCCTTTTTTCCCCTAGCGCCTTGAGACCCGCACGGGTGAGTAGCGCGCTTTATAAATGTTAATGATTTGATTTGATTTGATTAAATCACAGTACAGCATTATTAAACGTCATATAACAGCACCATCCTAGCACTGCCCTCCTAAATGGTTAGTATTAGGTTCCACTCTGACCTAATATCTTTGGAGATGTTAGAAGAAATCTGGTTACCTACACCATGAAAAGCCTCATAAATTAATAGCCAACAGGAAGCGAACAGGATGAAAATCATGAGGAAGTTACAACTTTCAGGGGCCTTCAAAAACAGCATGTCATCACATAGCATCAGTGCACATGTTGCTGTGTGCAGTGTCAATGAGTGATATGGATGTTCAACTAAACAAGATGGGTTCAAGGCCGAGCTGAGGCCTAGTTCATTTTGCCTGTACTAGAAAAGCATAGTTCAGTATATCACAGCAGTTTTGATTTAATTGCAAAAGGCCCATGTTAAAAAGCAAATATTATTCAAATTGGAAACTAGCTACACAAATGTCCACCCAGAAAATGAATATGCCCAACTTATAAAATGTACAAATTGTGGTGATAATGGGTGTACCAATGAACTATGGCATTAGTATTTTGTAGTGACATCTCTATTTCATGATTCTTTAAACCCTTCTTTGAATGTAAGATGCTTTGAGAGTTCTATGGTGTGGACTGTCCTGTGTTCTGTTTTGCTCCTGCCCTTCACTGCAAAATATGTTGACTGTTCTGTGGTGTGGTGTGGTGTGATCTGTATAGTGTAACTCGTATGTGTCCTGCTGCCGCCTTGTAAAGTAGGATGAGGTGAATGTCCTATGGTGTGGTCTATACCCTCTCCCTTGTCGTGTCCTGCTCCAGCCTTGTAAAGTAGGATGAGGTGAGTGTCCTATGGTGTGATCTGTATAGTGTACCTTGTCTGTGTCCTGCTCCCGCCTTGTAAAGTAGGATGAGGTGAATGTCCTGTGGTGTGGTCAATACCCTCTCCTTGTCTCTGTTCTGCTCCTGCCTTGTAAAGTAGGATGAAGTGAATGTCCTATGGTGTGGTCTATACCCTCTCCCTTGTCTGTGTTCTGCTCCCGCCTTGTAATGTAGGATGAATTGAATGTCCTATGGTGTGGTCTCTATAGTGTACCTTGTCTGTGTCCTGCTCCCGCCTTGTAAAGTAGGATGAGGTGAATGTCCTGTGGTGTGGTCAATACCCTCTCCCTTGTCTCTGTTCTGCTCCTGCCTTGTAAAGTAGGATGAAGTGAATGTCCTATGGTTTGGTCGATACCCTCTCCCTTGTCTGTGTCCTGCTCCCGCCTTGTAAAGTAGGATGAAGTGAATGACCTATGGTGTGGTCTCTATAGTGTACCTTGTCTGTGCCCAGCTTCTGCCTTGTAAAGTAGGATGAGGTGAATGTCCTATGGTGTGCTCTATACCCTCTCCCTTGTCGTGTCCTGCTCCACCCTTGTAAAGTAGGATGAAGCGAATGTCCTATGGTGTGATCTGTATAGTGTACGTGGTCTGTGTCCTGCTCCCGCCTTGTAAAGTAGGATGGAGTGAATGTCCTATGTTGTGGTCTATACCCTCTCCCTTGTCGTGTCCTGCTCCCGCCTTGTAATGTAGGATGAAGTGAATGTCCTATGGTGTGGTCTCTATAGTGTACCTTGTCTGTGTCCTGCTCCCTCCTTGTAAAGTAGGATGAGGTGAATGTCCTATGGTGTGGTTGATACCCTCTCCCTTGTCTGTGTCCTGCTCCAGCCTTGTAAAGTAGGATGAGGTGAATGTCCTATGGTGTGGTCTCTATAGTGTACCTTGTCTGTGTCCTGCTCCCGCCTTGTAAAGTAGGATGAGGTGAATGTCCTATGGTGTGGTTGATACCCTCTCCCTTGTCTGTGTCCTGCTCCAGCCTTGTAAAGTAGGATGAGGTGAATGTCCTATGGTGTGGTCTCTATAGTGTACCTTGTCTGTCCTGCTCCTGCCTTGTAAAGTAGGATGAGGTGAATGTCCTATGGTGTGGTTGATACCCTCTCCCTTGTCTGTGTCCTGCTCCCGCCTTGTAAAGTAGGATGAAGCAAATGTCCTATGGTGTGATCTGTATAGTGTACCTTGTCTGTGTCCTGCTCCGCATGTAAAGTAGGATGAAGTGAATGTCCTTTGGTGTGGTCTATACCCTCTCCCTTGCCTGTGTCCTGCTCCCGCCTTGTAATATAGGATGAAGTGAATGTCCTATGGTGTGACCCGTATAGTGTACCTTGTCTGTGTCCTGCTCCCGCCTTGTAAAGTAGGATGAAGAGAATGTCCTATGGTGTGATCTGTATACTGTACCTTGTCTGTGTCCTGCTCCCGCCTTGTAAAGTAGGATGAGGTGAATGTCCTATGGTGTTATCTGTATACTGTACCTTGTCTGTGTCCTTATTCCACCATGAAATGTAAGATGCTGTGTGGTCTGTTTCTTGATCCAGTCCCTTATTATTGCTTCAGCTGGAGTTTGTTTTGTGAGAGGTAATCTGTACCAATCATCAGGGGTAGAAAATAAAGAAATCTATGCGAGGAAGAAAGCAGTGCTCCTGGTTGGGTGGTACATGTATCAACTTTGAGCAAGCGGAATAGTCATCTTCGTGAGACTACAACATGCCTCCAGGCATCATGACCAGCATTCTTGTCTTTCATATAAAAGATATTTCCTCATGTTATAGGAAGTGCACATAAAAGCTGAAGATGGCTACTCTGTTACTGATGAAAATGATTACCATTTTGCAATAAGTGGAAAAACCTACACTAATCTGGAGAAGTATTTCTACAGCTTGTTGCCAAAGGTAAGCACCCATAACGAGTATGCAACTAAACTGGATACCAATATTGTGTCATGTTACATAACTAGAATTTGTACACCACACGTCTAACCATTGCTTGATCTATCAGAATTACTAAGCAAACACATGAAGTTAAGCTCCTTGTAGTGATGACAGTTTTTCATCTTGCTTTGATGGCAGGATTGATTTTGTGCAGGACAGGTCGTCTTCCTGCATAAAAACAATCCAAAGAGGCAGAATGCACCAGACTTAGAAAGAGGAAACTAGTAGAAAAAATATATTTCTTCTCTTTGCACATGCCCTGGGGGCGTACAGTTTTTACACATTCCCAGGTTTACAGATCCTTGTAAATGTGGAAATGTATCAAAACACCCACCACAATACCCATGGAACCCCTCCCTGACACAAAGTAAGGCAACGTAGTGGCTTGCGCTGCATTTCCTTACACCATATCTACGAGGCTGTGAAAAACCACGTAAAGTGGCTTTGCATGGCCTCGTAGATATGGGTCTGCACTCTGCACCACCAAAGCATCACAAAAAGTGACACACTGGTGGTGGAAGGGGCTTCAAAATATGGCCCTAAGTGCTTTTAATGTAAAATATTTAAAAGCAACATTTTGTTACAAAACATTTTTAACATTCCACAATACTAAAATGTTAAACTTGTGTACACATTGGCCCTCATTACGACTTACGTCCTAAGACCGCCAGCGTCACGATGGTGGTCGAACAGCCACCAATGTAGCAGTCCGACTGCCACATGACTACTGCGGCGGTAACGCAGCAGTCGGACTGCCAGCACCACCAGTTTTCCTCCAAAGGATGTGCAGGCGTTGCTGGTAGTCCTAATCCACCAGGGCAACGCCAGGGGTTTCATAGCGGTAGCACTGCCATGAAACAGCTGGCGGAGACAGGGTGCAGGGGGGCCCTTGCACTGCCCATGCACTTGGCATGGGCAGTGCAGTGGCCCCCATGGCTATCCCTGTCTCAATGTTCACTGTCCGCTTTGCAGACAGTGAACATCGCAATGGGTGCAGGTGCACCCTACACCGTACAGCATTGCCGGCTGGCTCAAATATGAGTCTGAGACAACACTGCAGGCCGTTTCCCCTGCTGGGACTATCCTCAAAGTGGTGGAGTCTATAGAACAATGTTTTGACATTTCAACAGATACATTGCTCCTAGAAATTTTTATTTCTTCATATATATCCTGTTCACAGATATCTTGACACAACTCTTCTTTTGAACCATTCAGAAACTCTACATCTCCTTTGTCCTGAGTCACCCTTGGAGACTATTCTGACAACTAGCTACACTTTGTTTATACTCAAGTTAATGCACTGGAATCTTAAAAAATCCTCCGGTAGCAGCCTTATTTGTGATTAGACCAAGACCATCTCCAATCCATTACTTCCTAAACCTATAGTACTTTCATATTACGAAGGAACTAATGAGTGCCACTTTTTTCACCTAAAAATAAGAAATGTTTAAAAATTTTATTTTTAAGAAATAGAGACAGTTGGTACCTTGAACAGGTTCATAAAGTGAAGGGGTAGGTGAACTATAACAAACAGTGAAATTCACTTTTTTGCATAGACCAGACAGAACCAGAGGTAGACCTCGGTCCTTGCTAATGGGACCTTTGGGGCCAAACCTACTTAACACTGGGGCCTGTGTCCATTTTATTTACCAAGTTCCTACACCAGCAATGTGAAGCAGGAATGCAGATTGTATGGTACATTCCTGTTCGTTACAACCTTGTAACAAGTATGTAACCAAATGGATCTTATAATGAAAACTGCAGTATAAACCCCCCTCGGTTTTTCATAAATCTCTTTATGCAGCTCTCAATTATGCCTAATAGCAAAATTTCTCACTTTCTCAATATCATTTTTTTTTTTTTTTTAAATACACATTTCCCCGTCACTAAGAACTCAAGAAATAATTTTATTGTACAATGAAGGGCTCATTATATAGTCCATGTTTAAAGTGTTTGCAGGACCATATTGCTAACTTCATTTACTGGTATAAGTATTTATAAAATTAAAATAATGGACCAAGCTGATACCTTCAGCACATCATTTAGTCTATCCAGGAGAGGAGATTTTTAAACCTTAGCACTTCCAGCTCTAGGAGATCAAAAAACATTCACATCTACTCCTGCCTCCATCATGAATTCTCTTTCCATTGGGAAGTCTTTGTTGATGAAAGAGGTGATAAGCCTTAACACAATAATTTAACAACAGAACTCAGAGGAAAACACACTAAACTGAAACGTGTAATCTTTTTGACAGATGGAAATTTTGAATTGCCTTGAAATGTAGGATACAATCCAAACAGAGTTTTTTTTTTACCCTTTTAACCATTTCCACTCTCCCAAATGAGAATAGAGGGAAAAAATCATAACAATCTTAAAAGTTCATCTCTTTGAAAGGCGATTACTATTATTATGCCATTTGAGAAACAATCTCAAAACCTTATTTATAACCACATAAAAGAATATTGACATTCTAGAAGTGTCTCAAATGTAATCCCCTTAACAAGTTTACATACCAAAGAGCTATTACCTATAGACTCATTATTCACAAGATCATGTTAATGGCTGCAGTGGAAGCCTGCACCTTTTATACATTTTTATAGCAGATTCCTATCTCTTTTTTGTTGCTGGACCCATGAATTTCTGTTTAGTCCGGAAGCCATTTTGTGTAACGCTCCCTGAAATCTTCCAGGTTAGGAGAAGTCTTTGATAGAACCACAGGTGTTCTCCTCCTTCACAACTGTGCAACTAATTTGTTAATAGGAAAAACACTCAGACTTTCCACTGATATTCCATTGGTACTGGGTCCAAGGACGGGAAGACTTGAGGTGGCGCTCGGATCGCAACACTCCATGCGGTCTGACCGCTCCATTACGACCCTGGCAGTGGGATCTCCAAGTCACTGCCGTACCTGCCAGGAACATGGTTCCTGACGGGCTGACGGCAGTCAGACTCGTGCTCAGCCATAGCGGTACACAGTTCAGCACCGCCGTGCTGAGCCCGAGTCCCGTTTCCACCAGCCTTTCCTCGGCTGTTCAACCACCATGGAAAGGCTGGCGGAAAGGCGGTGCAGGGGCAAGACGGGGTCCCAGCACTGCCTATGCCATGGCATGGGCAGTGCAGGGGACCCCATGCCCTGCACCCTCGGAATGAGCTTTGTCTGCTTTGCTTGTGTGCTACGGTATTAGCCTTGGCTCCCTCAAGGGAGCCGAGGCCAATACCATAGCACTGTTCCCACCGGGCTGACCAGCGGGAACATTGTAATATGATGTTCCTGCTGGTCAGCCCGGTGGGAACATCGTAATATGGAGGAGGGTGAGGCAGCTGGGTTGACGGCTCCATCATCCCTGTGAGTTTGGCGGTCAGCTCGAGATGTTAAAAAGTAAACTTCTATCGTAAAAATGTTAAAGCAATTTTGTAAATGTTGATCTAAAAAAAAAATATATTAAATATCTTCAGAAATAAACTTATTTTGTATACTTTATGAAATATAAATTGTAAATAAAATAGATTTTTAGCAATCTGCAAATTGCAAAAAAAATATTAAACTAATATATATATTTATATATATGGGTATATATATATATATATATATATATATAGTCTAACTGATGAAAGGTAAATAAATATTTATGTTTTTACAAAGTAATGAATTAAAATATGATTTAAATTAAAAAAAATCTATGTAAAACACAAACGAAAAAAAATAAAAAATAAATGTAAAACAATATGTAATTAAAATTCATTTACTAAAGCTGTAAAAAATTTCATTTTTTTTCTTGTTAATTACATGAACTAGTCTAACTCCTGATTTACAACCATTGGAATAAGTTCATGTAATTTTGAGTAGAGCAATATTTACTATCCACTATTTATTATTCTAGCTACAGACCAAAAAAATTTGTGATGGGTAAATTCAATTCAGGTGGAACATATTAAGAAATCTAACTTCAGTCCTTCAAATGTTGCCTTAGGTAGACATAATTGGGGTGGAAGCCATAATTACTGTTACTATTATGTTTCTTCTGTTGCTGTACTCTGGTCTCTTTGATGAGAGCTCAGTTTCTTTGTCACTAAACTCTTTTGGCTGACTCAGCACTTCCGGGGAGGCAAAGTCAGTTTCATGGCTAGACTGCCAAGCTTTATCATGAGTTTTGGGGAAATCAACAGGAGGGACCAGGCAGGTATTGATATGTGTAAATTATTCCTCACCCAAACTTGAGCTTCAGGTCTTACAGTCCTTATCTGTTGGGCAGTAGCCCAGTGCTTGTCAATGCCACAAGATTTGCAATCCCTTCCTTTCAGTTGGGGCAGGTTTTCTTTCAGAAGCCTGTTCTGGCAGGACCTGAAGATAAAGGAAGCAAGAGAAGAAGATGTGAGGGATGGGAGTCCACCATGCAATCACCACCACGCAATCATCTTATCATGGATAAAAGAAGTTTAGTATCATCTGAGAGTTACTCTAATGATGTGCCGCAAATCTGATCCTGAGCTCTTTTCTGTGCACACACATTGCAAGGTTTACAATTATTACTTTGCAGAACCAAAATCAATACACATCATTTTTACCGTCATTTACAGATGGAAAAGCATAATCAAGTGGCCAAATTTTACAGAGGTGGGAGGCCAATAAGGGTCACCTGGCTGGAGTTATTGCCCCCCAAAAAACCATAAATTCAGCCTCTGTGTTACAAGAGCGACGCAACTGAAAAATTAGATTTGTGAAGCCATGCAAGGCTAAATTGCTGCGTTGCATTAGTCTGGGCTAGGGAGGATTTTCCATGGATGGTGTATGGATGTTCCCTTGCAACATTCATGGCTTTTGACACATTCCCAGATTTACAAGAACAGGCAAACCTGGGAATGTGGCAAAAATATGCCTCCCCAGGAGATACGCAACAAGGAGAAATATTTTCAGCTCTCTTTGTTTTCATTTATTTCTATGTGTGCTGCGTTCTGCAGCACACATAGAAAGAGGAAAAAGCCTCAGGGGATTGTTTTTGTGTTGGAAGGTGGCACAGCTGGCACAAAACCAATCCTACATGCAACGCAGGCACCCATGCTCCATGGTGCAAGGGTTCATGCATTGGCGCTAGACAGTCCATTTTGCGCCAGCACAGGGGGAAGGACAAGAATGCACCGTATTGCCCTAAATATGGCACATTCCTTCTCAGTCCCATTGGCGCAGCGCTGCAAGGAGTCTCCAAAAGACCGCCCGCCAGCCCAGGGAAAAACTCCCTTCCCACGAGGATGCCGGCTCGTAATCGAGCCGGCGGAGTGGGAAGGTGCGACGGGTGCTACTGCACCCGTCGCGTATTTCACTGTCTGCAAGGCAGACAGTGAAATACATTTTGGGGCCCTCTTACGGGGGCCCCTGCAGTGCCCATGCCGTTGGCATGGGCACTGCAGGGGCCCCCAGGGGCCCCGCGACTCCCCCTCCCGCCATCCGGTTCCCGGCGGGAGAACCGCCAGGAACTGGATGGCGGGAGGGGGAGTCGGAATCCCCAAGCCGGCGCAGCAAGCTGCGCCGGCTTGGAGGATTCCTTGGGGGCATCGGGAAACCGGCGGGAGACCGCCGGTTTCCCTTCTCTGACCGCGGCTAAGCCGCCGCGGTCAGAATGCCCCGCGGTCAGAATGCCCCGCGGGGCACCGCCGGCCTGTCGGCGGTGCTCCCGCGTGCCGCGGCCCTGGCGGTTACAAACCGCCAGGGTCGTAATGAGGGCCTTTGTCTGACATGAATATTGCATTGTAAATGGCATGTAGAAAAATATTGGATATAGCTTCCCAATTATTACCTCCAGTGAGGTGATATTTATATACATTATATTTAAGATGCTATATTTTTAATGGTCTGTATCTAATCCATGTTCTCTAACTCCAGGGCAGGCGAGTGGAAATCCCACCCAGGCACTACAGTGGGCAGAGAGGTGTTGCACTAAAATGATCCACTCTCCTGGATAGATTTTATTTTTCAATATATCTGAATGTTGGCAAGAGGGCTCAGTTATTTTATTCCAAAGAAAGGTATTCAGTTAGAAAATGCAGTTGTGCTTCCACAAATGAGTTGTTGTTTATGTCTTTTTTGATGTCTCAACTTATATATTGGGTTCCAACTCTTATTCAGCATTACTGGTGGAAGGGCTGATTGAGAAGAAACACACAGAAATCAAAGCAAGTCTATAAATCCATGAAAAGAAAACCAAATACGTTCAAGAAACTGACAACAGCACTGAGGCCCTTGCTAGCCTCCACCTTTCATTCGTCCACCCTCCATTTTTCATCCTAGTTACTTTCTGCCTGTGTCACATGATAATTTGTGTCTGACCGTCAATAGCAACTTGAGTTCACCTCATGACTGCTTTACCATCCAGTCTCCGCCTGGGCCTGGTAATGCTCTTCTCCAAATACATGTCTCACTATCGCTCTAAGCCCTACACTTGTTTTCCTCTCCTTCAGATGAATTTTTTAATGTATTACTGCTCGCTCTAAGCCATGTGATGGGTCACTGCAAACAAAGACTCACCTTTTCACCAACCTTGCACCACTTTGGGTGTTCTCTCACCTTACACCCCACTACATACTTGGGAACATCAATAGCAACCTACAAAACAACAGACACCACACACTCCTGCAGCACAGTTCTGTCCATTTACACATCGGTAGCCGCCTCTTCCAAGCTCATAGAAAAACTCCCTCAACCACATTTTGATCACTGATGGGATTCCCCCCATCCCTATAATTACCCCTAACACAACACAATCTGAACTTTCTCTAATTGTTATGACTACTCCAAATGCTATCCCTCCTCCATCTCCTCAAGCAACCAACAAATTTTGCCTCATGCATGTCAAATCAGCTCATTTGTTTCAGATTCAAAACCTGAGTCATGTGGAGCTCCTCAGGGGTAAGTTGTTTCACTCATCACTTCTTAACCTTTAAATGGCCCCATTATCCCACTGGATGTAATACTTTAGCTTTGCTCTGTACAGTTACACAGATGATACTCAGATCATGCTGAGCCTCTCAGAGTAAAGGCAGAAACCATCTGAAATTGCTTGATAGGGTGTTTGGCTGTCTCAAAATCAGCTTAAGTTAGATAACTCGAAGATCAAAATTCTTGGCCCTTTTCTTCTGTTGCAGACCTGGAGTGTTCCTTTCTGACCACTGTCAGTGGGCCCATATTATGAACCTGTATATTTGGTACAAACACTTAGATGTTGATTTAGATCAACAATTTACCATGGAAGATCAAGTAAATGCTTTTGCAAAAGCATACTTTATTGTGAGTCTTGGGGGGAATAATTGATCTGCTTATTGTTTAACATAGAATTCTGATTCTCAATGTGTTCGTGTCAGCCAGACTCAACTATTGTGTTGCTTTGTATCACACCCCTCCTGGGAAATCTAAATAGAAACTTCAGTTGGTACAGAATGCTGCTGCCAGATTGGTACTCCCCCTAAAAATATATGATTCACTAGGAGCAACTCTGACCAAAATGCATTGGATCTCTGACAAGTGAGGTCGCATCCTTACTATCTGTGCACAAGGTCCTTAATCATTCCTGTGCTAATCCTAGTTCAGATAAAGTTGTTTTGTACAAACCAAAAACTCTAATTGAGATAAGAAGGACTATCTTCAGTGAACAGTCCTGAAATTACATCAAACGTTCTGCCAGGCAGCCTGCCTTTGACTTATTGAAAGAAGCCAATCTGTTCAAGTTCAGAAAACTCTTGAAAACATGGCTATTTCTCAATCTTTATTCATTTATTTTAGTTAACAACAGGTCCTATACGAAGACATTTTATCTGTTTCAGAGTAAAATCATCAGTTTCTACTGTGAACTTAATTGTAAGGCCAGTATCCATTAATGCATGCTGTTCCTTGTGTGTGTGTGTGAAAGGTGAACTTTGCAGTTGGTAATGAAGACGGATTGCTCATTTGGCTAATTGATAATCACTGAAAAATAATGTTTTTCACAGGCTTTGAAAATGGCTCATGCTGGGATTTCCTTATCTGAGCAGGAAGCATCGATTGCGGCTCCTTTCAATTCAAATGTCACCAACATAAAAGTTGTCCCAGATCTTATAAAGTAAGTTCAGTCTTTTTTGCATTGTAATGTACAGTGAGAATCAGTTGATGTTGTGGAATTCGAGGTGTGCCACCCTCTCTTGCAAGCAGTTGTTTGGTCCTTTGTGGATTTTGGTTGTGTGGATGCTCATGATCTGAGTTGTTTGTGGACCACCATGTATGGACCTGTAGGAGGGTCTGCCTGAAATGTCTAGATTATTAGATTAGGCTGATTCTCAGTAAAGAATTTGAAGCCCTTATTATTATCTGCGATATCAGAAATATATTTTCCCTGCTTCTAAAAGAGTCTTAGGAACTAAAATGTTGGTGGATAGGCTATCCACCAATATTTGTTGGCTCACTACCACCAGCCTCTAGATGATGCCAACCTGATATGGGACTAGTGTATCCAAGCATTTGTTCTGAGCTCCCTGTGCCCTAGGGACAATTGGGTTTCCCAACATGGCCAATATGACCTAGCTCTCAGGTGGAGTTTACCTTATGTGGCTGGACCAAGGCTGATTTACATATGTTTGGATCCAGCATGTGCTGGCGCAGATGAGCTACCAAACCACAGATTAGAATGTAACCAGAAAATGTTCTTGTATTTCAGATTTATCCATCACTTCTTTACTGTCCATGCAACACTGGAATCCACTGTGGTTCTCCCCTGGCCTCATTATGCTTATTGAATGTTTGCAAGGACTAGCATAGCCCAGACGGCCATACCTTCTCTTCCACTAGTGGATTCATCTCCCCTATAGAGTCTTCCCTTATTGAGAGAATTCCGATACGGACTACCTGTATCGTAAGGGGTGATAAAACGACACAGGCCATTATCAACATCTTGTGGTCACAGTAGGTTTCTTTGGTTGTATGCAGGGTGTTCAACAGTCCATGTGCTTGCTTCCTGATTGACTTTTAGTTGAAGATTGACTAATCAGATTCTAAAGTTTTTTGCCAAACTCATATTCCATAAATCTCAGCATCCCCATCAAAGAAATACCACTTGCTTTCTGCTAATTTCTCTGGTATACTCACTAGTTCTGGACTAAAACATTGCAGACCCTATACCAGTAAGTGGAAAAACTCACAGTCCTCCAGTGCAGATGGGTATTTGTTTTCTTCGTTAATCCCCTTTGCCACCCATCATACACTCTTTCTGTGATGCAGACATACCATGTTCTTTGTGTCTGACTCTTTGTAAACTTCCTTCATTTTAAGCAACTGAAGTGCCATGTAGTCAGGAGTTGTGAACTAAAAAGTGACCAAACAAATCTTTGAGGTACTTAACATTTCCATGCAGGTATGGTGCAAGGATGTTGTTGAGTCCAGCCGTGTGCATGCAATGTCAAGCTGTGCCTATACTGCCCTGAAACCAAATCTGTATATTTTTGTCTGAACAGGGAAGGAAGAGCAGCGCTTGTGACATCATTTTGTATGTTTAAATACATGTCCCTCTTCCAAATCATTGAATACATTGACGCACTCCTTTTGTACTGGGTAAGGATCAACCATTCCCTTCCAGTGAGCATTGAACTTGTTCATGGATGTCATGTTGTACTGTGGCCCCCACAGCATGGGCACTCTCTTCATGTGAAGAGTGAATCGATGAAGGTACATCATCTTGTATTGTTGCTCACACTGCATGGATGCTTGTTACTCGCTAACAATGAATAGGTGAATGGATGCCATGTTGTATTGATGCACAGACTGCATGGTCCCTTGCTTCTTGTGAATGCACATCATATTCTTCAATCTGCATGGCCATCTGCTTTCCATTAACCATGAACAGGCATTGAAACATGATGCCATGTGATGAATGAACATCTAATTGTGTTGTTGTTCCCAGTGCAGAGCTAGTCCCGTTTTTGTCAAGAATAAACTGTGGTATGGATTCCATCTTGTAAGGATGTCCCCACTGCATGGCTCCTCACCTCTTTTTAAGAATGAACAGGAGCATTGAGGTCCATTTAGTGCCAGGATCTGTTTACAAAAGGAAGTGGGTAGAAACATGCTATATGTCTGTATAAATATTTGCTGTTCCCTCTTTAAACTAGAGAATAGCTGCAGGATACGTGTACCAGAGTCATGTCACAGGTTTTACTCCATTGTGTTAGGTACATTCCATGAGTAGGCACTCCAGACTCTGCACCAAGTCACTGTGAGCTCTCTATCAAGACATTGCTTGAATGTTGGATGAACTCACATGCCAGAGTGAGACATCACTAGAGATAACATATTAGTTATTGTTATCATCAAAATATACAAATGATTGGTTTCCATGGACTGTTTTGACCAGCAGCACAATTAACACTATGAGATTATCACTCAGACTACAAAAAGCAATGATGGTCACACACTTTGGTTGCTTGCAACTCTTTTCTACTGAGGAGACTAGGTAGCTGTTTCAATTTTCTGACACAGAGTTCCAGAGTAGCAGCAATCTCTGCTTCTAGGCACATAAAAAAGGAAAGTGTATTTACAATAGCCATGTGGCTAAACTGTGCCTAAAAGTTCCACATGGCATACTGAATAGGGTATTGCCTGAGTATGAGTGCCTGCAGCGGGAGACTTGGCATATTAAACATCTCTAGGAGGTTTATGACATAAAAGCCAATTCTATTTTCATCTCATCTCTTGGGATGGAGATAGGAGGTCAGTGTCTCACAACAAATCCATTTAAATATAATATTCTAAAGTCATGAGATGACCTATAAACCTTGCAGAAGGAATAAAACTATTCCTATAGGAATCTGGGTTCATAATCAAATCAAATCAAATCAAATCATTAACATTTATAAAGCGCGCTACTCACCCGTGCGGGTCTCAAGGCGCTAGGGGGGAAAGGGGGGGTTATCGCTGCTCGAACAGCCAAGTCTTTAGGAGTCTCCGGAAAGCGGAGTGGTCCTGGGTGGTCCTGAGGCTGGTGGGGAGGGAGTTCCAGGTCTTGGCCGCCAGGAAGGAGAAAGATCTCCCACCCGCCGTGGAGCGGCGGGTGCGAGGGACGGCAGCAAGTGCGAGGCCAGCGGAGCGGAGGGGGCGGGTGGGGACGTAGAAGCTGAGGCGTCTGTTGAGGTATTCCGGTCCCTTGTTGTGGAGGGCTTTGTGTGCGTGGGTGAGAAGACGGAAGGTGATCCTTTTGCTGACTGGGAGCCAATGCAGGTGTCTCAGGTGTGCGGAGATGTGGCTGTTGCGGGGTACGTCGAGGATGAGGCGGGCCGAGGCGTTTTGGATGCGTTGCAGGCGGTTTTGGAGTTTGGCGGTGGTCCCGGCGTAGAGGGTGTTGCCGTAGTCCAGGCGACTCGTGACAAGGGCGTGGGTCACGGTTTTTCTGGTGTCGGCGGGGATCCAGCGGAAGATCTTGCGGAGCATGCGGAGAGTGAGGAAGCAGGCGGAGGACACGGCGTTGACTTGCTTGGTCATGGTGAGAAGAGGGTCCAAGATGAAGCCGAGGTTGCGGGCGTGGTCTGCGGGGGTCGGTGCGGTGCCGAGGGCCGTGGGCCACCAGGAGTCGTCCCAGGCGGACGGGGTGTTGCCGAGGATGAGGACTTCCGTTTTTTCAGAGTTCAGCTTTAGGCGGCTGAGCCTCATCCAATCTGCGACGTCCTTCATACCCTCTTGTAGGTTGGTCTTGGCGCTGGCGGGGTCCTTGGTGAGGGAGAGTACAAGTTGGGTGTCGTCGGCGTAGGAGGTGATGATGATGTCGTGCTTGCGTACGATGTCGGCGAGGGGGCTCATGTAGACATTGAAGAGTGTCGGGCTGAGCGATGAGCCTTGAGGTACGCCGCAGATGATCTTGGTGGGTTCTGAGCGAAACGGAGGGAGGTAAACTCTTTGGGAGCGGTTAGCGAGGAAGGAGGCGATCCAGTCCAGGGCCTGGCCTTGGATCCCGGTGGAGCGTAGGCGGGTGATTAGGGTGCGGTGACAGACGGTGTCAAAGGCAGCCGAGAGGTCGAGGAGAATGAGGGCGACTGTTTCACCGTTGTCCATCAGGGTTCTGATGTCGTCTGTGACTGAGATGAGGGCGGTTTCCGTGCTGTGGTTGGTTCGGAATCCGGTTTGTGAAGGGTCGAGCAGGTTGTTGTCTTCCAGGAAGGTGGTCAGCTGTTTGTTGACGGTCTTTTCTATTACCTTGGCTGGGAAAGGTAGAAGAGAGATGGGGCGGAAGTTTTTCAGGTCGCTTGGGTCAGCCGTAGGTTTCTTTAGTAGGGCGTTGACTTCAGCGTGCTTCCAGCATTCGTGGAAGGTAGCAGAAGAAAAAGAAGAGTTGATGACGGTCTGGAGGTGCGGGGCGATGATGTCGTCGGCTTTGTTAAAGATGAAGTGCGGGCAGGGGTCCGAAGGGGCGCCGGAGTGGATAGAGTTCATGATGGATTTGGTTTCTTCCGTGTTGATGTGGGTCCAGTTGTTGAGGGTGATGTCCGGGGAAGCGGGTTCAGTGGTGTATGGTTGGGTCTGGTGTCCGAAGCTGTCGTGGAGGTCGCTGATCTTGCGATGGAAGAAAGTGGCGAGGGATTCGCACAAATCCTGTGAGGGCGTGACGGCGTTGGCGCTGGCGCTGGGGTTGGAGAACTCTTTGACGATGCTGAAGAGTTCTCTGCTGTTGTGGCTGTTTTTGTCTAGTCTGTCGGTGAAAAAGTTCCTTTTGGCAGTGCGGATCAGGTGGTGGTGTTCGCGTGTAGCGTTCTTGAGGGCGGTCATGTTGTCTGCGGTGTGGTCCTTGCGCCAGGCCTTCTCAAGGGCACGACAAGTTTTCTTTGATTCTTTGAGGGTGTCAGAGAACCAGAGAGGTTTTTTGGTGTTGGTCTGTCGATGCGTGCGTTTGAGGGGAGCAAGGTTGTCAGCGCAGTTGGAGATCCAGTTTGTGAGGTTGAGAGCTGCGTCGTTGGGGTCGGTGGTGAGGGTGGGTTGGTTGGCGGCGAGAGCGGAGAAGAGTTGCTCTTCAGAGATCTTGTTCCACTGTCGACGAGGGGTGGGTTGAGTGCGGAGGTGGGAGGTCTCGCGTCGGAATGTGAAGTGGACGCAGCTGTGGTCGGTCCAGTGTAGGGCAGAGGTGTGGCTGAAGAAGACGTGTTTGCTGGCGGAGAAGATAGGGTCGAGCGTGTGTCCGGCGATGTGGGTGGCGGTGTTCACCAGTTGTTTGAGGCCGAGGTTGGCGAGGTTGTCGAGCAGGGTGGTGGTGTTGGGGTCGTTGTTTTGTTCCAGATGGAAGTTGAGGTCGCCTAGGAGGATGTAGTCCGGTGAGGCGAGGGCGTGCGGGGAGATGAAGTCGGCGATGGCGTCGCTGAAAGAGGCGCGAGGTCCGGGAGGACGGTAGACGAGGGATCCTCTGAGGGTGGTCCTTGGGTCGGTGCGAATCTGAAAATGCAGGTGTTCAGCGGCGAGGGGGGGGTCTTCGGTGGAGGTGGTGACGCTGATGGAGTCTTTGAAGATGATGGCGACACCTCCTCCTACTTGGTTGGTGCGGTCTTTTCTGGAGATCTTGTAGCCTTCGGGGATGGCGGGTAGCGATGTCTGGAGCAGAGGAGGCGTTCATCCATGTCTCCGTGATGAAGGCGACGTCCGGGGCTGTGGAGTCCAGGAGGTCCCAAAGTTCAACGGCGTGCTTGTGGACGGAACGAGCGTTGATCAGGATGCACTTGAGGTGGTTGATGGCGCGTGGGCTTGTGGTCGTGGTAGTTGCGTGGTGGAAGATGCGTTTGCAGGAGTTGCAGGCGAAGGGTCCATGGGTGCGTTTGGGGTGAGCTAGGAAGCAGGTTTTGGAGCGCCCTGGGTTGAGGGCGTGGAGGGTGGTGGGGTCGTAGCGGATCAGCGGGGCTTGGGGGAGCTGGGGACCAGGGGTCGTGGCGCTGGGCGCGGGCCAGGCGCGGACGGGCGCAGACGGGCTTGCCTCTGGCGCGCCTCCGGCGCGCCAGCGGCGTGCCCGCTGCGCAGTCGCGCAGCGGCCGCCATAAGAGGTAGGAGGGGGGGGAGGGGTCAGCTGGGGGCGAATGGGAGCTGGGGGGCGGGGGCGTGCAGGAGGTCGTGGCGGGACAGCACGAGGGAGGGGGGGGGACAGGTAGAGTGAGAGGAGCTGGGGGAGGGGGTTTAGGGTGGAGGAGGGTGAGTGTTAGGAGGTTTGGAGATTAGGGAGAGAGATAGGAGTAGGGTTGTGAAGATAGGGGAGGGGGGGTTGTAGAGGTG
Organism: Pleurodeles waltl; assembly: GCF_031143425.1. NCBI lineage: Eukaryota > Metazoa > Chordata > Amphibia > Caudata > Salamandridae > Pleurodeles > Pleurodeles waltl. Next base: position 1,971,513 of record NC_090450.1, on the reverse strand, counting down.
GGTGAGGGAGAGAGGTAGAGTGAGAGGATAGGGAGATAGGTAGTAGAGGGGGTGGCGGGAGGGGGGGAGAGATAGAGAAATAGATAGAGAAAATAGATAGAGAAGTCGATAGATAGGGAAATAGATAGATAGACAGATAGGTAGGTAGGAGGAGGTGGAGAGTGGGGGAGTTAGATAGTGAGATAGGGAGCTAGAGAGATAGGAAGATAGGAGGAGTGAGGGAGGTAGATAGCGAACGGGTTAGCTAGGGGTGAGAGAGGGGGAGGCGAGTGAGGGAGGGGGATGAGGAAGGAGCAGGAGGGCAGGCTCGGGGGAAGAAGACGGAGGAGGTAGAAGAGCCGAAGACAGGAGAACAGAAGACAGAAGAACAGAAGACAGAAGAACAGAAGACCGGAAGAGCAGAAGACCGGAAGAGCAGAAGACAGAAGACCAGAAGACAGAAGAACAGAAGAATAGAAGAACAGAAGAACAGAGAAGAACAGAGAAGAACAGAGAAGAACAGAGAAGAAGAACACAGAAGCACTGAGAAGAACAGAGAAGAAGAACACAGAAGACCGGAAGAACACAGAAGAACAGAAGGGAAGAACAGAAGAACAGAAGAGAAGAACAGAAGAACACAGAAGAAGATTGCAGAGGGGGAGCGAGGAGGAAGAGACAGAGAGGAGGAAAAAGAAGCAGGAGCAGGAGAGAAGGTGAGTGGCGCGGGGCAGGGCGAGGGGCTGGGAGGAGGGGGGTACTTACAGTTAGGTGGGTCTCAGGAACACAGGAACTCGGGAACTTGGAGGAGCTGCAGCGGCAGGGGGAGCGACCTACCCTTGGGTCAAGGGTCGCTACCACTGTCGCGCAGCGACCGCCATAAGAGGTAGGAGGGGGGGGGGAGGGGTCAGCTGGGGGCGAATGGGAGCTGGGGGGTGGGGGCGTGCAGGAGGTCGCGGCGGGAAAGCGCGAGGGAGGGGGGGGGGGACAGGTAGAGTGAGAGGAGCTGGGGGAGGGGGTTTAGGGTGGAGGAGGGTGAGTGTTAGGAGGTTTGGAGATTAGGGAGAGAGATAGGAGTAGGGTTGTGAAGATAGGGGAGGGGGGGTTGTAGAGGTGGGTGAGGGAGAGAGGTAGAGTGAGAGGATAGGGAGATAGGTAGTAGAGGGGGTGGCGGGAGGGGGGGAGAGATAGAGAAATAGATAGAGAAAATAGATAGAGAAGTCGATAGATAGGGAAATAGATAGATAGACAGATAGGTAGGTAGGAGGAGGTGGAGAGTGGGGGAGTTAGATAGTGAGATAGGGAGCTAGAGAGATAGGAAGATAGGAGGAGTGAGGGAGGTAGATAGCGAACGGGTTAGCTAGGGGTGAGAGAGGGGGAGGCGAGTGAGGGAGGGGGATGAGGAAGGAGCAGGAGGGCAGGCTCGGGGGAAGAAGACGGAGGAGGTAGAAGAGCCGAAGACAGGAGAACAGAAGACAGAAGAACAGAAGACAGAAGAACAGAAGACCGGGAGAGCAGAAGACAGAAGAACAGAAGAACAGAAGACAGAAGAACAGAAGAACAGAAGAACAGAAGACAGAAGAACAGAAGACAGAAGCAAAGAAGATCGGAAGAGGAGAAGAACAGAGAAGAACAGAGAAGAACAGAGAAGAATACAGAAGAACCGAGAAGAAGAACACAGAAGCACCGAGAAGAACAGAGAAGAAGAACACAGAAGACCGGAAGAACACAGAAGAACAGAAGGGAAGAACAGAAGAACAGAAGAGAAGAACAGAAGAACACAGAAGAAGATTGCAGAGGGGGAGCGAGGAGGAAGAGACAGAGAGGAGGAAAAGAAGCAGGAGCAGGAGAGAAGGTGAGTGGCGCGGGGCAGGGCGAGGGGCTGGGAGGAGGGGGGGTACTTACAGTTAGGTGGGTCTCAGGAACACAGGAACTCGGGAACTTGGAGGAGCTGCAGCGGCAGGGGGAGCGACCTACCCTTGGGTCATAAGAGAGGAAAGGACCTTCAGGGAGCATGTGGTGGTCTTCTCCAGCCAGCAGAGGAGTTTCCAATGACCAGTGTCTCAGTTGGCACAAGATGCAGATAGCAGCCACATTAACCTGCCATAACTTTACAATCTAATCCTCACTGGGGAAGAATTCTGATATGATGGAGATGTGTAATTATTTTATTGGAATTTGAGGTGATTCACAAGTTTTGTTCAGAAATGCAGGTAATAGTTGGTGTGGGGCTTTAGAACATATCAATGCAAGAAGAAAGGTTGTAAATAGCAAAGACACAGGCCAGCCAGATTTCGGGTTACACCAGAACCCCGTGATAAAAAAGTGTTTGTAAATAATTTAAACATGTTCTAACTTAAGAAAATACAGAACTTCACTGCATATGTTTTCTACTTTTCATTTCTTTTTAGCATCGTAACCTCTTTGGCAACAACCAGTATCTTGTGCATGACTTTGCAATCATGTTTGTCATCTTTCTAACAAGTAAGTTACTAAAACTAAACAGATGATTAAGAAAATTGTCCAAAGATTAGTCAGCGTGTCAGTGGTGAACTGACATTGCAGCTGAACCCTCAATACAAAACGTCATCACCTTGCAGGGTACGATGAAAAGGTGGACCTACATAAATATAAACAAATGACTGGTACCTGTATTAGGTGTACCAAAGAGCCGGAGGGTGCAGATGCAGGGTGGGTCCAAAGGTGAATCTTAGGCTTTCAGGAGATTTCTTGGCCCTTCTTCAGTGCTTAACCACCTAAAAAGCATGGTGGTGAGGAGAATGTGTTGGGAGCAGCGCGGTCCTGTGGGTGTTAGGGTTTTCAGTGGGAGGATGTACTATATTCTACAAAATTAACCATATTTCTGGTATTGGTGGTGACTAAAATCATAACCACAGCTTGAGCTACAGCTTGTGGCATTATTGGTAGTAGAGCATCCAGTCAATGATATGAGTTAATAGGCCTTTTCTGATTCATTAAAAAATACCATTTCACTCTAAGCAAAGACGAAAATGTTTTAAAATTCCAAGAAGTATGGAATTGCAGAGAGCAGGTTAAATCCAATTTATATATTGACATGCAGAAGCATCTGATCTCCAAGAATCATGTATTTTGACATCAACAGTCGACACGTGCTTCTCACCACTCCTATTTTTTTTTTCAAGGCTAATAGTATATGAAGGCAGCATAAGTCTTGAATTTTGTAGTCACCCCGTGAACAAATTTAACATGGAATACGTCTGTAGCCTATACTGGAGCCTGTGTGAAAAACCCTTTGCTGACCTGCCGCGTTGAATGCAGTTGCAGAAACAATGATTGACAATGCCAATATCTAGTGACTGTCTATAAAGAAGATGGTGACCTTACCCAATACAGTATCCTGGAATAGAGACATAGTAGAGTCTCCTATTGCGTATTTGCGTGGGCATGTAGGCAGCGTGCCTTAATACGTCTTCTGAGTATATATATGGCCCCAAACCATAACTGAAACATATTCAGTGCAACCACCTAGGTGGTTCAGACAGGAGAAGTCTATCAAAGTGTGTAGGTCCTAAGTAGTAGTATCTGTCAGACTGACATGGTGGTCGTTGACCTACTTTCCATGACCACTTTGTGAGCTGTTTCTGCTTTAGTCCTTTTTAGGTGTCCTGCCCTCTATGGCAGAGATGTCATGATCTTGTGGTGAGTAGCATGTATGTAGAGTGTTTGTGCTCAACAATTCCACTGAAGAGTCAGACGAAGATGGAATGACTTGATATTAAAATAGATGAAGGTGTGTAGTTAACCTGATGTCAAGCTTGGACTATGCTGCAAAAAAGCATACGTGAACTTACCTCTAAAGTAGTTAAAGTTAAGGTAAAGGTTTTGTGAGTCAGTGTAACTGCCCCTTCCCAGTGATACTGATTGTGCCTTGAGTCTGGGGTGAAAAACTTCACTTAAACATTGGGGAGGTGAGGTAATCAAGGGAATATCTTGCCAATGCAGCATGTAAAAGAGGCAGGGTGGGGCCCATTTTTGACCACTAAATCTGCTTCCTGTAAACTAGCGTGAGATTCTCAAAGCATGATCACCTCCACTCCTTTCATCATTTTAAGTACGAAATATGTTCTGTTCTTTGATCATTTGTAACTGAAACTTGTGGATTCCTTTTTTTCAGTGAGCTCGACTCCTCCCTAGCCGGAGCTGGCCCCATACAGACCCCCAGCACAGCTCCTCTCTCCACCCTTGTTGTTCTCAGTGCTTTTCAACATTCTTTGGGGTGTAGCTTCCCACACGTACGCCTTCCTTATGGTGCAGGAGCAGCCCTGGTACAGCTCAGATGATGTCTACAGGTACAGTTTTAGTTACAAAGTTTTTTGCTTGTAGTTCCTAAGTTAGTTATAAATCATGTAATCCTGATATTTGAAGAAGCTGGACTTTGCTTCTCCCACCACTGTTAGCATGTTTCATTCAAATGGGCAATGTTAGAAATGGGGTCTTTGGTTGGCAGTCAGGTTACTACCTGTCCAAGCAAGGACCCTCGCTCTAGTCAGGGCGGATGAAAATCACCCTCAGTTAGCCCCCCTCGCCCTCTTGGCAGCTTGGCACTAGCAGGTATGCTTAATTTCAGAAGCAAGGAGTAAAGTATTTGTACCAACACACACAGTAACCCAGTGAGCCCACCACAAAAGGACACAACACAGGTTTAGAAAAATAGGCAATATATATCTAAAATAAAAAAACGAAAACAATTTGACATACAAAAGTCAAGTTATAAATTTGAAAAAGAGAAAGAGTCTTAAATACCCAGAAAACAGTGAGAACGCTGTTAGCGCACAAAAGTACCTGGGTAGCGTTAAAATAAAGCCTCACGAGCAGGTGTGCGACGGAAAAGGCCAGTGATGTGTCAATTTCTCACTTGCAAGCAAGACCACACATCATTCCTCCTCCGGTCGGGTCGGTGTGCGTCATTTCTTCTCTCCTGGAAGAGAGTGATGTGTCAATCTGGACGGGCACCTCGGGTCTGGGCAGGCTTTGCGTTGATTTTCCCAGCCCAGCGATGTTGCGTTGAAATCCGGTTGCACGGTGTCAAGAAACCGCACTGCTTGGAGGCTTGCGTCGTTAACAGCAGCCACTGTGGGTGTTGCACATTGTTTGTCCAGCCGCATTGTGTCGATCTCCCAGCCGCATTGCAGGTGCAGCGTAGATTTTAGCTGCGAGGCCGGGGGCGCATTGTTTCTCAGCCGCGAGGCCGGTGGTGCGACAAATGTTTCCACGCACGGCGGCCTTTGCATGGATTTCTGTCCTGTTCCACCAGCTACATCTTTTAAGGGCCCAGAAACAGGTTAGGGCACCACTTGGGAGGCAGAACTCTCAGCAGCAAGCCCAAGTGCTGGCAGAGAGAAGTCGTCGTTTTCCCTGAGACTTCAACAACAGGCGGCAATCTCAGTTCAAGCCCTAGGAGATTCTTCACCAGTGGTAAGTCACACAAAAGTCAGTCTTTGTCCTCTGTCGGGTAGAAGCAGCTGCTGCAGGCAAACCCAGCAAAGTATAGTCACAGGCAAATGGGCAGTACTCCTCCAGTTTCTCCAGCTCTTCGCCTTGGCAGAGGTTGCTCCTGGTTCCAGAAGTAATCTAATTTTGAGGGGTTTTGGGGGCTCTTCTTATACCTCTTTCTGCCTTTGAAGTAGGCCTACTTCAAAGAGAAGTCTCTGTTGTTTTTGAAATCCTGCCTTGCTCAGGCCAGGCACCAGACACACATCAGGGGTTGGAGACTGCATTGTGTGAGAGCAGGCACAGCCCTTTCAGGTGTGAGTGACCAGTCCTCCCCTCCCTCCTAACACAGATGGCGCATCAGGATATGCAGGCTACACCCCAGCTCTCTTTGTGTCACTGTTTAGAGAGAGGTGCAAACAGCCCAACTGTCAAACTGACCTAGAGAGGGAATCCACAAACAGGCAGAGTCACAGAATGGTTTAAGCAAGAAAATGCCTAATTTCTAAAAGTTGCATTTTCAAAAACACAATCTAAAAACCAACTTCACTAAAAGATTTTTAAAATGTGAGTTCAGAGACCCCAAACGCCACATGTCCATCTGCTCCCAAAGGGAATCTGCACCTTAATAATATTAAAGTCAGCCCCCATGTTAACTTATGAGAGAGTTAGGCCTTGCAACAGTGAAAACCGAATTTGGCAGTATTTCACTGCCAGGACATATAAAGCACATAACTACATGTCTCACCTTTAACATACACTGCACCCTGCCCATGGGGCTCCCTAGGGCTACCTTAGGGGTGCCTTACATAGATAAAAATGTAAAGTTTAGGCCTAGCAAGTGAGTACACTTGCCAAGTTGAATTTACAGTTTAAATCTGCACACACAGACAATGCAGTGTCAGGTCTTAGACATGATTACAGAGCTACTAATGTGGGTGGCACAACCAGTGCTGCAGGCCCACTAGTAGCATTTAATAATTTACAGTCCCTGGGTACCTCTAGTGCACTTTACTAGGGACTTACTAGTAAATCAAATATGCCAATCATGGATAAACCACTCAACACATATCATTTAGATAGGGAACACTTACACTTTAGTACTGGTCAGCAGTGGTAAAGTGTCCAGAGCAAACAAAAGAGCAAAAACAGAGTCCAGCACGCAGAAACAACCTGGGAAGTAAAGGCAATATGAATTTCCTCATCGGGGGATAGGATCCAGTGGGAGCTGCAAGATGACATTTCCAATAGCTTGTTTGCTGGCCTGCACCTGGCACATGTTTTCAGGTATGTTACAAGCAATGTTTGTGAATAGCAAAAAGTTTTTTTGTGAATTGAGTCTATCGTCTGTAATTTACAAAATTAGAGTAGTAGAGAGTTTTATATTGTAAATTCTCCAGCAAATGTAGCAGAAAGGATGTTTGAGAGTTCTCCAACATTCTTTCTTAGAGAGGAGTGGTTTTAATGATTTGCTTTCATTGTGTATATTTGTAATTTTATTACAAAATTGCATTCCTTCCAGTTGATTTTCATTATCAGCTAGGTTTTTCCTGGTGGTAAAGGACAGATAAAGGAAAGACATTAGATTGTCCACCTTAGATAGGGAGGCCGGTGTAATATCATTCATCTGATGCATCCTCCATTGGTCTGTCAGAGGATGTCTTCCATCAGTAAAGCCAAATGGGGCTGCAGCAATGGAAAATGTGAGACCTACCCACCTCTAAATGAGGTGGGCAGACCAAGAGTCTGGCAGACCCATTTTTGACAGAGTACCATGTCCACCAAACTCTAAATGACCACTAAATTGGGAGAAACACGTAATCTGAACTTTCAGGCCCCTGAAGGACAGCCCATCCACTGAGTGACAAACTGTTAAAAGTAAAACGGGTGAAAGGGGAAGATCCATACACAGTCTCACTTTGTACATCTCATTGTATTTGATACCAGGCAGTTTTCCAGACTGCTGAAGCTGTTCTGATAACCTGTTCCAATATCTGAATTCTGATATACACTTGTCACATATTGGCATAAACAACATTGTTATGACCTAAAAATGAATAATTTGGTAACGCAAACACCCACTTGGCCATCTATGACCAGAACTTTCCCTTAGTTTCTAGTGGTCAGCAATCCACCACTTGGCCAATGCGTTTTACACTGAGTGATCAGCAGCTCATGACAGGTACATTATCTTAACTCCTAGTGGCCAACAATCCAAGACCATTCATTCTTTTAAGTTCTAGTCATTAGTAATCCATCACCTTGCCATTCCATTTTCTCCTAGTGGTCGGCCGTCCATGACCAGTTCTTACTCTTAACTCCTAGTGCTTTTCAGACCAACGCCTGTGCTTTCTCTTTACTCCTGGTGATCTGGAGTCCATCACCACTACTTTCTTTTAATTCATATATATTAGGTGTTTCCAGCAGGTGTTTCTTCTGAATCCCATTGTCAGTTAATCATAAGCAACTAGTTGGGTCGGGACCTGTTATGGGAGTCTGTGATGGAGCAGTTATGTTTTCCTTCTAAACTCTTCCCTATTGGCGCTCAGTTTGCTACCATCAGTAAGATGAGCTGGCCTTAAATTGATCTTGTGACATGCCGGCTGCAGTTAATGCCAGCTGCAACATTTAACTCCCTAAGCCATCTGCCAATCTGATATCTAAAGTAGTATATTTAAAGTAGGTAGCCTTTCTCTGGCTGCTGTGACTAAACAATATGTTGATGTCACATTAACATGACTTCTTGCAAATATCATCTCCCTGAAAAGTTAAAAAATCAATGGCTCTTTATATGTCCTTTGTGTCCTGCAGAAGACCCAAGCATAGCCCCTTTGGCAATTGGCAGCATCAGAGATCTGCTCAGGCCCTCTTGTAAATCACCCCTTGATCTTTGAGCCCATCTTGGGTTTCCATGTTTAAAGTGTGAGACGAGAGGAAAACATGTTGCCATCAAACATTGAGATTAAGAGGATTCAGCAGTCCTTCCTCTTCATTTCGTTAATTTGCTGCTGAAAAGACATCAACATTTTTTACGCTAATCCTGCAAAGTTCTGAACTAGCGTCAAAAATGTTGACACTAGTTCCCCTAACTACCAACATGGTGCGCCGTATCCTAGAAACGGTGCACACGTGGTTGCATTAGGGGGGTGTTAATGGGCACCAAAAAAGTGGCACTGCACCTGGTGCAGCGCCCCATTTCTTAAATCAGGTCCTAATCTAACAAATAAGAACAACTAAATAATACTGTAAATTCTAGCAATACAAATAAAATATTAACACTTGTACAGTATAAAAATAAAAGTGTTAAATGTAAAATACATTTAAATATACTAATTAAAATATGGAAATAAAAATATACATTTTTCAAAACATCTACCCACCCTTTTCCCCTATAAACCCAGCACTTGCTACTAAAAAAATACAAATAAAAATACTAATATTACAAATCACGTATTCAATAATACATTTAAAATACAATGTTTTTGACAATCCTTCTTAAATATATACAAAAACAATTATAAAATATCAAAAATATTAATAAGAAATTATATTACTAAAAACGAGGGGCCATATTTATGAAGAAGTGGTGCGGTGCAGCGCAACAATTCACCTTGCTGCGCTGCGTCACTGGGAAAGGGCACGAATGTGCCACATTTAATGCAAATATGGTGCATTTTTATCCTCTCTCCCTGCGCTGGAGCACAATGGGCAGCCTAGCACCAGCACAGGCACCCTTGCACCATTGTACAAGTGTCTGCATTGTAGGTAGGATTGTTTTTTCCTCTTTCTGTGTGTGCTTCCGAGTGTGGCACATAGAAAGAAGAAGAAATAAAGATGTTACACCTCCCCGTGGGAGGTGTAGGTTTTTAGCGCATTCCCAGGTTTACCTGATCTGGTGCAAGAGTGATGCAAGGGGGCTCAGAAGTATGCCCCTTTTTTTTAATTATATTTATATAACTATGACGTAAAAGACATCCCTAAAATGCTATACTCTGACCTGCAATATTTTCTGCATCATAATATTCTTACAACAATTATAAACTCTGAGGCCCAGATTTCAGAGGGCCTGGCACCACTTTAGCACCACCTTAGCGTCATTTTTTTAATGCTAAGGTGGAGCTATGGTGGCTTTTTCCCTGCACCAAATGTATAAATTAGCGCAATGCATGCATCGCGCCACTTTGTAACCCTTTGCGCCACATTATGCATGCCCTAGGCATAATGTTAGTAAAGGGGGCGTTCCTCCATTATGGGGGCCAAAAAAAGGGTCAAAGAAATCTAAGAGATTTCTTTGCTTCATTTTTTTCAGCACTTTTAATGCCTGCTCAGAGTAGGCGTTAAAAGGGGGCATGCATTGTTTTCAATGGGCCTCGATGTTCTGTTCAGGGTTAGCGCCAAAATTTACGAACACTACATCTATAGCGTCAGAAATTCTATTAAATTCTATGGCGCCCTACCCTCTGCCATGGTGTGCCATATTGTAAATACGGCGCACACATGGTGGCGGTAAGGGGTGCAACGGGCCGCAAGAAATGTGGTGCTACATGTATTGTAGCTCCACTTTTCTTAAGTCTGGCCCTCAATATTTTATCCAAAAGCCTGCTAGTAATATTGCTCTTGTTAGAAGTTATTTGTTTCCAGGGAAGGGGTGCAATGGATTTATTATAATGTAGTAGAATGAACATGTGTTGGCTTTCGATGCTAAGGGTCGTTACCAGCTATTTACTTGGAAAGCAGCAGAACAACTGTAGATAGCTGATGCCACAAACCAGGGACAATAATATATATATTTATTTTTTAAAACACCTTACTTCTGTATTGTCAACCAATAAGATGCAGCAGTGCATTACAACTGGGGCACAGTATTTATGAAATTATCATCTATGTGGTGGAAAAGGAATACACACATTTATGTAATTTCTGAAATTGAATCCTGTGAAATGTTACCAGTGGATGAAGGATTGCATGATATTAGTACTCCTTGCCTCTCGGGTGGTTTGTGCACAGATAGAGTTCAAAGATACATGGGTATATATCATTAGAATTGCATCATAACATCAGGAAATCTTTAGCAATCAATAGGCGAAAACAAGTGTTTGCTGCATATGTGCCAAAAATGGCTATTGGAGTAAACCGAGCCAGGCACTTTGAAAAAAAAAACAACAAACATTAGCCACTTGCTCCATGAGATATGAATAATGTCTCTTAGCCGGTGGTTCTGGCTCACAGTAGTGTCGATAGAGTCACTCAGAGTAGGGTCCCCGGAGATGCCACTTCCGTCTCCGTGCCACTATCAGAGATGCCGCTGTGGCATTAAAGAAGCTCAGGTGATGCTGGGAGACAGAAGTATCAGGCTCTTTGTATGTCCCAGATTTCACCTCTCCATGAGATAAGCATCAGTCTATTGCTTAAAGGTCATTATAGGCGGATCCAAGTAGCAGAAAGTCTGATAGCTTCTTTCCATTGTGACATCATGTCCATGATACAAGCAAGTCTTCATCCTATTCACCCTTTGAGCTAGTTTCACACCAAACATCCCAGCACCTGCTCTCTACACTACAAAAAAAAAACCTTCCTGGAGCAGACATAGGTGTGCTCAAGTAAGGTTGGATTGTTGTAGTATGTGGAAAATGTCAGACCATGCAATCCTGATGGACTGATCAAGGTCTTGCGTGGTTGCTCACCTGTTGCAAGTGATGCAAAGGATTGCATCTATATACTCACATTACAAAAGTGTATAGATGCAAAGCACCACATGAGTACATGTGCAGCCCTAAGTAAATAAGTGGCAGGTTCTCTCTCTTTTTTTCCCAGCCTTTGTTGTCAGTTCTTTGGATGGTTTCAGTTGAATCACCCATGAACTCAGTTTAATGGCATCTTTTCATGTGGGTTTTAGGGGCCAATTCTTATTTTTAATAATGTTATGAATATTGGGCTGTTTTTAGATTGATGCGTGTTAACTGCATGCATAGAGTAGAGCTCAATCATGCATGTACTCCACTTGGGTCCGTATCTCAGTGGGATCCTTCTTACTTGATGAATATTGGTTGTCTACCTATTTCACATTCTAAGGCTGCCATTGTGAAACCAATAGGTTGGAGAAGCATTCGTCTCCGACATGACTTTTAAAAGGCACAGTCATTTGGTTGCATCATATAGCATTTTAATCTTGCTTTCCCCAAATCTCGTTCCTCCAAATCTGGTACCCTAAGAATAGAGTGCACCCATTTTTAACTGTGTTAGAATGTCAGCTTGGGACATCAGTGGGACATTCCTATTATCAAGCTAGATTCCTCTGGACAAATAAGGTGTTTTTTATCACTCTGATAAGCTGCAGTATTATTCTTCTCAGTAATTTCCAGAGTTTGACAGCTGAGATCACATTTCGTACATTGAGATGTTTAGCAAGAAACTGTACAGTTTTATACTCACATAAAGTACATTTTAAATCACTACTTTGTAATACTTTGTAACTGTTATAAAATGCCTGACATGGTATAAATATCCTTCCGTATAGTTATGCTTTTAGATTTCCTGTGTTGAGAACTCTAACCCTATGCAAGCTCATTCTTTAAGTGATTAATATCTTATCAAATATACCATTGTTGCAAAATGATCCTTTTTTTCAGTGCATGTTACCCAGGAAACACGATGGCTAACATCAATCAGACGAAGTGGGACCGTGAGCACAGCGGGAAGACCAACACAGAAACCCATGACAGCGCAACCCTGTATCTTCTAACGTCAAGCCACCTGGTGATCAACGCCTTTGTGTTCACCAAAGGGAAGCCCTTCCGGCTGCCCTTGTACCGCAAATGTAAGTCCTAGCTGGGCGCGTCTGTGGGCACAAAGTCCTGGAGATCCTAAAGGGTGGGAAGGTAACGACGCTAGGAGGGCTGCAGCTCAGCTTACCCTACTGGACAAGTCACCTGGAATGGTCAGTGTTTTACATCCGAGCCGGCCAGGGATAATTGTAGCACAATGTGTCATTTGTTGAGCATTGTGTGTACAGTCATCGAAGTTACAAAGCCAGGAGAGCCAGCCTAGGCCCTGACCTGTCCCCAGATGGGCATGAAAATGTAGTTTACAGTTTGACCAATGCAAGCTAAGCCTAAGATGTGGAGATTACATGGCAGTTTGCTGTGATCTGCAACAAAGACTGGCTTTGGGTGGATTGTTAGCGTTTGTCCTGTGCTTTATGCCCATCTGTAACCTGTCTCTTCCCACGTATGAAAAATGGTTGGGTAAACAGTGAAATCTCGTAAAGTGAAGGTGGTGTTGAAATTTACCGTCACCACTGCTAATGGAAGGATACTCTGACCACCTCCAGGGCCCATCCTATGACCTATGCTACAGGTCCTTAGAGCTGCTGAGACTGCAACAGGGGAAAGTTTTCAGAGCTCAAATCATACCCATTTTTTAGCGACCTTGAGGAAAGTCATCCTAAGTAGTTCCTTCAGTTGGTGTTAAAGTGATTTCCTTTATTGGCCCTGTCACTTTTGAATGGTTGTCATTATCATATAAAGAACTGCAGCCCCCAGCCTTGTAAACACAAATCAAATGGCACTGCACTCTCTGCCCCCAAATCAGACACCTGTTCTTCTCAAGCTACCCCCTTCATCCTTTGTATGACACCATCACAACTCACTGGCCCAGGTCAACACAACTCTATTACCATTTGGCACAGTTTGTTAAACTATTAAGGTTAACCTAACACAAGGGAAAGTGTTGATGCACATTTAGTAATAGTGTACCACCTAAAAATGCTATACTATTCATCAAAGTGAGAGAAATGATTCAAAGGGTCATGAGTTGTCCTGATGTTTTCATGTTCAATGAACAATATACTGATGTGTTGATTGTGCCTTTCAGACTTCTTTGTCACTGTGCTGGCCCTTGAGGTTGCTATGACTGTCTTCTTTATTTTTGCGGACATCCCGGGCCTCTACGGAGCCCTTGAGGTATGTATGGCAAACAGATAAATCAAAATCTCAAATCTTAATAATAATGTTTCACTTGGAATAAGGAAGTGCCCTGGTGTTTGTGGTGGAGGAGAATGTACTTAAGCCCATATGTCTCCCTAAAGTACCAGGTCGAGGGGGGAGGAAAGAGGCCTGAGATGTAGGGAACTGTCTTCAGCCTCACCCTCCAGTAGATCACTCTGCCTCCTGTACATCTGAACTTTGGAAACAAAATGTGTATTATTGTAAATCAGGCAGGAATTATTAAACACTATCTTCTTCGTCTGCCTTAGCACTTTGCTGTCAGCTGAGACATTTACAACAATATACACAGTGTGGCCCTGAGTCAGCCCCTTATGATATCCACCTTTTTAGATGGGTGTCCCTCATCCATTTAAAAAATACTGTGTCCATCATGTTTTTGATGAACCCTCCAAAAATATGACTTCCACCTTGTTCTCCTTGGGTTCAGGGGATGCTCACCTTATAAGGTCCCTGATACGCTTCATGCTGTTGGCTTCAGTGCCTAGAGTTCCACACTGGCAGTCCAATCCAACACAATTGTTCAGTTGCTGCTATCGAGTCAGAAGACTTGTACCCCCTGACGATTCACAGAAGCCCCACTGGACAAATGGAAAAGATGTTCCTGCAGCAGTGGGGTTCATTTTCCAAACAGTTTGATCTGCAGAACCTCTGCAGAACCAATCTCTAAAGGATTTGAAGATTATTGGACAATCTACACAAAGGGGCACAAAAATGAGAAGCTTGCACAGCCGTTGCGTCACTTTTTGTGACGCAGCGGCGGCGCAAACCTCTCAACCACATCTATAAGTCCACACAAAGCCACTTTGCATGGCTTTGAATGGCCTCATAGATATGGAGTAAGGCAAAGCAGCGCAAATCGCTGCATTGCCTTACTCTGCACCAGGGAGGTGTCCCATGGGTGTTGCTGTGGTTTTTGTTACGCAACACCCACAGATTTCGATGCTAACCCAGATTTACGAAAGCCTATTAACCTGAGGATATAGCAAAACTTTACACCTCCCAAGGTGAGGCATAACGAGGAGGACTATTTTTATTTCTCCTTGGTTTTTCCTTTTTCTATGTGCGCTGCAGAATGCAGCACACACATCAATCAATCAGTCATTTGTAAAGCGCGCTACTCACCCACTACGGTCTCAAGGCGCTGAGTGAGGGAGGAGCATGGGGGGGTGCTACTGCTCAAACAGCCAGGTCTTGATGCGTTTCCTGAAGGTCAGCAGGTCCTGGGTCTGATGTAGGTGGACGGGGAGGGAGTTCCAGGTCTTGGCGGCGAGGTGGAGAACGATCTGCCGCCGGCTGTAGTTCGGTGGATGCGAGGGACGGTGGCGAGGGCGAGATTGGCGGAGCGGAGTTGACGGTTGGGAGTATAGAAGATGAGTCGCTCGTTGAGGTAAGCAGGGCAGGCGTTGTGGAGGTTTCTGTGAGCATGGGTGAGGCGCTTGAAGGTGATCCTCTTGTTGACGGAGAGCCAGTGTAGATCTCTCAGGTGGGCTGAGATGTGGTTGTGGCATGGGATGTCGAGGATGAGGCGTGCGGAGGCGTTTTGTATACGTTTCAGTTTTTTCTGGAGCTTGGCCGTAGTTCCTACGTAGAGAGCATTGCCGTAGTCCAGTCTGCTGCTGACGAGGGCCTGGGTGACCGTCCTTCTGATTTTGGTGGGGATCCACCTGAAGATCTTGCGGAGGGTGTTGAAGCAGGAAGACAAGACTACATTGACTTGCTGGGTCATGGTGAGCGATGAGTATAGAATGAATCCCAAGTTGCGTACGTGGTTGGTGGGCATCTGTGCAGTTCCTAGGGTAGCTGGCCACCAGGAGTCGTCCCATGTGGAGAGGTTGAAGCTGAGGATGAGGAGCTCCATCTTGTCTGAGTTCAGTTTCAGGCGGCTGCTCTCCATCCAGTTGGCAATGGCGTTTAATCCGTCGTGGAGGTTGTTTTTGGCAGTGGTGGGGTCTTTGGTGAGTGAGAGGATCAGCTGGTTGTCGTCGGTGTAGGAGATGATGTTGAGGTTGTAGGATCCAACGATGTTGGCGAGCGGTGCCATGTAGATGTTAAAAAGGGTCGGTATGAGTGAGGATCCTTGGGGAATGCCGCAGATGGTCTTGGTGGCTTCAGAGAGGAAGCAAGGGAGCCTGACTCTTTGGGTTCTGCCGGATAGGAAGGATGAGATCCATTCCAGGGCTTTGTGGTAGATCCCTGCGTCGTGGAGGGGTGTGCGAAGTGTGTGGTGGCAGACGGTGTTGAAGGAAGTCGAGAGGTCTAGGAGGATAAGGGCCGCAGTTTCGCCTTTGTCGCGCATGGTCCTAATGTCGTCGGCTGCGGTGATGAGGGCAGTTTCGGTGCTGTGGTTGCTACGAAAACTGAATTGAGAAGTGTCCAACGTGTTGCTATCTTCAAGGAAGGGGGTCAGTTGGCCGTTGACGATCTCTTCGATGACCTTCGCCGGGAAGAGGAGGAGGGAGATGGGCCAGTAGTTCTTGAGATCACTTGGGTCTGTTTTGGGTTTCTTCAGCAGGGCGTTGACTTCGGCGTGCTTCCAGCTTTCTGGGAAGGTGGCGGTCTTGAAGGAGCTGTTGGCGATCATACGGAGTTGGGGGGCGATGATGGAGCTTGCTTTGTTGAAGACATGGTGGGGGCAGGGTTCAGAGGGTGAGCCGGAGTGGATGGTGCTCATGGTTTTGGTGGTATCCTCGTCGTTGATATGGGTCCAGGAGAGCAAGAGGTTGGTGTGACTGGGGTCCGGTGCGTCGGGGTTTGTGGTGGCAGCGGTGGTCGTGGGAGTCGAGGTATTGAAGCTGTCGTGGATGTCCGTGGAGCAGGACCTGGGGATGAGCTGGTGGTGCTTGCGGATGGCAATTTTGAGGGTGGTGTGGTTGCTCTCTGTTTGTTCGTGGCGCACTTCTTCTCGATTTACCGGCACTCCCACTTGGAGGCCTGAAGGTCGGTGGTGAACCAGATGGCCTTAGTCCTGGTGCGGCTGTTGGGGAGTTCGATGGTGTGGCTGAAGGTGACGTGACTACTGGTGGAGAAGACGGGGTCGAGCGTGTGGCCGACAGAGTGGGTGGGCATCGTGACAAGTTGTTTGAGACCGAGGTTGGCGAGGTTGTTGAGCAGGGCGGTGGGAGTTGCTGTCGTTGGCGTTCTCGAGGTGAAATTCAGGTCGCCGAGGAGGATGTAGTCTGTAGAGACAAGGGCGTGGGTAAGTGGAAAAGAAAGTGGAAACACCTCCATGGATTGTTTCTGTGCAGGAAGGTCCCCCTTCCTGCACAAAAACAATACTTCTGACAAAACAGGCACTCTAGCACCATGGTGCAAGGGTGCTAGGCTACCGAAATGGCACCAGCGCAGTTGGAAAGGACAGGAATGCACCATATTCCATAAATGCTGTGCATTCCTGCTGTTTCACTTTGGCATAGGGCAGCACAGCATGGTGGTGGAAGCTTCACTCAGACTCTACCCTGGGACTAGATGTGCAACCCTGGGCCAAGCTTCCACTACAGACATGTATGTATCAAGATCAGCATGGGGGGAGCAGTGCAAGATACAGCATGGAAACACTTGAAAGCAGTAACGCAGCCTTACACAAACCAAACAAGGTAAGAAGGTAATGCAGCAACAATGTAACCTCCCATGACACAATAACTACATCAAAGGGAGCAGCAGTCAAGCTTCACTCTGACACAAAACAAGCACAGCTCAGTACATGCAGCAAACACAGCACAGTACATGAACTAAGAATGTAACCTCCCATGACACAGAACAACTATAGCAAAGGAAACTGCAGTCAAGCCCGACTGATGCAAAGCAGCACAGCACAATCCAAGAGGCAGCAGAGCAAGCTTCACTTTAACACAAAGCAAGTACAGCACAGTTCAGACAGCTGCAGTGCCAGCTTCACTCCGACTCACAGCAATCACACTGGAACAGAGTTAATTTCCTTCATGCATAAGAATATAGAGCTCTCCCCTGCCACCTGTTATTAGATCACCCAGTATTGACTTTTACTTCAAACTGGCACCTTCAGTGACAATCTATTATATTCAGAACTTCAAGGACCAGAATCTAATGATTCCAATGTTTCTTCTGTCTGTTGTTCATTTCATGTGTTCTTTTCTTGGTGCTGATAGTCCTTCACCAGCAATGAATGAAGTATTGAACACATATGGTAATGTTTAAGTCACATCCATGTAATGTGCTTCCCTTCTGCCACCTCAGCTCGTCTGTCTTCCAGTGCTATGGCGGGTGCACATCTTCATCCTTTTGATTATCTGCTTTCTCGTGCTGTCTTTCGTTGAGGTAAGAAGATTATCAGCAAATTGAAATGCTAATAAAAGGTTTATGGGTAAGGAATTAAATTAGAAAGATAGGGAAATATTTATGAAAGAGTTGTGGCACTCTTGCACCACCTAACATGGTGCAAAAACAATGCAAGTCTTACATCAGATTTATCAAGCCACTCAAGGCCACCTTGCATGGCCATGCGTGTTCTGCTAAATCTAGAGTAATGCAATGCAGCGCATATCGCTGCTTTGCGTTACTCAGACCGGGGAAGGGATTCCATGGGTGGAACGTGGGTGTTCCCATGGATTTGGGAGCATATCCAGATTTACCATTGCTGGTAGCCCTGGAATATGTCAAAAAACGATGCCTCCCCAAGCGAGGCATAACGAGGAGAAATATCTTTATTTCTCTTCTTTACTTCCTCTTGCTATGTGTGCTGCATTCCACAGAACATATACAAGGCGAATATGCCTCAGGGCATTGTCCCTTCCTGCACAAAAACAATCCTGCTTACAACGCAGGCACCCTTGCACCATGGTGTAGGGGTGCCTGTGTTGGCCTTAGGAAGTGCATAGTGCACCAGCGCAGGGAAAAGCCAGGAATGCACCGTATAGTGTTAACTATGACGCATTCCTGCCCTTTCGCTATCACGCAGTGCGTGCAGCACAGCAAGATAACTTTCTGAGCTGTGTGATTGTAATGATAAATATGAGGCCTATCTGAAAGGAGAGTGAAAATGGCTTCATGGCATTTTACCTCTTGGCACTGTGACATTTTTTAGAGAATTCCCGGCAAAATTTTGTGGGGGTGGCAACTTTCACCTGCAATATAATATTTTCAACACCCCCAACACACAATTAAAATTTTGCATGAGAATCATCTTACAAAAATAGTGTATGTCTTTGACGTTGACACCACTTGTGTGCGTCACGTTCCTGAATCTGACCCCTCAGGATGTCCTCTGCTCCAGAGCTCCATGTCTTATAAATCAACCACTGTCCACCTTCCACCCTATGACAACCACTGCCCACCTGCTATCCTCTGCCAACCCCAGTCCACCTCCCACCCTCTGGCAACTGATGCCCACCTCCTAACCCTTCTAAAGAAGTTCTGTCAGGTGTGTTCACTGCAGACACAGCATCAGCAACCATCACGGATGCCCTGAAGAGCTCCTTCTCTGCATGTGAGCTTGTGAAGCCCAAGCCTTGGTGTACTTCTGGAAGCTTGACCATTTCTTACATCAACTTTCCAGGTGCCTTAACAGCAGCGTTTATTCCACCAGAAGCAGGGAAAAACATTCCTTCTCAGATCCATCCACCATATACCACCCAGGATAAGCACCTCATTATAGTTGAGGTTCCTGCATCTGTGCCCTTCCTCCTTACCAGATGCATCCACCATGTGCTACCCAGGATAAGCACCTCATTCCACCTAATTTCCCCTAACTACCCAATAACCAGTCTGGCAGAAGATTACCTTAGATAGTCTGTTGCAGGATGGTTCACAAATTTATGATTTCCCAGAACTGTGCTGGTCTTTTTTACACCAGGCTTCTCTTACCAGTGTCTCACAGGCCACCTCAATGGTCGCACTTCATCACTCTGCTTCAAACAATGTCCACACAGTGTGCAAAAATTGTTAGCACATATCTGTGCCCTAAAATGTACAAAAAAATGGGGACACTACCAGCAGGTAAAGAAGACGTGCTCCTGACATGATGGGTATTTTCTCCCAGTCTGGGTAGAGGTTTTCTGTGATTCCGCACAAGACAGCAGTGACATACATTAGAGTTTCACTTGGAGATGCTGCAGACGTCAATGGTAGTGGACCCAAATGGCTAAATTGGGAAGAAATCGTAACATCATTTTCTGCACATCCTGTTTGTCCACTTTTTAAATGAGGGTGAAAAACAGAGAGGTGGGTGGTTGAGATTTGTGCCATTTTTAACCAAGTCCTGTCACCGCCCGCTGTTTAGATAAATGAAGAGCCCCCAAAGTAAAAAGGTGGTGGGGTGCAGAAAAGAATCAAAGCTCACTGTGTGGATCAGAGTGTCATGTGGGAGGTAGCGGTGAAGATGCCATTTTAAGAGCAGTCTTTTTTTAGTGTCAACATGGTGTATTGTTTTCTGGACAGCTACAGCATCACAGATCTGTGTTGCAATTTACTCAAGGTGCTACCTGCATCCAGATCATTTGAGATTAGATCACTACAACAGTACCAACAAGACAAGGGCTCTCTAACATCACAAATGTGCCTTCTTTTCAGGATGTGATACTTGACAACCGGAAGCTCTGGCAGTGGCTGAAAAAGGTATTCAGGATGAAGCCGGGCAGTAATTACAAAAAGATGCGCATTACCCTGGATGCTGATCCCGAGTGGCCTCCGGTAAAGAGAGTAGAGTACCGAGACCCCTGCAGCAAGGACATGAACTGTAATATGGAAGTTCACAGCAATCCTGCCTTCAACAACAATGACACAACGAAAGCCCAAGGCTGGAACCACCACATGCTTCCTGCATCTTAACACAAGCTAGTTGTCTCTACACGGGTGGACAATTGTCCTTGCGTTAGTGACTGCTGAAGGAGTGAACAACAAATGTGATGAAGAAATGCATACCTTTGCGGAGACGCAGAATATGGTTTTCCCTCTTTACAAATTGTGGTTAGGATTTATTATTTTACTACGGTGGGCTCATAAATGTAACCTATAGTTTTTAAAGTAGGATTAGATGCAGAACTGGAAGATTTCACATTGTTTTAATCTTTTTCTCTTAATTTTGAGTTCTGAAAACCCCTCTGTCTCTAGACATTAACATAATTGGTGCTAACACTTGGATATGTTCAGGTATGTGTCATGGATGGGTGTTGAGTGCAAGTAATCACCTGGTATATTGATATCTCTTTGTGTGATTTTTGCATCAACTGAGAAGAGATAATTTTGTTTTTTTCAAGGTACATTCTTGTCACCAGTGATTGATGCAGTGAAATCTTCAAACTGATGCTTCTATCTTAAGACTTTCTCATTTGGTCAAATCAGCCACCATAATTAGAAACAAATTAAAATATGTTTAAGCACAAATTAGTTCACGTGAAAAGCCATCTGCGGATGGGAGATGAGTATAGTGTGCCTGGCTCTTGCCATATCTTCATCTTTTATGTCCCATGACTGAATACTCCTGTGAAATGGCCACTGTCTTCACTAATCCATTCAGAAGCATGACCCTGAAATTTGTTGTATCTCATTGGCCAGTGGACTACCATAATGGTGCTTACATAAAATCAAGTAGCTAGGGAGCATCTCAAACAATGTAATTCTCTTAGTTCAACTTCAAACACTCCTCAGATCTTCCTCAAACAACCCCACACTCTGATCTTACAAATATGATTTTTTCCATTTTAGGTTTCCCTCTTCTTAAATAAATTTGATATCTTTGTCAGATAGAAAGGATAAAATACACAACAGAATGAATAATGACATCGATAAATATCCAAAGTGATAATTAAGTCTAGGTGAATATATTCATGTTATTATGTGTGCATCTAACTCTCTGATTTTGTGACTGTTTAAGTAGTGGACACAATTTCATGGAAGCAGATACCTCTGCTTCTCGTACATTCCTTTTAAACAAAAGACTCGGTTCTGCAAAATGGATTGAAGGAGCTGATTATGAGTTGGGTGTTTGAACCATAACAACCCCAATATGGCAGTGGTGAGGCAGCCATCAATGTGGCGGCCTCACCCCCGTTGTATTTCAGCGTTTCCGCAGGTCAGCCCGGTGAAAACAGTGAGGCAGCATTGACCATGGCTCCCTTGGAGAAGAGTTTAATGCTGTTGCATACAGCACCCTCAGAATGAACACTGTCTGCCCGGGGTACTGGCAGGGGCCCCTGCACTGATCACAACAAGGTATTGGGCAGTGCAGGGACCCCCCCCCAAGTGGCCCGAGCACTGGCTTTATAAATCTGGAGCAAAGCAATGCCTCCCAAATCAATGTGTTGCCTTATTAAGCTCTGGGAAGGCGTTCCAATGGGCATTGCGTGGGTGTTCCCATGCCACTCCCATGGTTTTTGACTCATTCCTAGATTTAGCAGAAGTGGTAGACCTGGAAATGCACCAAAAAGATACACATTCTCAGGGGAGGCATAACAAGGAGAAATATATTTATTTCTCCAGGTTACTTCCTCCTTCTATGTGCGCTACATTCTGAAGCACACACAGAAAGAGGAATTTGCCTCTCAGGATTTATTTTGTGCAAGAAGGTGTCCCTGAATGCAACCATGGTGCAAAGGTGCCTAAGTCAGCTCAAAGCTGTCGAAAGGGTGCCAGGGCATGTGTAAAGGACAGGAATATTGCAATAAACATGGCGATTCCTGTCCTTTCCTTGTAACGCAGTGCGTCAAGGTGCTGCGTTGCATTACACACTCATAAATAGGGCCCCTTCCACAGAACTGTACCACTAGCTATTTGTAAAGGCTACTGGGAGAGATATTCCTTCTTTTTTCAGTGATACTAGATGCCTGCGTGCCAGTGCAGACTGTGATTTTACTGAAAATTGCTTCTTTGTCCAGTCATAGTACAAGGGTATAGACCATCTTTAAACTTCAAATCAGGCACCTTCTAAGATCATTTTAATTAGCCCAATATACAAGGGTGGAATTGTAAATATTGACATAAAACCATTTTTATAATTTTATCACTATGTCACTGTAGGAAAGTCTTCCTTTTTGCCCTGGTCACCCCCAAACTTTTTGGACAGATACTGTTGGCTACTGACTCTTGGCTGTGCCCTGGATACTGCCTACCAGTACCAGGGCCAGTGCTCTGGGTAAAGTGGAAGTGCCAATTAGGCTAAGTATAATTGGAAAAAATAACCTACCTATAAGTCCTTAGTATATGGGAGGTCATGTAGGTTTAGGGCCCTACCATAGGTAGTGCACCCATAGGTGCACTGGTGAGGTGCCCAGTGTCATTTCAAAGGCAGGCCTGCCTTGTTGGCTGCTTTTAAATTAAAGTTACATGCAAATTCGACCTTGGCATTAAAAGTAGTTCCAAAGTCTTAAACTACCTTATTTTTACATATATGTCATCTTTAAGGTGTGCCCTATGTGCCCCTAGGGGGGCTGGGTGCCATGTAATTATAAGCAGGGACCTTATAAAAATAGTTTTGCTGTCTCAGCTTGACACATTGGCAACATCCTTAGTGCCAGTGTGTCCAGAAAGCCTATTCCTGTGCCATGTTCTGAAGAAAAATCCAGAAAACATGTCACTGACCCCAACCTCCATCAGTCCAGTACTCAGAGGTCCACTCAACCATATTCACCCACCTGCAGTCTACTTCCTACAGTCTCACACTTAGAGATCTAGCTTAAACTTTCTGAAACTATCACAGCAGTCATATAGAAAACCACAATCTGTGTTCCTCTGCCCTGAGCCCCCCGGCTGCAGTGAAGTCTGGACCCCTGGTGTCGATTCTGGGACTTTGACGGAGAAACTCTGAGGGAGCAGGTAAGACTGATCATAGGCAGGGACATCTTAAGGATTTTGTGGGACCTCTGCCAAAGGTATTTTGGGGGCCTCTGTTCAGAACAGCTTTGAATTTATGATACAATTTAACCACTTTCATATCCTCTTTGGCCCAGTCACTGACAGTGTACAGGCATACTCTTCTAAATTCTATATGTGTTTACATATACTATTCAGAGACAGTGACATATGGTTTGAATATTATAACACATCAGCAGCTCTCTTACATTACTGCTAATAATCTATGTGACCCCTCCCGTTTCTCATATGTGAGGTCCTATTTTGAGTTAAAAGAAACTTTTTCATGGATGTTGCATGAAATATAAACACAATATATGTCTGCAAAATGTCTGTAATAGACTCTCACACATCACCCATGTTAAAACTAAATGAAACAAAAAGAGTATTTAAAACAATCTGGTTAAAAATGATTCAGACAAGACTCTCTACAGTACAGAGCTGGCTCTATACGGGGGCCCCTGAAAGTCTGAGGCCCTGGGCCAGAGCCCACTTCGCCCGTGCCTTAAAACATCTCTGATAATGGGGCTCAAGTGCCCAGTGGAACCTATTCTGCCTTGTAGCACCGTGGGAGCAGGGACACATTTGAATTTTTAGAGAGTTGCAGTGGTACTTCTATGGCTCATATCTCTAGCTGGACCTAACCAGAATGTTGGCTAACATGAATGGGTAATGACCACTAACATCAGGGAGAGGGAAGTGGGGCTCAGGGACCTGCCTATCAAACACTATTATATGGCATGTATCTATCATTTGTGTATGCTGAACTTCACTTCATATTTATATATAAATACTACTTTTTCATAAAAACAAATATTTGGACAATCATTTATTTCTGCTACTGAATGTATTTTGAGTTGTGAATCTGTGTTCACCTCTTCTCCTCGCTCTCGAAAAGCCTCAGGCTGCTGGACCCCTGCAACTACTGAGAGTCAAGTACAGAAGGGGTACTTGGCCCAGGTGCTCAGGACCCAAAGTAGACCGGGCCCCAGGAAATCAGGGGTAAAAGGGCTCAATCCTCATGGTTTGACCCAGTAGCCCCTGCATGTCCTGTGGCCTCTAAAAGGGCTCCTGACAAATTTCATAGGGTCAGATCTCTCTGTCTAGCTCAGATCTGTTTAAGGCTCATATTATCAGGTGTGTCTCAATAGCTCATGTGGAATCTGCCTAATATGTCTACACTCTTAGAGGCACTTCCAGCAGTCACACACTCTGGAGTCTGTTGTGAATAACCCTGTACTCTCACACCTGCTGTGAACAACATCACACTCAGCTGCTGCCGCAAGCCAATTTCACACTTTCAGATCTTTCACTATCTCATAGAATCCGATCCACAAGAATCTTGCGCTGTGAGTACCGCATCAGTCTCACCTAGGAACTGGCCTTATGCATCCCACACATTTAGCTCCACCGGAGAGAAGGTCACAGTCTGGGACTCACCTCAAACTATCCCACACCCTGAGATCTGCCTCATGGATTCCAAACTCAGATGTGCCTCCAGAAGGTTCACTCTCTCAAATTCACACCTCAGGCTATTGCATACTCATACCTTGAGATATATCTTAAAATGCTAGCATTATTACTGGTCTCGCCATACAAAACCCTCACTTATAATGGGGTTGTCCATCAAGGGGAGGGTCAGAAGCCCAAATGGGATAACCCTTCAAATACTATTGATCCAGCAGTTTTGGAGTGAAGAGACGTCTGACAAGGTCTTTCCACTGGGGGAAGCAGCCAGGGGCTGGCTGCAGGTAACACAACATTTAACCCACACTTAAATGAGACAAGGGAATGAAAGCGTGGCAAGTGGGACTTTCACCAGTGTTTGGGCTATTCCTTGTTATCCTACATCCTTCTAAATGAAGCCCAAAACTTTAATATGTCTAAGCTCTCCCAAGGGTTTCTGCAGCCTTCAGAGTCTTGGCTACAGTACAACATACAATACAGACATCGATGTTTCAAAGTCTTTGCATCTAAATGAATGAATGAATGAATGAATTATTAGAATTTGTAAAGCACAAACAGTTACAACAAGGGGTGGCCCGGCTCTGCCCATATATCAAGACCGCACTGCCGCTGGTATACTCAGATGGAGGAGAAAAGACAAGTTTTGGGTTGCTTCCTGAAAACAATGTCAAATTCAGTGACCCAGAGGAAATTCAGAAGTTTGTTCAAAGTTTTTGAAGTCGGTGTGCAAAGGCCCTGCCTCCTCCTCGAATCCTGCTGGGGATCCGTAGCAGGTTTGTATCAAATAATCACAAGAAAGAGGAACAGGTTTCCCAGGATTGTTTTGTGCAAGAAGGTGTCTCTTCCTGCACAAAAAATATCCTGCATTCAAAACAGACACCTTTGCACCATGGTGCAAGGTGTTTGTGTTGGTGCTAGGCTACAAAAGCAGCGCCTATGCATGGCAAAAGGACAGAAATGCGCTGTATGCCTTAACTATGGAACATTCCTGCCTTTTCCAAGTGTCCCAGTGCAGCACAGCAAAGTGGCTTGCTGCCTTTGCCACTTTTCATAAATCTGGCCCTTAGAGTTTAGGAGTTGCTATAGTACTGGAAATTAAAGAACAATTGCCTCAACAGAAGGCCTGTTAGAATGCAGCTCTTAGGAGAAACAGTACGTGGAGGCCTGACTGAGCCTAAACTGGTCATCACTGTCCTAACTCAGCACCTCCATTATATAAAACAAACTGTGACACAATATATAAAGCAAACTGTGACACACTTTATAAAACAAACTGTGACACATTATATAAAACAAGCTGTGACACATTATATAAAACAAACTGTGACATTATATAAAACAAACTGTGACATTATATAAAACAAACTGTGACACATTATATAAAACAAGCTGTGACACATTATATAAAACAAACTGTGACATTATATAAAACAAACTGTGACATTATATAAAACAAACAGTGACACATTATTTAAAATAAACTGACACATTATATAAAGAAACTGTGACATAGTAGAAAGCAAATTGACACATTATATAAAAGAAACTGTGATGTTATATTAAACAAACTGTGACACATTACGTAAAACAAAGTGTGGTGTTATATAAGACAACTGTGACACATTAGAAAAAATAAACAGTGACACATTATATAAAACAAACTGAGATGTAATATAAAGCAAACTGTGACATTATATAAAACAAACTGTGACACATTATATAAAAAACTGTGACATTACATAAAACAAACTGACATTATATAAAACAAACTGACACTTTATATAAAGCAAACTGACACTTTATATGGGGCAAACTGTGACACTATATAAAAAACTGTGACATCATATAAAGCAAACTATGACACATTATATAAAACAAAATGTGACACATTATAAAAAAATAAACTGGTGCATTATATAAAACTGTGATTTCATAAAACAAACTGTAACACATTATATGAAAGAAGCTGTGACACATTATTAAAACAAACTGTGACACATTATATAAAACAAACCGACATTATATAAAAAAAACTGTGACATCATATAAAGCAAATTGACACATTAGATAAACCAAACTGTGATGTTATATAATTCAACTGTGGCACATTGGATAAAACAAACTGTGACACATTATAGAAAGCAAAATGTAACATTATATAAAACAAACTGACACATTATATAAAATAAACTGTGACACATTTTATAAAACAAACTGATATATAAAACAAACTGTGACATTATTTAAAACAAACTGTGACATTATATAAACAAACTGTGAGACATTACATAAAACAAACTGACACTACATAAAACAAACTAACATTAGATTAAAAAAACTGTGACATATTATAAAGCAAATTATGACACATTATATAAAACAAACTGTGACGTTAATTAAAACAAACTGTGACATATTATATAAAGCAAACTGTGACATTATATAAAACAAACAGTGACACATTATTTAAAATAAACTGACACATTATATAAAAAACGGTGACATAATATAAAGCAAATTGACACATTATATAAAAGAAACTGTGATGTTATATCAAACAAACTGTGACACTTTACGTAAAACAAAGTGTGATGTTATATAAGACAACTGTGACACATTAGATAAAATAAACTGTGACACATTATATAAAACAAACTGTGACATTATATAAAACAAACTGTGACACATTATATAAAAAACTGTGACATTACATAAAACAAACTGACATTATATAAAACAAACTGAGACTTTATATAAAGCAAACTGACACTTTATATGGAGCAAACAGAGACACTATATAAAAAAACTGTGACGTCATATAAAGCAAACTATGACACATTATATAAAACAAACTGTGACACATTATATAAAATAAACTTGTGCATTATATAAAACAAACTGTGATGTCATCAAACAAACTGTAACACAATATATGAAAGAAGCTGTGACACATTATTAAAACAAACTGTGACACATTATATAAAACAAACTGACATTATATAAAAAAAACTGTGACATCATATAAAGCAAATTGACACATTATATAAACCAAACTGTGATGTTACATAATTCAACTGTGGCACATTGGATAAAACAAACTGTGACACATTATATAAAGCAAAATGTGACATTTTATAAAACAAACTGATATATAAAACAAACTGAGACATTATATAAAACAAACTGTGAGACATTACATAAAACAAACTGACACTACATAAAACAAACTGACATTAGATAAAAAAACTTTGACATATTATAAAGAAAATTATGACACATTATATAAAACAAACTGTGACGTTAATTAAAACAAACTGTGACATATTATATAAAGCAAACTGTGACATTATATAAAACAAACAGTGACACATTATATAAAATAAACTGACACATTATATTAAAAAAATCTGACATATTATAAAGCAAATTATGACACATTATATAAAACAAACTGTGACGTTAATTAAAACAAACTGTGACATATTATATAAAGCAAACTGTGACATTATATAAAACAAACAGTGACACATTATAGAAAATAAACTGACACATTATATTTAAAAAACTGTGACATAATATAAAGCAAATTGACACATTACATAAAACAAAGTATGACGTTATATAAGATAACTGTGACACATTAGATAAAATAAACTGTGACACATTATATAAAACAAACTGTGATGTTATATAAAACAAACTGTGACATTATATAAAACAAACTGTGACACATTATATAAAAAACTGTGACACATTATATAAAAAACTGTGACATTACATAAAACAAACTGACATTATATAAAACAAACTGACACTTTATATAACGCAAACTGACACTTTATATGCAGCAAACTGTGACACTATATAAAAAACTTGTGACATCATATAAAACAAACTATGACACATTATATAAAACAAGCTGTGATGTTATATAAAACAAACTGTGACATATTATATAAAACAAACTGACACATTATATAAAACAAACTGTGATGTCATAAAACAAACTGCAACACATTATATCAAAGAAGCTGTGACACATTATTAAAACAAACTGTGACACATTATATAAAACAAACTGTGACATTATATAAAAAACTGTGACATAATATAAACCAAATTGACATATTGTATCAACCAAACTGTGATGTTATATAATTCAACTGTGGCACATTGGATAAAACAAACTGTGACACATTATGTAAAGCAAACTGTGACATTATATAAAACAAACTGTGACACAGTATATAAAACAAACTGACACATTATATAAAATAAACTGTGACACATTTTATAAAACAAACTGATATATAAAACAAACTGTGACATTATATAAAACAATCCGTGAGACATTACATAAAACAAACTGACATATTACATAAAACAAACTGACATTAGAATTAAAAAAGACTGTGACAAAATATAAAGCAAACTGTGACATTATATAAACAAACTGTGACATTATATAAACAAACTGTGACATTAAATAAAACAAACTGACACGTTATATAAAACAAACTGACACATTATAAAAATAACTGACACATTATATAAAGCAAACTGACATTATATAAAGCAAACTGTGACATTATAGAAAGCAAACTGTGACATTATATAAAACAAACTGACATATTATATAAAAAACTGTAACATTGCATAAAGCAAACTGTGACACATTTTATAAAACAAACTAACGTTATAGAAAACAAACTGACATTATATAAAACAAACTGTGATTCATTACATAAAACAAACTGACATTATATAAAACAAACTGACATTATATACAAAAAACTGTGGCACATTGTATAATGCAAACTGTGACACATTTTATAAAACAAACTGTGACATTATATAAAACAAACTGACACATTATATAAAGAAACTGTGACATAGTAGAAAGCAAATTGACACATTATATAAAAGAAACTGTGATGTTATATTAAACAAACTGTGACACATTACGTAAAACAAAGTGTGACATTATATAAAACAAACTGTGACATTATATAAAACAAACAGTGACACATTATTTAAAATAAACTGACACATTATATAAAGAAACTGTGACATAGTAGAAAGCAAATTGACACATTATATAAAAGAAACTGTGATGTTATATTAAACAAACTGTGACACATTACGTAAAACAAAGTGTGGTGTTATATAAGACAACTGTGACACATTAGATAAAATAAACAGTGACACATTATATAAAACAAACTGAGATGTAATATAAAGCAAACTGTGACATTATATAAAACAAACTGTGACACATTATATAAAAAACTGTGACATTACATAAAACAAACTGACATTATATAAAACAAACTGACACTTTATATAAAGCAAACTGACACTTTATATGGGGCAAACTGTGACACTATATAAAAAACTGTGACATCATATAAAGCAAACTATGACACATTATATAAAACAAAATGTGACACATTATAAAAAAATAAACTGGTGCATTATATAAAACTGTGATGTCATAAAACAAACTGTAACACATTATATGAAAGAAGCTGTGACACATTATTAAAACAAACTGTGACACATTATATAAAACAAACCGACATTATATAAAAAAAACTGTGACATCATATAAAGCAAATTGACACATTAGATAAACCAAACTGTGATGTTATATAATTCAACTGTGGCACATTGGATAAAACAAACTGTGACACATTATAGAAAGCAAAATGTAACATTATATAAAACAAACTGACACATTATATAAAATAAACTGTGACACATTTTATAAAACAAACTGATATATAAAACAAACTGTGACATTATTTAAAACAAACTGTGACATTATATAAACAAACTGTGAGACATTACATAAAACAAACTGACACTACATAAAACAAACTAACATTAGATTAAAAAAACTGTGACATATTATAAAGCAAATTATGACACATTATATAAAACAAACTGTGACGTTAATTAAAACAAACTGTGACATATTATATAAAGCAAACTGTGACATTATATAAAACAAACAGTGACACATTATTTAAAATAAACTGACACATTATATAAAAAACGGTGACATAATATAAAGCAAATTGACACATTATATAAAAGAAACTGTGATGTTATATCAAACAAACTGTGACACTTTACGTAAAACAAAGTGTGATGTTATATAAGACAACTGTGACACATTAGATAAAATAAACTGTGACACATTATATAAAACAAACTGTGACATTATATAAAACAAACTGACACATTATATAAAAAACTGTGACATTACATAAAACAAACTGACATTATATAAAACAAACTGAGACTTTATATAAAGCAAACTGACACTTTATATGGAGCAAACAGAGACACTATATAAAAAAACTGTGACGTCATATAAAGCAAACTATGACACATTATATAAAACAAACTGTGACACATTATATAAAATAAACTTGTGCATTATATAAAACAAACTGTGATGTCATCAAACAAACTGTAACACAATATATGAAAGAAGCTGTGACACATTATTAAAACAAACTGTGACACATTATATAAAACAAACTGACATTATATAAAAAAAACTGTGACATCATATAAAGCAAATTGACACATTATATAAACCAAACTGTGATGTTACATAATTCAACTGTGGCACATTGGATAAAACAAACTGTGACACATTATATAAAGCAAAATGTGACATTTTATAAAACAAACTGATATATAAAACAAACTGTGACATTATATAAAACAAACTGTGAGACATTACATAAAACAAACTGACACTACATAAAACAAACTGACATTAGATAAAAAAACTGTGACATATTATAAAGCAAATTATGACACATTATATAAAACAAACTGTGACGTTAATTAAAACAAACTGTGACATATTATATAAAGCAAACTGTGACATTATATAAAACAAACAGTGACACATTATATAAAATAAACTGACACATTATATTAAAAAAATCTGACATATTATAAAGCAAATTATGACACATTATATAAAACAAACTGTGACGTTAATTAAAACAAACTGTGACATATTATATAAAGCAAACTGTGACATTATATAAAACAAACAGTGACACATTATAGAAAATAAACTGACACATTATATTTAAAAAACTGTGACATAATATAAAGCAAATTGACACATTACATAAAACAAAGTATGACGTTATATAAGATAACTGTGACACATTAGATAAAATAAACTGTGACACATTATATAAAACAAACTGTGATGTTATATAAAACAAACTGTGACATTATATAAAACAAACTGTGACACATTATATAAAAAACTGTGACACATTATATAAAAAACTGTGACATTACATAAAACAAACTGACATTATATAAAACAAACTGACACTTTATATAACGCAAACTGACACTTTATATGCAGCAAACTGTGACACTATATAAAAAACTTGTGACATCATATAAAACAAACTATGACACATTATATAAAACAAGCTGTGATGTTATATAAAACAAACTGTGACATATTATATAAAACAAACTGACACATTATATAAAACAAACTGTGATGTCATAAAACAAACTGCAACACATTATATCAAAGAAGCTGTGACACATTATTAAAACAAACTGTGACACATTATATAAAACAAACTGTGACATTATATAAAAAACTGTGACATAATATAAACCAAATTGACATATTGTATCAACCAAACTGTGATGTTATATAATTCAACTGTGGCACATTGGATAAAACAAACTGTGACACATTATGTAAAGCAAACTGTGACATTATATAAAACAAACTGTGACACAGTATATAAAACAAACTGACACATTATATAAAATAAACTGTGACACATTTTATAAAACAAACTGATATATAAAACAAACTGTGACATTATATAAAACAATCCGTGAGACATTACATAAAACAAACTGACATATTACATAAAACAAACTGACATTAGAATTAAAAAAGACTGTGACAAAATATAAAGCAAACTGTGACATTATATAAACAAACTGTGACATTATATAAACAAACTGTGACATTAAATAAAACAAACTGACACGTTATATAAAACAAACTGACACATTATAAAAATAACTGACACATTATATAAAGCAAACTGACATTATATAAAGCAAACTGTGACATTATAGAAAGCAAACTGTGACATTATATAAAACAAACTGACATATTATATAAAAAACTGTAACATTGCATAAAGCAAACTGTGACACATTTTATAAAA
This sequence comes from Pleurodeles waltl, assembly GCF_031143425.1. Lineage (NCBI taxonomy): Eukaryota > Metazoa > Chordata > Amphibia > Caudata > Salamandridae > Pleurodeles > Pleurodeles waltl. Next base: position 1,938,527 of record NC_090450.1, on the reverse strand, counting down.
CAAACTAACGTTATAGAAAACAAACTGACATTATATAAAACAAACTGTGATTCATTACATAAAACAAACTGACATTATATAAAACAAACTGACATTATATACAAAAAACTGTGGCACATTGTATAATGCAAACTGTGACACATTTTATAAAACAAACTGTGACATTATATAAAACAAACTGACACATTATATAACACAAACTGTGACACATTATATAAAGCAAACTGTGACACATTATATAAAGCCAACTGTGACATTTTATGAAACAAATTGTGACACATTATATAAAGCAAACTGTGACACATTATATATATATATATATATAAGTGTGTGTGTGACTTTATATAAAGCAAACAAACTGACACATTATGTAAAGCAAACCGTGACACATTATATAAAACAAACTGTGACACAGTATATACAACAAACTGTGACATTATAAAAAACAAACTGTGACACATTATATAAAGCAAACTGTGACACATTAAATAAAACAAACTGTGACATTATATAAAACAAACTGACACATTATATAACACAAACTGTGACACATTATATAAAGCAAACTGTGACACATTATATAAAGCCAACTGTGACATTTTATGAAACAACTTGTGACACATTATATAAAGCAAACTGTGACACATTATATATATATATATATATATATATATATATATATATAAGTGTGTGTGTGACTTTATATAAAGCAAACAAACTGACACATTATGTAAAGCAAACCGTGACACATTATATAAAACAAACTGTGACACAGTATATACAACAAACTGTGACATTATAAAAAACAAACTGTGACACATTATATAAAGCAAACTGTGACACATTAAATAAAACAAACTGTGACATTATATAAAACAAACTGACACATTATATAACACAAACTGTGACACATTATATAAAGCAAACTGTGACACATTATATAAAGCCAACTGTGACATTTTATGAAACAAATTGTGACACATTATATAAAGCAAACTGTGACACATTATATATATATATATATATATATATATATGTGTGTGTGTGTGACTTTATATAAAGCAAACAAACTGACACATTATGTAAAGCAAACCGTGACACATTATATAAAACAAACTGTGACACAGTATATACAACAAACTGTGACATTATAAAAAACAAACTGTGACACATTATATAAAGCAAACTGTGACACATTAAATAAAACAAACTGTGACATTATATGAAACAAACTGTGACACATTATATAATGTAAACTGTGACGTTATATAAAACAAACTGACACATTATATAAAGCAAACTGTGACACATTATATAAAAAAACTGTGACACAGTATATGAAACAAACTGACATTATATAAAACAAACTGACATTATAGAAAACAAACAACATTATATAAAACAAACTGTGACACCTTATATAGAACAAAATCTGACTTTATATAAAACAGAGACTGACATATTATGTAAAACAAACTGTCATATTATATACAAAACTGTGACAAATTGTATAAAGCAAACCGTAACACATTTAAAAAAACTAACTGTGACATAATATAAAACAAACTGTGACACATTATATAAAACAAGCAGACATATGATATAAAACATACTGACATTATATAAAAACCTTGTAGCATAAAGCAAACTGTGACACATCCTATAAAACAGACTCTGACATTATATAAAACAAACTGACGGATTATATAAAACAAACTGACATTATATAAAACTGACATTATATAAAAAAAACTTGTGGCATATTGTATAAAGCAAACTGTGACACATTTTATAAAAACAAACCATGATACATTATATAAAACAAACTGTGACACATTATATAAAACAATCTGTGACACATTATATAAAAAAAACTGTCACAGATTATACAAACTGTGACACGTTACATAAAACAAACTGACACATTATATAAAACAAACTGACATTACATAAAACAAGCTGACACATTATATAAAAAAACTGTGACATCATATAAAGCAAATTTACACATTATATAAAACAAATTGTGATGTTATATAAAATAAACTGACACGTTATATAAAACAAACTGACGTTATATAAAACAAACAGTGACACATTATATGAAACAAACTGACACATTATGTAAAACAAACTGACAATATATAAAAAACCTGTGACATCATATAAAGCAAATTGACACATTATATAAAACAAACTGATGTTATATAAAACTACTGTGACTCATTAGATAAAATAAACTGTGACGTTATATAAAACAAACAGTGACATTATCCGAAACAAACTGTGACACATTATATAACACAAACTGTGACATCATATAAAGCAAATTGACACATTACATAAAACAAACTGTGACGTTATATAAGACAACTGTGACACATGATATAAAACAAACTCTGACACAAATAAAACAAACTCTGACATTATATAAAGCAAACATTAACACATTATCTGAAACAAACTGTGACACATTATATAAAACAACACGTTATATAAAAAAAAACTGTGACATTATAGAAAGCAAATTGACACATTATATAAAACAAACTGACGTTATATAAAACAACTGTGACACATTAGATAAAACAGTGACACATTACATAAAACAAACTGACATCATATAAAACAAACTGTGACGCATTATATAAAACAAACTGTGATGTTATATAAAACAAACTGACACATTACATAAAACTGTGACGTTATATAAGACAAATGTGACACTTTAGATACAACAAACAATATAAAAAAACAGTGACATCATATAAAGCAAATTGACACATCTTATGAAACAAACTGTGATGCTATATAAAACAAACTGTGACAAATTAGATAAAAGAAACTGTGATGTTATATAAAACAAACTATGACACATATAAAACAAACTGTGATGTTATGTAAAACAAACTGTGACACATTATAAGAAACAAACTGTGACGTTATGTAAAACAACTGACACATTATATAAAACCAGTGCTTAATTTGTGTTTCTTATTTCTGGTGCGGAGCACCGGCACTTATTTCTGAGGGCCGGCGCTTAGTTTCTGTCTCAAGCATTTGCTGCGAGCAAAAGGCATGTGGGAAAGACAGAGAAAGAGAAAAACGAAAAAGCGTCAGAAAGGGGAAAAGCAGGAAGCTGACAGAGTGAGCTGAAGGGGCAGAGAGTGGCTATAAATGGACTGGCTTCAGGATTACGCTGCCTCAGTATTATGTGCTGGCACTTTTAATTGCAGCAGCTGCGTGTTTAAGAGGAGAGCTTTGAGCACCGGCACCTGTTTATTTACAAATTAAGCACTGTATAAAACAAACTGTGACATTATATAAAACAAACTGTGACACATTATATAAAGCAAACTGACATTATATAAAACAAACTGTAACATTAAATAAAATAAACTGACATTATATGACGCAAACTGTGACATTATATAAAACAAACTGTGACACATTATATAAAAAACTGTGAGATTACATAAAACAAACTGAAACATTACATAAAACAAACTGGCACTTTATATAAAGCAAACTGTGGTGTTATATAAAACAACTGTCACATTACATAAAACAAACAGTGACACATTATATAAAACAAACTGTGACGTTATATAAAACAAACAGTGACCCATTATCTGAAACAAACTGTGACACATTATATAAAACAAACTGACATATTATAGAAAACAAACTGCGACACATTATATAAACCAAACTGTGAGTTACAAAAGACAACTGTGACACATTATATAAATCAAACTGTGACACATTATAGAAAACAAACTGTGACATTCTATAAAACAAACTGTGACATTATAAGAAACAAACTGTGACATTATATAAAACAAACTGGGGAGGGTGTGGTCTGGCCACGAGTGTTGATGGCCACTTGAAGGAAGGTCTCTGCAACGCGGCGGGCCTCAGGCCGCGAGTGAGGGCGCTGTGGGGGCGAGGCGCCTTTTCACTGCACCGCAGAAGGCTGACCGGGGGCACCGCCGCGGGGGGGCCGACCCCTGAACGCCGAACATGCCATTAGGCCCTACTCGGATGCGGCCTACGATCGCGGCCGGAGCCGCTGTCTCCCACATCACTCTAGCCTCGCTAGAGGCGAAAACAGGTGACAGATGGCACAACAGCAGTGGCAAAGCAGTGGTGACATTTGACTCCAGCCGCCAAGTCCCTCGCCCTCCTGCCCCCTGAGCAGATACCTCAAGGAATGCACGGCCCACCAGACTTACCAGGAACCCCGCGCCATTGTGACTGGATGGCGCGAGTTGCCCACGCCCCCCCGAAGCATAGCGGGCGGGGGAATGCAGGATACATGCCACAGCACCTATCCGAAGCTGGCCCATTATTTATCTTGGGATATGTGCTCCTACTAGCACAGGGCGTCAAAATCTCTGCACAAGGAGAAGGTGGCTCCCACCACAGGACCCCCCCCCCAATAGGCGTGCACCTACCGAAACCTCCCCTTCTCTCTGGACACAGGTTTGCCGCAGGCTTCACCCGGCCTCCGCTAGCCGCCAGACACACTGCCAGGAGGTCCGAGAACCCCCCTCCATCATATTGTCTATTCATCGTTGATATCCACTCCTTCTTGCGGGAGACCCTGCCTAAGCTCACTGGCATGACTTTCGCCCCCCCCCCGGAGTTAAAGGGGCGCACAGACTAGGTGTCAACATCAGGACAGTGGGCGCTATACTGGCAACAAAAATTCGAAAACCCAGCTTTTATGCAAGAGCATAATTCATGCATTGTGTTTATGTGCAGTATGTTAACCTTTTGCATTGCAGACTTTAACCTTGAAAAACAATATTAATGATGTTTGCAATAACTGTTCATTTGCAATGTATTGCTGCAGGATTACTGAGTGTGTTAGAGTGTGGTCCCTTTCTAGGACCTTCTAGAAGCTTTCTCTGCAGCATGACTGGGTGTGGTTTGTGGGCTGGGCCAGACTCTATATAAGGGAGCCAGCCCAGCTCCACGTGCTCACTATTCAGCGATCCCAGTGCAGAGCAGCAGCAACTTCCTGAGCTCCTGTTCCGGAGGCCTACCTTGATGTTCCAGGCCTGCCCCGCATTATATTGGTGATCCTTGAGCAGGGTGGTAAGGCGGAGGTCGGGCTGGGCCCTCAACCCCGTTCGCTAAGACTCTTGAGTTTTGAGCCTACTAGTTAAACTTTCAGAGTACGCCTGCTCTCATGTGAAACTTAATGTTCAGAACGGCAAAAGCTTGCGCAATCATTTCAAGGCATTTGCATATTCTTGTTCGAATCGGCAGTGTGCGCAATTCATTTCCCGCATGTAAAAACTTGGTGTTCAGATCGGCAAAAGCTTGAGCGATCATTTTATGGCATTTGCATAGTCTTGTTCGAATCGGCAGTGTGTGCGATTCATTTCCAACATGTAAAACTTGACGTTCGGGTCGGCAACATTGCGCGCGATCATTTCATGGCAATTAAAAATTTGATGTGTAGTGTTTGTTGAAGTGTACACATTTATCCTGGGCTTTTGGATTTTCTGTGAAGACGCTAAATACAAAAAGTGACATTCTTTGTGCAAATTAAGTTCCTAGTACAATTCCTATTGTTTTCCTGGGAATGTTTCAGATTGCCTTTGTCCTCATGTTTTAAAATGCAATGTTTTTTCTGAAACATTATTCTAGAAGTTTCTAGTACTTCTAGACAGTATGTGATATTTCATGAAAACCCCATATGAAACATCGTATTAACCATTCTTGATTTTTTCCAGGTACCCAGAGTTCTTAAGGTCTAGTGATAGTCACTTCTTCGGTTATCCATGGTTATAGTATGAGAACGCTTAGAACCATAGTCTAGTGAAAAGTCACTGTGATTATATCTTGGTATTGTGTTGTTTAACCGTTTGCTTCCTACAGGTCTTCTTCCCAGCTGTTCCCTACCTAATCTCCTTTTCCCCCACTTCCAGTCACTCAGGCTCTGTGATACTTCTATCAGAGTTTTGGAGCTGTCTAATGGTGGACATGTTGGGAACGTGCACAGGCCACGGGGATCTGGTCTCCCTGTAACTAGGCCCCAAGCGACCCTATACAGCCACCCGCCCCCGTCCGATCATAGCCTGCCTCCTGCAACACACGCAGGCCCTCCAACTCCTGCAGAGAGCCCACACCAACGGGCCCTGTTGGATGGATGGACAGAAGATTCAGATGACTTCTGCAAAGAGGCCAGTGAGCGTAGGAGGGCATTGCTGGCCCTCTGACCCAGGCTGCGTCAGATGGAGGTGAAATATGGCCTGTTCGAACAGGCGAGAATGTGGATCACAAAAAATGGTGTGTCTAAAGACTTCTAGGACCCTGGGGACCTGCGCTCTTTCCTAGACGGCCTCCAGCCCATGGACACCACCACTCTGACCCCACCTTGGGATCTACCAGCAGCGACCCAGAACGCTTCGACCTAGAGCCCTGCCCCCGAGGGTCAGACCGGCTCCCTGTAGACCTTCACCCCAGGGGGAGGGATCTGGAGAGACTCATGAAGAACCACGATGACAGGGGACAGGTGCTACATGCGATGGCAATGCACACGCAAGCTGCTGGTGACCCTGGCCCCCCGGGCTTGGGCCAATCAGCTCCCCACCGTACCGATGGCTGGATGAGTATTTACCCACACCTATACGTTGCACTTGTTGTTTCATTGTTGTACTGTAATGGACTCCTACAGGTTTGATGGGATGATAGGCAGTCCACTATCTTTTTCAACACTTGTCAGGACTGTCGGAGTCCTGGACCTAATGTGCCTTTTGACTTTCGGAGTCCTATAGTTTGTCTACACTCCGGAGATGATTGTTTGTTGTCTTAATGAATCCATGTTATAATGTTCACGTGATCACACTCTGCACCTCTCTCCCCTCCTCCCACCATCTACTCTCCCCCCTCTCCCGCACGCAGTATTGACATTACAACGGGCCCTGCTCCCCCCACTTCGCTCGCAGGCAGCCTGCCGTATTTGCCGTGGAGCTCTCCGTCATGTCGTTCCTCCCGTGGCGCTGTGCTACACCGACTCCCATTATGTGGCGACTCACTGAGCTATTAGGGTTCGACAGCCATTAGGCATTTGTATCGATGGGTCTATATGGCCCGTACCTCCCCTGCTGGCCAGGGGCCCACTGGCTGAGCGTCGGGGCTCCTTGGGTTCAGGCTTAGACCTGCAGATTACAGTTTAGGACTTGTGGGGCTTTTTGCTCTGTTCCCTCCTACCCATCTCCCCCCTCCTTCTTCTTCTTCTTTTCTCCCTGAGTTGAGGTCTGTATTGCTAATCTTGTACCCCTTGGGTTTGCTCCAGCCACTCTTCTCCTGACTCTTTTTTTTTTCTTCCCCTCTCTCTTTTCTCTCCTTCCTTTCTTCCCTGTCTTTCTCCCCCCCACTCACTTGCTTCCTTCACCCTGGTGTCCTTCTATCTCTCCTCTTCTAACCCTTGACCCCCCTCTCTCCCAAATACCCCTCTTCCTAATCCCCCATCTCTGCACGTCAGCCCCTCCCTTTGGCAGCCAGGACCCCTTGGGCACTCCACCCCCGCATCTCAACCTTTACGGCTCTCTCCCATATAGATATCTAACCTCCCCTGCACATTTGCTCCGTTCCCCAACCTTACCCACCCTCTCCGCCACTGCTGGAACCCCCTCATGGCTAGTCCTCCATCATCACTACCAACCCCACTACGGGTCATATCTTGGAATGTCAATGGCCTAACCCATTTCATCAAACAGAAGAAAATACTCTCATGTCTCAACTCTAAACAGATGTAGCCCTTCTGCAACAGACACACCTTGACAGGGTTGAATCTGACAAACTGAATCGGGACTGGGTAGGGACAGCGTTATTTAGTTGTAACTCCTTCTCGCAGGACATAGGGGGTAGTGTTCCACGAAAATGTGGCGTTGTGATCTTACTAGGAAAGAGTCTACCGCTCACCGTCACCAAGTCAAGGATTGACCTTGAGTGGCGATATGTGTTCGCCAAGCTGAAACTAGGAGGATCTTCACTGTGTCTGGGTCCCATCTACACCCCAATCGGTTCAAAACGCCAGTTCTTCCTACGGTTCACCCGCCTTCTGGCAGAAATTGGGGCCCCCCGATACGTAGTTGGGGGAGACTGGAACCTGACTTGAGACGCGATACTGGACAGGACCGGCCTCTGGACATAACTAATAAAAGCGACAGGGCCCTACAGTCCGATATAATGCAGGACAATGGTCTGGTAGACCCCTGGAGACTAACACACCAAGCTGATGGAAATATACTTTTTTGTCACCAGTCCACGGCACCCAATCCCGCTTGGACTACTTTCTTATCTCACACAGCATAGTGGCGCACACACAGGAAGCTTGCAACTAGATGGAGGTTTGTCGGACCACTCCTTGATCCACTTGGCCGTCCAGCTGGGCCTGGAGTCCCCCGGCCGTAGGCCATGGTGATTTGCTATCCAACGTTACTGATCACCACACAGGAAGGCACAATTGCGAGCGCATTCATCCACCAATGTCCGGGACAACCTCAGCTTAGTGGAATCCAAAAGGGTCACGTGGGCGGCGGCCAAGATGTCTATACACTGCCAAACTAGGACAGGAAGGCACGCAAAGTGACCCTGGAAAACGACATCAGGTGCCTAACATGACAATATACGGACCAACCCTCCCTCTCCACACATAGAAGTTTGGAGCGTGCCCGCATGGCCTTGAACGAGCTATACACTTCTCATGCCGAATATGCGCTGCAGCGCTTGCAGGGACGACACTACGAACAGGGGGAAAAGGCTGGCTGCCTGTTAGCAGCACAACTCTGCCAGAGAGCAGCGACCCTAGCTATACGTGCCATCAAAGCTTGTACGAGATAGACACTAACACACCCGCAGGAGATATTCAATGAACTTGTGACCTTTTACCGACACCTATACGCTCCAGAATTGCAGTCCTCTCCTGCCTAGATCGAGGCTTTTCTCAACAACATTGCCTTATCGTCGCTCTCTGACGAGGGCCCAAACTTACTGGAGGGGGACATCACCCGGCAGGAACTCATGCAGGTCATCTCTGATCTCCCCTACCACAAATCACCCGGAGAAGACTAATTCCCTGCGGAATTCTATAAATGGGCAAGGGAGGAGACGTTAGATGTCCTGAACGAAGCGCTGACAGAGGCATGTCAGACGGGCTCTTTGGGCGTGATCTCCAACAACGCCATAATAGCAGTCATACCGAAACCAGGATGGGACCCCGTGCTTTTCAGTAGCTACCGACCCATATCCCTCCAGAACGGTGATGTTAAGATACTGGCCAGCATCCTAGTGAATCGCCTGGGTAAAGTAATGCCATCTTTAATTCATCCCACCCAGGTGGGATTTGTGCCGGGCCAAACTTCCAGAAATCACCTTCGTACCCTTTGCCATGTCCTTTGGGAAGCTAGGAATGCACCAGAAGCCGCGCTAGCACTGTCCTTGGACGCCGAGTAGGCGTTTGATCGCATAGAATGGTCGTACCTATTTGCAACGTTGACGAAATTCGGCTTGGGGGATCAGTTTATCTCCAAAGTTCGTCTGCTCTATGAGCACCCTACAGCACGGGTCAACTGCGGGGGATTCCTCCTGGATCCCTTTCCCGTTTGCAGAAGGACCCGGCAGGGATGTCCCCTATCGCCGCTCTTATTCCTGTTGACGCTGGAGCCGCTGGCGGCTGCCATATGTGCCTCTCCCTCGATAGTGAGTCTCCCCCTACTGGGCAGCACCTCTAAACTCTCCCTATACGCTGACAACGTCCTTCTAATATTAACCAACCTGGAGCGCTCTTTGCCCGCCCTAATGGAGATCATTGACGAATTCGCACCCCTCTCGGGCTACCGGGTGAATTGGGACAAAAGTGAGGCCCTTCCCCTCTCATGGATGACGACGGAATCCATGCTACTGGGCTTCCCATTTCAATGGACTCCGAAACACCTCAAGTATCTAGGAGTATTTGTTAATCGAGGCCTAGAGCGTGTGGTGGTAGACAACCTGGACCCCCTCATTGTGTGCATGAGACTTGCCTCGAAAAATGGACCCATCTAGGCCACTCCATGTGGGGTAAGATACATGCGGTAAGGATGGTCACGGTACCACGCTTCACCTATGTTTTGGGCCTCCTACCCCTTCAAATACCTCTCTCCACACTGAGACCGATTGATGCAGCAATTAGGGCTTTTGTGTGGAGCTCTGCACGCCCACGACTGGCGTCAGCCAAACTGATGGCGCGCCAATCCCACGGGGGAATGGGGCTCCCCTCGGTGGAGCATTATGCTTTGGCCCTACACCTGTCCACTCTGGCTGCCACTCTGTCCGGCCCCACAGAATCACTGTAGTGGGTATTGTGGAGAAAGCTCTACTTTCCTATAGTGGAGGCCTCAATGGGCTCTATTGCACAAATCCCCCATCCCCTAGTGATCTGAACTTGATTGTGAAGATGACACGTGAGGCATGGCAGAGGGCCTACCACCTGCTCGGGGTAGACCCCTTCCTTCAAGCCCAGGCCCCCACATGGCACAACGGCAGCCTGCGGATAGGTGGAGCGGCTCTTAACTAGCCACAGTGGAAGGAAGCCGGCATTTAGCCCAGGTTCTAAAGGATGGCAAGCTCAAACCCTTCGCCAGGCTGCAGGAGGAATTCCACCTCCATCCACGACAGGAATGGAGATACCTGCAACTCCAAACCTGTATCCAACAGCACACTGACATTACCCGATGGGGACTACAACCCTCGCCCATGGTGAACTACCTGAAGACGTGGGGGAAACACAAAGGTGTAATGGCAGGCTTATATGAGGTCATCACAAGTCTCCTATAGTCTCAACCTGTCCTGGACAAACTACGCTTACAATGGCAAACCCGCCTGCGATGGACCTTTGACTTGGAGGATTGGATAGACATCGTGGCCGCGCTGGACAGAGGTAGGCGCGAAGCCCGCTCAAAATTCTGTCTCGTCAAGATACTCCACAACTGGTACTGGACCCCGGTGAAGTTGCACAGGATCATCCTTCTTCTGCATGCGGAATGCTGGCAGTGCACGCAGAAACACTGAGATTTGCTTCATATCCTCAGCGGTTGTCCGTCAGTCCGACCTTTACGGAATGTTGTGGAACGCACTCTGGTAGACTCCATGTCGCTCCCAACCCCCCTATCCTCCTCTGTTATCATACTGCACGACATGGACTCTCTACCGGCCTTGTCACGACCGCAACGAAGACTGCTACATACAGCACTAGCAAACACAAAAATATGTATCCTCCGACACTGGAGATCGGTTATCCCCCCAATCCTGGAGGAATGGGTAGTAGCAATGACTCGTATAGCTGCACACGAGAGAATCATTTATAACCTCCAGGACCAGGCTGCCCTATTTGCTAAGATATGGGCCCGATTCGCTGCAGAAGCCCCGCCACATCCGGCCTGCCCCAAGCTTCTTTCATCATACACCGCCCCCCCCCACGTTCTGGCTACCTCTCTCACTCTCTCTCTCTCCCTCTCTCTTTCTGTCTTTGTGCCCATCTCAGCATCTTCCACCTCTCCCTCCCCTCCCCCATTTTACCTAGAATGTGGAATTACTTAGGGCTTACTTAGAACTGACACTTTGGGACCCCGTCACCTGCCACTTAGCCCCTCCCCCTCCTTTCTCCTCCCCCCTCTCCCCCCCTACTTTGTTCTCTTCTGTCACTCTGACACCAGTCCTCCTCTATTCTCTCTGTCTCTATCTCACTTATCCCCCCCTTTTTTTTTACTCCTTTCTCCGCTTCTATCCCGCCTCTCTCAGCAAGAAAGGCTGTCTCACTTGACACCGCAAAGACCTTAGTGAGTATCTCTCCAGGGGAGACGCAGAGCTACAACACTACTTTATTACCCTTCAGTTTTCCTCATGAGATAGTTGCTGGTCTGGGAACGCTTCTTCCTGCATGCGTCCCCACCCTATCATCTCACTCACAACACCTGCTCCGTGACCTACCCACCCTCCCCTTGTCCAGTCCCTCCTCAGGTTTCTGCACCCTCTCTGGAGCGGCACCTAAGCGGTACAATCATGCACGGACTTCCCAGATGTCCTTTGCAGTTGACAACCCACCCCAATCTCCCTTTCCCCTTTTGCAAACCATACCTTTAATTGTGGGTCCCTGTGGGACGCAGCCGCAATACCGAAGGAAGACTCCTGCCTCCTTACTGCCCACGAGTCCATTGCAGACACTACAAATGTACTGACCCTCAGCGACTGGGAAGCCACAAACAGGGATCTTATAGCCCCAAGAGGCAAGCGCGTACTGGAACGTGGCCTCAACATAGTGCACAATGTCATCTTTAGTAGCATAATGGCCCGCGACCTGCACCCTCCCTACCCGCCCCCTCCCCATATTGTACCTGTCCCCCATCATTTTTATTATTTATCCTTCCAACCACCACCGTCTTTTAATAACTGTTTGTAAATGCTGTTGACTGTATCTGGTCTACCCTATTCCATATGAGACGAGGTTTGCACGGCTTCCGAACTATAATGTACGGGAATTATCATCCTTTGTTGATTAAAGCTGTATCAATCTGTGTTCTTACCATTAATAAAAAAATTATGACACAAAAAAAAACTAACTGTGACACATTCTATAAAGCAAACCGTGACATTATGCAAAACAAACTGTGACAAATATAAAACAAACTGTGACATTAAATAAAACAAACTGTGACACAATATATAACGCAAACTGTGACATTATATAAAACAAACTGTGACACATTGTATAAAAAACTGTGACACATTATATAAAACAAACTGACACGTTATATAAAACAAACTGTGACACTATATAAAAAAAACTGTGACATCATTTAAGGCAAACTATGATACATTATAAAAAACTAACTGTGATGTTATATAAAAAAACTGTGACATTATATAAAACAAACTGTCACATTATCTAAAACAAATTGTGATGTTATATAAAACAAACTGACACATTATATGAAACAAACTGTGACACATTATATGAAGCAAACTGTGACACATTATATGAAGCAAACTGTGATATTAAATAAAACAATCTGACACATTATATGAAGCAAACTGTGATATTATATAAAACAAAGTGTGGCACATTATAAAAAAAACTGTGGCACATTATATAAAGCAAACTGTGGCACATTATATAAAGCAAACTGACACATTATATAAAAGAAACTGACACATTTTATAAAACAAACTGACATTATATAAAACAAACTGACATTTTATAAAACAAACTGAAATTATATAAACCAAACTGACACATTATATAAAACAAACTGTGACATGATATAAAACAGAGACTGTCACATTATATACAACAAACTGTGATATATAAAAAACTGTGACATCATATAAAGTAAACTGTGACACATTTTAAAAGACAAACTGTGACATAATATAAAACAAACTGTGACATTATATAAAACAACTGTCATTATATAAGACAAACTCTGAAATTATATAATAAAACTGTGGCATAAGGCAAACTGTGACACATCATATAAAACAAACTGTGACGTTATATAAAACAAACTGACACATTATATAAAACAAACTGACACATTATATAAAAAAAATCTGTGGCATATTGTATACAGCAATCTGCAACACATTTTATGAAACAAACTGTGACACATTATTGTTTGGACAGATCATCATCTCCTAACTTTTAGGTTTATGAGGGCTCACTCATCCCAGAGCTATAGTAGTATTGAAAAAACTATTAGACATTGGAATCTCATTGATAAGCAACAACTAGTTCCGGCGCTAGTGGCAGGATTTGAAGCTCAAAGAATCTCCCTCTGTCAGATATGGATAGTTTTGATTATGGAATAAATACTACAATTAACCAACTTGCTCCACTTAAGACCTCTATTTCTTCAGGAAGGAAAAAAACTAGTTGGCCCTGGTTCACTAAGGACCTTAAGCAACTTCAAAGGAAATATCGCCAACAAGAATGGTGATGGAGGTTAGACTCTAACTCGGTGGAAAAAGATATGTTAAGAGACGTTTTGAAACTTTATAAAGAGGCAAATTCTAAAGCTAAATCTGAGTATTTTACCAAAAGACTAAGGAGGCACAAAACACCCACAGAGAACTTTTTAAAGTTGTATGCTCCCTAAGGATAACCCTTTCCCCTGTGGAGTTGGAAAATTCACAAGAATTTTTCAATAAGGTGGCAACCTTTTTAAAAAAATAAAGTTTTACAACTTAATTCGAGTTTTATCCATTCTGTACAGATAGATTGTTTACCTGACACTGCAAATAGTACCTCAGACACGGACTGTCCTCTGCTAACCAAGTTTCAGACATTACTCCCTGAAAGGATTGAAGAACTGATATTAGGAATCAAATCAGGTTCCCCTAATGAGCCTTGTCCTCCTCATATTTTAAAGCAGGTTCACCACCCTATTTCAACAGCTCTTACCCGCTCTTTATAGAAGTTCTATTTACAGGAGACTTCCCCGTTTTGTGGAGGGAAGCAACCGTATTTCCTCTGAAAAAGAAACCTGATGGAGCTGGACATGATTGGAGTAACTTACGACCTATCTCTTTACTTCCTTTTCAGGCCAAGTTTTTTGAAAAGCATATCAATCATGACTTAGCCAACTTTCTTCATAGTTCAGGAGGCTTAGATTCCTCTCAACATGGCTTTATGAAAGCTCATAGTCAGCACTTATTACCACCTCTGACACAATTCGTAGATTGGTGGATGAGGGGCAGGGAGCCTTATTAGTCCTGTTGGGCATATCTGCAGCATTTGACACCATCTTGTCTCCGATCATGGGATCCCGTCTCCATCGAGCAGGAATTAGAGATACTGCTTTGAAGATCTTGGAATCTTTTCTAAAAGATAGATCTATTAGGTTGGGTTGCGGAGATTTTAGGGCACCAGCGTATTGTTTGCCAAGCAGTGTCCCACAAGGCTCCTCACTTAGTCCCACCTTATTCAATCTATGTGTCGCTCCTTTAGACAGAATAATTCATTCATTTGGCTTTATACCCTCCTCCTATGCAGACGATACTCAATTGATTGTTCCCAGTCTCAAAAAACTGGGAGGAAGCGGCTGAGCATTTTAATAGTTGTATGCGAGAAGTGAATAGGTGGATGGGCCTGAATTGGCTAAAGTGAATAGTATTAAAACTGAAATCTTGTGCTTTGGGTCCAGCAAGGAGTTGTGGAACTCTCGTCGGTGGCCTCTAGTTTGTGGCATGCTTCCCGCCCCTATTACTGCTAACAGAAATTTGGGTGTTATTTTTGATAATTCTCTTTCCTTTAAATCACATGTTAATTTCATAGCTAAATCGAGTTTCTGGACTTTGAAAATGGTAAAAAAAGATCTTCCCCCATTTACAGAGGGAGGGGAGAGTTATAGTTATCTTGGCCCTATTAATATCAAAATTGGACTACTGTAATGCCTTGCTGCTCAATCTGGACAATTTTTCTCTTATGAAGCTCCAGCTGATCCAAAACACTGCCGCTCGTTTCATATTAAATCTCTCTTGCTCTGCATCTGCCAGTAGTAGTCTGAAACAATTACACTGGCTACCAGTTGTGAAGAGCATCAAATTTAAAACCTTATGTTTAACTTATAATCCTGCGCATGGAGGTGGATCCAAATATTTATCCTCAAGACTATAGTGGTATAGATCTAGGCGGCAACTTAGATCTACAGGAGCTTTTTTGATCCAGGTTCCTCATACTCATAAGGCGAGATGGGGTGACAGAGCTTTTATTGTAGCTGCTGCCAAATACTAGAACTCTCTCCCAGTGTCTATAAGGAAGGAACAACATTTCTTGACTTTCAAGAGGCTGGAAAAAACCTGGCTCTTTCCTGAAACGTCTTTGTATTGAGCCCTTTTTTGGCCTACAGTTACCTATTCGTCTCATATTCGATGCTACGGCCGGAATGCACTTTATAAATACCAAATACAAATATGTAGGAAAGTACCATCTTGCCTGGCATGTTACCCCCATATTTCACTGTATATATGTTGTTTTAGTTGTATGTGTCACTGGGACCCTGCCAGCCAGGGCCCCAGTGCTCATAAGTGTGCCCTGTATGTGTTCCCTGTGTGATGACTAACTGTCTCACTGAGGCTCTGCTAACCAGAACCTCAGTGGTTATGCTCTCTCTTTGCTTTCCAAATTGTCACTAACAGGCTAGTGACCAATTTCACCAATTCACATTGGCATACTGGAACACCCTTATAATTCTCTAGTATATGGTACTGAGGTACCCAGGGTATTGGGGTTCCAGGAGATCCCTATGGGCTGCAGCATTTCTTTTGCCACCCATAGGGAGCTCTGACGATTCTTACACAGGCCTGCCACTGCAGCCTGAGTGAAATAACGTCCACGTTATTTCACAGCCATTTACCACTGCACTTAAGTAACTTATAAGTCACCTATATGTCTAACCTTTACCTGGTAAAGGTTGGGTGCTAAGTTACTTAGTGTGGGGGCACCCTGGCACTAGCCAAGGTGCCCCCACATCGTTCAGGGCAAATTCCCCGGACTTTGTGAGTGCGGGGACACCATTCCACGCGTGCACTATACATAGGTCACTACCTATGTATAGCGTCACAATGGTAACTCCGAACATGGCCATGTAACATGTCTAAGATCATAGAATTGTCACCCCAATGCCATTCTGGCATTGGGGAGACAATTCCATGATCCCCCGAGTCTCTAGCACAGACCCGGGTACTGCCAAACTACTTTTCCCGGGGTTTCCCTGCAGCTGCTGCCAACCCCTCAGACAGGTTTCTGCCCTCCTGGGGTCCAGCCAGGCTTGGCCCAGGAAGGCAGAACAAAGGACTTCCTCAGAGAGAGGGTGTTACACCCTCCCCCTTTGGAAAAAGGTGTCAGTGCTGGGGAGAAGTAGCCTCCCCCAGCGTCTGAAAATGCTTTGATGGGCACAGATGGTGCCCATCTCTGCATAAGCCAGTCTACACCGGTTCAGGGATCCCCCAGCCCTGCTCTGGTGTGAAACTGGACAAAGGAAAGGCGAGTTACCACTCCCCTGACCTGCACCTCCCAGGGGAGGTGCCCAGAGCTTCTCCAGTGTGCTCAAGACCTCTGCCATCTTGGAAACAGAGGTGCTGCTGGCACACTGGACTGCTCTGAGTGGCCAGTGCCAGCAGGTGACATCAGAGACCCCTTCTGATAGGCTCTTACCTGTGTTGCTAGCCTATCCTCCTTCCTAGGTAGCAAAACCTCCTTTTCTGGCTATTTAGGGTCTCTGCTTTGGGGAATTCTTTAGATAACGAATGCAAGAGCTCATCATAGTTCCTCTACATCTCTCTCTTCACCTTCTGCCAAGGAATCGACCGCTGACTGCTCAGGACGCCTGCAAAACCGCAACAAAGTAGCAAGGACGACTACTGCAACCTTGTATCTCTGATCCTGCCGCCTTCTCGACTGTTTTCCTGGTGGTGCATGCTGTGGGGGTAGTCTGCCTCCTCTCTGCACTAGAAGCTCCGAAGAAATCTCCCGTGGGACGATGGAATCCTCCCCCTGCAACCGCAGGCACCAAAAGAACTGCATCACTGGTCCTCTGGGTCCCCTCTCAGGACAACGAGCATGGTCCCTGGAACTCAGCAACTCTGTCAAAGTGACTCCCACAGTCCAGTGACTCTTCAGTCCAAGTTTGGTGGAGGTAAGTCCTTGCCTCCCCACGCTAGACTGCATTGCTGGGTACCACGTGATTTGCAGCTGCTCCGGCTCCTGTGCACTCTTCCAGGATTTCCTTTGTGCACAGCCAAGCCTGCATCCCCGACACTCTAACCTGCAGTACACAACCTCCTGAGTTGTCCTCCGGCGTTGTGGGATCTCCTTTTGTGACTTTGGGTGAGCTACAGTTCACTCTTCTTTGTAGTGCCTGTTCCGGCACTTCTGCGGGTGCTGCCTGATTCTGTGAGGGCTCCCTACCTTGCTGGGTGCCCCCTCTGTCTCCTCACGCAATTGGCGACATTCTGGTCCCTCCTGGGCCACAGCAGCATCCAAAAATCCTAAATGCGACCCTTGCAGCTAGCAAGGCTTGTTTGCAGTCTTTCTGCGTGGGAACACATCTGCAAGCTTCTTCACGGCGTGGGACATCCATCCTCCAAAGGGGAAGTTTCTAGCCCTCTTCGTTCTTGCAGAATCCACAGCTTCTACCATCCGGTGGCAGCTTCTTTGCATCCTCAGCTGGCATTTCCTGGGCATCTGCCCAATCTCAACTTTGTCGCGACTCTTGGACTTGGTCCCCTTGTTCCACAGGTACTCTCGTCCGGAAATCCACCTTTGTTGCATTGCTGGTGTTGGTCTTCCTTGCAGAATTCCCCTATCACAACGTCTGTGCTCTCTAGGGAATATAGGTGCACTTTACACCTACGTTTCAGGGTCTTGGGGTGGAATATTTTTCTAACCCTCACTGTTTTCTTACAGTCCCAGCGACCCTCTACAAGCTCACATAGGTTTGGGGTCCATTCGTGGTTCGCATTCCACTTTTGGAGTATATGGTTTGTGTTGCCCCTATACCTATGTGCTCTCATTGCAATCTATTGTGACTATACATTGCTTGCATTACTTCCTTTTGCTATTACTGCATATTTTTGGTATTGTGTACATATATCTTGTGTATATTTGCTATCCTCATACTGAGGGTACTCACTGAGATACTTTTGGCATATTGTCATAAAAATAAAGTACCTTTATTTTGTGTATATCTGTGTATTGTGTTTTCTTATGATATTGTGCATATGACACCAGTGGTATAGTAGGAGCTTTGCATGTCTCCTAGTTCAGCCTAAGCTGCTCAGCTATAGCTACCTTCTATCAGCCTAAGCTGCTAGAAACACCTCTTCTACACTAATAAGGGATAACTGGACCTGGTGCAGAGTGTAAGTACCCCTTGGTACCCACTACAAACCAGGCCAGCCTCCTACATTGGTTGTGCAGCGGTGGGATAAGTACTTGCAACTACTTACCACTTTGTCATTTTGTACTTTTCATAAGAGAAAAATATACAAAACAGTTCAGTGTGTGTACACCTAACCAAAAAGTTTTGCTTTTCTTCTCTTACTCTATTGCTAAGTGCTGAAAAGTACTCCTAAAACTTTCAAAAAGTTCTAAAAAGTTGAAAAAGTTTTTTTCTGTTTCCTTAAAAAGTTCTGAAACTTTTTCTTTCTTTTTCTGTCCCTTAAACCTTTTTCTATCATGTCTGGTACAGGTCCTACTCTTGATCTGGTCAGCTCTGCTTATGACCACCTTAGCTGGAAAGGTGTAAGGGGTCTATGCATTGATAGAGGTTTAGGGGTAGGGAAGAATCCCTCTAGAGAATTGTTGATTAACATGCTCATTGAAAATGATAAGGCCTTAGCTGGCACATCAGTTGAGAAGTTAGAAGATGGTTCACACTCTGATTCTGGGGTGGCCCCAGTAAGAATGTTAGATGATATTCTTGCCAACTTGCCCCTTAGCAGACCACCTAGCATAACTGGCACCAATGTGAGTTCTCATCACAGTAGGATTATCATTCCTGCAGGTCAAGTTGTTAGAGTGCCAACTGTTAGGGACATTTCTCCTTCTGTCCGTTCACACCATTCTTCTGTGTCTAGACATGCCCAACCCACCCACCCTGATGACAGAATGTTAGAAAGGGAGCTCAATAGATTGAGAGTGGAAGAGACCAGGCTGAAGCTTAAACAGCAACAGCTGGCTCTAGACAGGGAAACTTTAGACTTAGAAAAAGAAAGCCCGAGGTTGGGGTTTGGACCCCATGGTGGCAGCAGCAGTATTACAGATAGTAATCCTGTGAAAGAGCATGATTCTAGGAATCTGCATAAGATAGTTCCCCCTTATAAGGAGGAGGATGACATTAACAAGTGGTTTGCTGCACTTGAGAGGGCCTGTGTTGTACAGGGGGTCCCTCAAAGGCAGTGGGCTGCTATCCTATGGCTATCTTTCAGTGGAAAGGGCAGGGATAGGCTCCTTACTGTGAAGGAAAGTGATGCCAATAATTTTACAGTTTTAAAGAATGCACTCCTGGATGGTTATGGCTTAACCACTGAACAATACAGGATTAAGTTCAGAGAAACCAAAAAGGAGTCTTCACAAGACTGGGTAGACTTTGTTGATCATTCAGTGAAGGCCTTGGAGGGGTGGTTACATGGCAGTAAAGTTTCTGACTATGAAAGCCTGTATAACTTGATCCTGAGAGAGCATATTCTTAATAACTGTGTGTCTGATTTGTTACACCAATATCTAGTGGACTCA
Organism: Pleurodeles waltl; assembly: GCF_031143425.1. NCBI lineage: Eukaryota > Metazoa > Chordata > Amphibia > Caudata > Salamandridae > Pleurodeles > Pleurodeles waltl. The sequence continues at coordinate 1,918,234 of NC_090450.1, read as the reverse complement.
GATATGACCTCTCCCCAAGAATTGGGAAAGAAGGCAGACAAATGGGTCAGAACAAGAGTGAACAGAAAATGTCATACAGGGGGTGACAAGGATGGCAAGATGAAGGATGGTAAGTCTTCAGACAAGGGTGGGGACAAATCTAAAAATGAGTCTTCATCAGGCCCACAAAAACACTCTGGTGGGGGGGTGGGACCAAATCCTCTTCTAATCAAGTAAAGAAACCATGGTGCTATTTATGTAAAGTAAAAGGCCATTGGACAACTGATGCCAGTTGTCCAAAGAAAAGCACTAAGCCTCCCACTACCACAACCCCTACTGCTACACCTAGTGCCCCTAGTAATAGCAGTGGTGGTGGGAGCAATCCTACTAATAGCCAATCCAAGGGAGAAGCTGGGCTCACTTTTGGTAATTTAGTTGGGGTTGGTCTTGTTAGGGAGACCACAGAGGCTGTGTTAGTCTCTGAAGGTGCCATTGATTTGGCCACCTTGGTTGCTTGACCCCTTAATATGGATAAGTACAAGCAACTTCCCCTAATAAATGGTGTTGAGGTTCAGGCCTACAGGGACACAGGTGCCAGTGTTACCATGGTAATAGAGAAACTGGTCCACCCTGAACAACACCTACTTGGTCACCAGTACCAAGTGACTGATGCTCATAACAACACTCTTAGCCACCCCACGGCTGTTGTGAATCTCAACTGGGGGGGGTGTTACTGGTCCAAAGAAAGTTGTGGTTGCCTCAGATTTACCTGTAGACTGTCTACTAGGGAACGATTTAGAGACATCAGCTTGGGCAGAAGTGGAGTTGGAGGCTCATGCAGCAATGCTGGGCATTCCTGGGCATATTTTTGCTTTGACCAGGGCTCAAGCCAAAAAGCAAAAAGGACAGGGTGACTTGGATCCTGGAACAATGGACCAAGTGCTCCCTAAAGCTAGGGTTAGTAAAGGTAAATCCCTACCTACTATCCCTCCCTCTACAGTAGATTCAACTTCTGAGGAAGAAGAATTCCCCCCTGCGGAGAACCTTCACCAGAGTAGCTGGTAGCGGACACTGCTGAGATTATTGGGTGGAGGGGGTCCTGCCAGGGAGGAGCTGAGTGTGGCACAGCAGACCTGTCCCACACAAGAGGGTCTAAGACAGCAAGCTGTCAAACAGCAAAATGGGGATGTTAGTGACTCACACAGAGTTTACTGGGAGGACAACCTCTTGTATACAGAGGCAAGGGACCCAAAACCTGGAGCAGCCAGGAGATTGGTCATTCCCCTGCAATACAGAGAGTTCCTCCTAACTCTAGCCCACGACATTCCCTTGGCTGGGCATCTTGGGCAAATTAAAACATGGGAAAGGCTTGTCCCCCTGTTTCATTGGCCTAGGATGTCAGAGGACACAAAAGATTTTTGTAAGTCCTGTGTCACCTGTCAACCCAGTGGCAAGACTGGTGGCACCCCAAAGACTCCCCTTATTCCACAGCCTGTGGTTGGGGTTCCATTTGAAAGGGTAGGGGTTGAAATAGTTGGCCCCCTTGACCCTCCTAGTGCTTCAGGCAATAGGTTTTTCTTGGTGGTAGTGGACCATGCCACAAGAGATCCTGAAGCAATTCCTCTTAGGACCACTAAAGCACCTGCAGTGGCAAAGGCCCTCCTGGGAATCTTTTCCAGGGTGGGTTTCCCAAAAGAGGTAGCAACTTTATGTCTGCATACTTATAGACCATGTGGAAGGAATGTGGTGTAACATACAAATTCACCACGCCTTATCATCCACAAACAAATGGACTGGTTGGGAGGTTTAACAAAACTCTCAAAGGAATGATAATGGGACTCCCTGAAAAACTCAGGAGGAGATGGGATGTCCTGTTACCTTGCCTCCTTATTGCTTACAGGGAGGTACCCCAAAAAGGAGTGGGCTTCAGCCCCTTTGAACTCCTATTTGGGCACCTTTAAGAGGTCCTCTAACACTTGTAAAGGAGGGTTGGGAACAACCTTTAAAAGCTCCTAAGCAAGACATAGTGGACTATGTACTTGGCCTAAGATCCAGAATGACTGAGTATATGAAAAAGGTCAGCAAAAACCTTCAGGCCAGCCAAGAGCTCCAAAAGCAATGGCATGACCAGAAGGCTGTTCTGATTCAGTACCAACCACGGCTGAAAGTGTGGGTCTTGGAGCCTGTGGCCCCAAGAGCACTCCAAGACAAATGGAGTGGACCCCACATTATTGTTGAAAAGAAGGGAGAAGTCACCTACTTGGTTGACTTGGGCACTGCCAGGAGTCCCCTTAGGGTGCTCATGTCAATTGCCTAAAACCCTACTATGACAGGGCTGATCTCACCCTGCTCATGGCAACAGATGAAGGACAGGAAGAAGAGAGCGACCCTCTCCCTGATCTCTTCTCTTCCACAGAACAAGATGCTCTTGTGGAAGGTGTGGTTTTAGCAGATTGTCTTACGGCTGAGCAGAAAGACCACTGCATAAATCTCCTAGGTCAGTTTTCTGAACTCTTTTCTACTGTGCCAGGCACCACTTCTTGGTGTAAGCACAATATAGATACTGGAGACAGCATGCCTGTCAAAAGTAAGATCTATAGGCAGCCTGACCATGTCAGGGACTGCATAAAACAAGAGGTTCAGAAAATCTTGAACTGGGAGTGGTTGAGCACTCTGAAAGTCCATGGGCCTCTCCTGTGGTACTTGTACCAAAGTCTCACTCTAAAGATGGGAAAAAGGAAATGAGGTTTTGCGTAGATTACAGAGGTCTCAACCACGTAACTAAAACTGATTCTCACCCTATACCCAGGGCAGATGAGCTAATAGATATACTGGCATCTGCCAAGTATCTAAGCACCTTTGATTTGACTGCAGGGTATTGGCAGATCAAGTTATCAGAGGATGCTAAAGCAAAAACTGCATTTTCGACTATTGGAGGGCACTACCAATTCACAGTAATGCCCTTTGGTTTGAAAAATGCACCTGTCACTTTTCAGAGGTTGGTGAATACAGTCCTGCAAGGGTTGGAGGCTTTTAGTGTAGCATATCTAGATGATATAGCTGTCTTTAGCTCCACCTGGGATGATCACCTGGTCCACCTGTGGAAAGTTTTGGAGGCCCTGCAAAAGGCAGGCCTCACTATCAAGGCTTCAAAGTGCCAGATAGGACAGGGGAAAGTGGTTTATCTGGGACACCTTGTAGGTGGGGAACAGATTGCACCACTTCAGGGGAAAATCCAAACTATCATAGATTGGGTTCCCCCTACAACTCAGACCCAGGTGAGAGCCTTCTTAGGCCTCACTGGGTATTACAGGAGGTTCTTATAGAACTATGGCTCCATAGCAGCCCCTCTTAATGACCTCACTTCAAAGAAAATGCCTAAAAAGGTATTGTGGACAGCTAGCTGTCAGAAAGCTTTTGAGGAGCTGAAACAGGCCATGTGCACTGCACCTGTCCTAAAAAGCCCATGTTACTCCAAGAAATTCATTGTTCAAACTGATGCATCTGAAGTAGGGGTAGGGGCAGTCTTATCACAACTCAATTCTGAGGGCCAGGATCAACCTGTTGCTTTTATCAGCAGGAGGTTGACCCCTAGAGAAAAGCGTTGGTCTGCCATAGAGATGGAGGCCTTTGCTGTGGTCTGGGCACTGAAGAAGTTGAGGCCATACCTGTTTGGCACTCACTTCATTGTTCAGACAGACCACAAACCTCCACTTTGGCTAAAACAAATGAAAGGTGAAAACCCTAAATTGTTGAGGTGGTCCATATCTCTACAGGGAATGGACTATACAGTGGAACATAGACCTGGGAGTACCCACTCCAATGCAGATGGACTCTCCAGATATTTCCACTTAGACAATGAAGACTCATCAGGTCATGGCTAGTCTTATTGTCCTTCGTTTGGGGGGGGTTGTGTAGGAAAGTACCATCTTGCCTGGCATGTTACCCCCATATTTCACTGTATATATGTTGTTTTAGTTGTATGTGTCACTGGGACCCTGCCAGCCAGGGCCCCAGTGCTCATAAGTGTGCCCTGTATGTGTTCCCTGTGTGATGACTAACTGTCTCACTGAGGCTCTGCTAACCAGAACCTCAGTGGTTATGCTCTCTCTTTTCTTTCCAAATTATCACTAACAGGCTAGTGACCAATTTCACCAATTCACATTGGCATACTGGAACACCCTTACAATTCCCTAGTATATGGTACTGAGGTACCCAGGGTATTGGGGTTCCAGGAGATCCCTATGGGATGCAGCATTTCTTTTGCCACCCATAGGGAGCTCTGACAATTCTTACACAGGCCTGCCACTGCCGCCTGAGTGAAATAATGTCCACGTTATTTCACAGCCATTTACCACTGCACTTAAGTAACTTATAAGTCACCTATATGTCTAACCTTTACCTGGTAAAGGTTGGGTGCTAAGTTACTTAGTGTGGGGGCACCCTGGCACTAGCCAAGGTGCCCCCACATCGTTCAGGGCAAATTCCCCAGACTTTGTGAGTGCGGGGACACCATTACATGCGTGCACTATACATAGGTCACTACCTATGTATAGCGTCACAATGGTAACTCTGAACATGGCCATGTAACATGTCTAAGATCATGGAACTGTCACCCCAATGCCATTCTGGCATTGGGAAGACAATTCCATGATTCCCCGAGTCTCTAGCACAGACCCTGGTACTGCCAAACTACCTTTCCCGGGGTTTCACTGCAGCTGCTGCTGCTGCCAACCCCTCAGACAGGTTTCTGCCCTCCTGGGGTCCAGCCAGGCTTGGCCCAGGAAGGCAGAACAAAGGACTTCCTCAGAGAGAGGGTGTTACACCCTCTCCCTTTCGAAAAAGGTGTCAGGGCTGGGGAGGATTAGCCACCCCCAGCCTCTGGAAATGCTTTGATGGGCACAGATGGTGCCCATCTCTGCATAAGCCAGTCTACACCGGTTCAGGGATCCCCCAGCCCTGCTCTGGTGCACAACTGGACAAAGGAAAGGGGAGTGACCACTCCCCTGACCTGCACCTCCCAGGGGAGGTGCCCAGAGCTCCTCCAGTGTGCTCCAGGCCATCTTGGAAACAGAGGTGCTACTGGCACACTGGACTGCTCTGAGTGGCCAGTGCCAGCAGGTGACATCAGAGACCCCTTCTGATAGGCTCTTACCTGTGTTGCTAGCCTATCCTCCTTCCTAGGTAGCTAAACCTCCTTTTCTGGCTATTTAGGGTCTCTGCTTTGGGGAATTCTTTAGATAACGAATGCAAGAGCTCATCAGAGTTCCTCTGCATCTCTCTCTTCACCTTCTGCCAAGGAATCGACCGCTGACTGCTCAGGACGCCTGCAAAACCGCAACAAAGTAGCAAAGACGACTACTGCAACCTTGTATCGCTGATCCTGCCGCCTTCGCGACTGTTTTCCTGGTGGTGCATGCTGTGGGGGTAGTCTGCCTCCTCTCTGCACTAGAAGCTCCGAAGAAATCTCCTGTGGGACGACGGAATCCTCCCCCTGCAACCGCAGGCACCAAAAGAACTGCATCACTGGTCCTCTGGGTCCCCTCTCAGCACAACGAGCGTGGTCCCCAGAACTCAGCAACTCTGTCCAAGTGACTCCCACAGTCCAGTGACTCTTCAGTCCACGTTTGGTGGAGGTAAGTCCTTGCCTCCCCATGCTAGACTGCATTGCTGGGTATCGCGTGATTTGCAGCTGCTCCGGCTCCTGTGCACTCTTCCAGGATTTCCTTTGTGCACAGCCAAGCCTGGGTCCCCGACACTCTAACCTGCAGTGCACAAGCTCCTGAGTTGTCCTCCGGTGTCATGGGATCTCCTTTTGTGACTTCGGGTGAGCTCCAGTTCACTCTTCTTCGTAGTGCCTGTTCCGGCACTTCTGCGGGTGCTGCCTGATTCTGTGAGGGCTCCCTACCTTGCTGGTTGCCCCCTCTGTCTCCTCACGCAATTGGTGACATCCTGGTCCCTCCTGGGCCACAGCAGCATCCAAAAACACTAAACACGACCCTTGCAGCCTTTCTGTGTGGGAACACATCTGCAAGCTTCTTCACGGCGTGGGACATCCATCCTCCAAAGGGGAAGTTTCTAGCCCTCTTCGTTCTTGCAGAATCCACAGCTTCTACCATCCGGTGGCAGCTTCTTTGCATCTGGCATTTCCTGGGCATCTGCCCAATCTCAACTTTGTCGAGACTCTTGGACTTGGTCCTCTTGTTCCACAGGTACTCTCGTCCTGAAATCCACCTTTGTTGCATTGCTGGTGTTGGTCTTCCTTGCAGAATTCCCCTATCACGACTTCTGTGCTCTCTGGGGAATATAGGTGCACATTACACCTACGTTTCAGGGTCTTGGGGTGGGCTATTTTTCTAACCCTCACTGTTTTCTAACAGTCCCAGCGACCCTCTACAAGCTCACATAGGTTTGGGGTCCATTCGTGGTTCCCATTCCACTTTTGGAGTATATGGTTTGCGTTGCCCCTATACCTATGTGCGCTCATTGCAATCTATTGTGACTATACATTGCTTGCATTACTTCCTTTTGCTATTACTGCATATTTTTGGTATTGTGTACATATATCGTGTGTATATTTGCTATCCTCATACTGAGGGTACTCACTGAGATACTTTTGGCATATTGTCATAAAAATAAAGTACCTTTATTTTTAGTATATCTGTGTATTGTGTTTTCTTATGATATTGTGCATATGACACCAGTGGTATAGTAGGAGCTTTGCATGTGTCCTAGTTCAGCCTAAGCTGCTCAGCTATAGCTACCTTCTATCAGCCTAAGCTGCTAGAAACACCTCTTGTATACTAATAAGGGATAACTGGACCTGGTGCAGAGTGTAAGTACCCCTTGGTACCCACTACAAGCCAGCCCAGCCTCCTACATATACATTATATAAAACAAACTGTGATGTTATATAAAACAAACTGTGACACATTATATAAAACAAACTGTGGCACATTATACAAAAACAACTGTGACAGATTATAAAAAACAAACTGTGATACGTTATATAAAACAAACTGACACGTTTTATAAAACAAACTGATACATTATATAAAACAAACGGTGACGTTATATAAAACAAACTGTGACGTTATATAAAACAAACAGTGACACATTATATGAAACAAACTGTGACACATTATAGAAAACAAACTGACATTATAAAAAAAACTGTGACATTACATAAAGCAAATTTACACATTATATAAAACAAATTGTGATGTTATATAAAACAAACTGTGACACATTCTATAAAACAAACTAACTAGGACACATTATACAGAAACTGTGACACGTTATATAAAACAAACTGTCAAGTTATCTCAAACAAACTGTCAAGTTATATCCAACAAACTGTCAAGTTATATCAAACAAACAAACACATTATATACAACAAACTGTGATGGTATATAAAACAAACAGTGACACATTTTATGAAACAAACCATGACATTATGTAAAACAAACTGAACATTATTTAAAAAAAACTGTGGCATCACATAAAACAAATTGACACATTATATAAAACAAACTGTGATGTTATATAAAACAAAATGTTGGAAAATGGGGTATTGGTAGGGGCAGGTATGTACCTACACTTAGCAATAAGCCACTCACCTCCACTTAGGTCCAGTTAGGTCTCAGTAAATTAAACCCAGCTCAACCCTTGGTAGCTTGGCAATGAGCGACAAGGCTTAACTTAGGAGACAGAGTGTAAAGCATTCAAATATCACAAAACAGTATTTAAATAAAACACAGTAAACAGTTTAAAAAATCAAAACCAAATGATGACAATTATATTTTTATCTTTAAAATGACACAAAAACAAATAAAATCGGATAAGGGGAACCAGAGATATTAATTTTTAAAGAATTATTGTTTTCTAGCGCCTAGAAACAAAAAGCACCAATCTGGTCATCTGGTCGCACCTCGACCGGGGCAAAGTCAAAGTTTAAGGCTGACCGCTATGGAGCCCGGCTCGGCTACAGCCCACAGGAGGCCCCGGTCAAAAATTACCTTTAGACTTAGTTGTTTTTCTGAAGTTTTTCTTCAGCGGGACGAACCTGCCAGTCTAATCCGACCTCCTTGAACTCTTCTCCGGATATGCATCGCAGGAGCCCTCGTGGAGATTTTTACCTTCAGACTTAGTTGTTTTTTTGAGGTGAAAATCCTTTGACTGGAGCAAACCTGGGTCTTGATCAGACGTCCTTGGAGCCCACCTCGGATACGCTGGCTTGGAGGTCCCGGTCAACTTCCTGCGTTCGGACCTGTTCTCTTTTTTGGTGATTTTCTTCACCGGGACAAACCTGCAAGTCAGGCCAGATCGTGGTTGAGGCAAACCGGCTAGAGTTGCCGCAGCGGGTCGGTCTCTCTATGGATCTTTTTTCAAAAGTTCACCAAACTTCTCCAAACTTCTGGATCTTCTTCCAGATGTTCCTTCAAGGTTCTTTTGGGGTCCACCGCTCACCCCAAGGTTCCCAAAGCTCTGAGATGATCCTTGGGGGGGTTGGACTACAACTCCCAGAATGCACCTGGCACAAACTCCTTTTTGGCCACTGGACAGTGGTCAGCTGGTTGGTTTCTTCAGGAGTTGGTGCAGGGGACTCTGGTTAGCAACTCTTCACCTGCAGCAAACAGGGAGTCCCTCCTTGAATCAGTTGAAGCCAGGCAAAGTCCTTCTTGTGGTGAAGCCCAAGTGTGCAGCCCTTCAGAGTGCAAGGTCCAGGTGCAGGCCAGGGGTCCAGCAGGGCAGTCCTTCTTCTCCTGTGGTTCTTCCTTGTTGGAATCTGATGGGGATCTGAGGTATGGGTGCAGGTCTGCCAGTTTATCCCTGCTCCTGGGTGAAAAACAGGGGGGTCCTGGTTCTCCAATTAGGTGCAGGGTCCTTCCCCGTGTGATGACCACTTCCTGGGAAGTGTGGCAAAAATCAATCTCAGGAGGCAACATTCATCAAAAATCCATCATGGCTGAAAGTGATTTTTGGAGGTTACATCTGGCTGAGCCCACCCACTGGTGTGGCTAAAAATCCTAAGCACACCCCTCTCCTGCCCTCTCCTAATCTAATCAAGGGGGTACCTAACTATCTGGGTTTGCAGGATGTGGGGGTGTTGCTGGGTTCCTCCAAATGTACTTCTCTGCCTTTGAAGACCAGTTTGGCAGCCCTCCCCCTTCCTGCCTCACCATCTGCTGAGGGGAGACCTCCTCCCACAGGCACATTTCTTTGGGTGAAGCCAGGCCACTTCACACCTCATCATGGCAGCCTGGCCAGGCTGCCAGAGGCTGGCCAATCAGAACACAGCAACAAAAACACTGCAGGGCTGAAGTTGGCAACTTATTAGGTAAAGTTTAAAACTCTTTAGCCGAACAAGTTATATTAAATCCAACAACTGGAAGTTGTGGGATGTATTATTATAAAAATTAATTTGATACCAAACTCTTCGTACCTGTTACTTAAGGGGACTTTTTAAATTAAAATAGAGTCTCCCCATGCTAGCCTATGGTGGCCATTCACTACAATGAGGGAAAAACGAATTTGGCTATTTTACCTCACCAGGGCTTATGAAACTATTTTTATAAGGTCCCTACTTATAATTACATGGCACCCAGCCCTAGGGGCACAAAGGGCACACCTTAGGGGTGACGTATATGTACAAATAAGGTAGTTTAAGACTTTGTAACTACTTTTGATTCCAAAGTCGAATTTGCATGTAACTTTAATTTAAAAGCAGCCAGCAAGGCAGGCCTGCCTTTAAAATGACACTGGGCACCTCAGTAGTTCACCTATGGGGCACTACTTATGCTGGGGTCCCTAAACCTCCACGCCCTACCATATACTAGGGACTTATAGGTAGGCTAACTTTGCCAGTTATAATTAGCCTAATTTGCATATCCACTTTGCACAGAGCACTGGCCCTGGGACTGGTAAGCAGTACCCAGGGCGCAGCCAAGAGTCAGTAACCACCAGTACCTGTGTGGGGGTGACCAGGGCAAAATGAAGGACTTTCATACACAAACTGTGACACATTACGTAAAACAAACTGTGACATTATATAAGACAACTGTGACCCATTAGATAAAACAAACTGTGACGTTATATAAAACAATGACACATTATTTAAAACAAACTGTAACCCATTACAAGAAACAAACTGTGATATTATATAAAACAAACTGTGACATTATATAAAGCACACAAAACTGTGACATTATATAAAACAAACTGTGACACATTATATAACACAAACTGTGACATTAAACAAAACAAACTTTGACACTTTATATAATGCAAACTGTGACATTATATAAAATAAACCGTGACACATTATATAAAAACTGTGACATTACATAAAACAAACTGTGACACATTATTTAAAACACACTGACATTATATAAAACAAACTGTGACACTATATAAAAAAACTGTGACATCATATAAAACAAACTATGACATTATATAAACCAAAGTGTGACACATTGTAAAAAAAAAAAAAAACTGACACATTATATAAAACAAATAGTGACGTTATATAAAACAAACTGTGACATATTATATAAAGCAAACTGTGACATTATATAAAACAAAGTGTGACACATTGTAAAAAAAAAACTGACACATTATATAAAGCAAACTGACATTATATAAAGCAAACTGTGACTCATTATGTAAAGCAAGCTGTGACACATTTTATAAAACAAACTGACGTTATTTAAAACAAACTGACATTATATAAAACAAACTGTGACACATTACATAAAACAAACTGACATTATATAAAACAAACTGACTTATATAAAAAAAACTGTGACATCTTATAAAGCAAACTATGAAACATTATATAAAACAAATTGTGATGTTATATAAAACAAACTGTGACGTTTAATAAAACAACTGTGACACATTATATAAAACAAACTGTGACATTGTACAAAGTGAACTGACATTATATAAAGCAAACTGTGACACATTATATGAAACAAACTGTGACCTTATCTAAAACAAACTGTGACGTTATATAGAAAAAACAGTGACACATTATATGAAACAAACTGTGACGTTATGTAAAACGCATTATAAAAATAACTGACACATTGTATAAAGCAAACTGACATTATATAAAGCAAACTGCGACACATTATATAAAGCAAACTTAGCCATTATATAAAACAAACAAACATTATATAATAAAACTGTGACACATTGTATAAAGCAAACTGACATTTTATAAAACAAACTGACGTTTAATGTAACAAAATGTGACATTATATAAAACAAATGGTGACACATTACATAAAACAATCTTTGACATTCTATAAAACAAAGTTTGACATTATATAAAAAACTGTGGCACACTGTATAAAGCAAACTGTGACACATTTTATAAAACAAACTGTGACGTTGTATAAAATAAACTGACACATTATACAAAAAAAACTGACATTATATAAAGCAAACTGTGACACATTATATATATATATATCTATGTGACATTATGTAAAGCAAACTGTGACAAATTATATAATTATGTGACATTATATAAAGCAAACAAACTGAGACATTATACAAAGCAAACAAACTAACGTTATATAAAACAAACTGACACATTATATAAAACAAACATTGACATTATATCAAACAAACTGTGACATCATATATTATAAACTGTGACATTATATAAACAAACTGATATCATATAATGCAAACATTATATGAAACAAACTGATGTTTTACAAAACAAATTGTGACACATTATATAAAACAAACTGTGACGTTATATAAAACAACTGACACATTATATAAAACAAACTGTGACACATTATATAAAACAAACTGTCATGTTATATAAACAACTGTGATATATTATATAAAACAAACTGAAATTATATAAAGCAAACTGTGACACAATATATATATATATCTATGTGACATTATGTAAAGCAAACTGACAAATTATATAATTATGTGACATTATATAAAGCAAACAAACTGAGACATTATACAAAGCAAACAAACTGTCACATTATATAAAACAAACTGTGACACATTATATAAAACAAACATTGACATTCTATAAAACAAACTGTGACATCATATATTATAAACTGTGACATTATATAAAACAAACTGACATTATATAAACAAACTGATATCATATAATGCAAACATTATATGAAACAAACTGTGATGTTTTATAAAACAAATTGTGACACATTATATAAAACAAACTGTGACGTTATATAAAACAACTATGACACATTATGTAAAACAAACTGTGACACATTATATAAAACAAACTGTCATGTTATATAAACAACTGTGATATGTTATATAAAACAAACTGAAATTATATAAAACAAACTGTGACACATTATATAAAGCAAACTGACACATTATATAAAAACGGTGACACAGTCTATAGAGCAAACTGACATTATATGAAACAAACTGTGACACATTATATAAAGCAAACTGTGACACACTATATAAAACAGACTGTGACACATGATGTGAAACAAACTGTGACATTATATAAAACAAACTGACACATTATATAAAGCAAACTGTGACATTTTAGTAAACTGTGATACATTATATAAAACAAACTGTGACATCAAATAAAACAAACTATGACACATTATATAAAGCAAACTGTGACATTAAATAAAACAAACTGTGACACATTATAAAAAAAACTGACACATTATATAAAGCAAACAGATATTATATAAAGCAAACTGTGACACACAATAAAAAGCAAACTGCCTCTTCATATAAAACAAACTGACACATTATATATAACAAACTGACACATTATATAAAGCAAACTATGACATTATATAAAACAAATTGGGACATTATATAAAACAAAGCCTGACCATATATAAAGCAAACTGTGAAATTATATAAAAAAAACTGTGACACATTGTATAAAGCAAACTGTGACACATTTTAAAAAACAAACTGTGACATAATATAAAACAAACTGTGAGACATTATATAAAACAAACTGACACATTATATGAAACAAACTGTGGCATTATATCAAAAATGTGGCATATTGTATAAAGCAAACTGTGATACATTACATAAAACAAACTGACATAATATAAAACACACTGTGACGTCATATAAAACAAACAGTGACACATTGTATAAAACAAACAGTGACACATTATATGAAACAAACTATGGCATTAAATAAAACAAACTATGACACATTATTTAAAAAACTGTGACATTATATAAAGCAAACTGATATTATATAAAGCAAACTGTGACACATTATATAAAGCAAACTGTGTCATCATATAAAACAAACTGACACACGATATTAAACAAACTTTGACACATTTTATAAAACAAACTGACATTATATAAAACAAACTGTGACATTATATAAAACAAACTGTGACACATTACATAAAACAAACTGACCCATTATATAGAACAAACTTTGACATTATATAAAAAACTGCAAAACATTGTATAAAGCAAACTGATAATACACAAAGGGAGAGTATCTGGGAGCGGGAAAGGACACACGCCGTACTCGACTCCCCAAACATAATACTAAATCACAAAAGAGAGTACGGGGTTCTGGCAACTATAAGTAGATTGATAGTGTGCCAGTTGCGACACTAGACCAATCTTGTACCTCGACTAAAGGTAAATTGTGGATGGATAGTGGGGTGGTATGAGGTCTGTAGAGGGGGATTTCCTTTACGGACTAGGTGGTCTCACACACTATATAGTGTCATGCTTCATCATATGACCACCTAGCCCCACCCAGGTAGGACAATACCACCTGGGCGGACTCAACCTCACTGTTAAAAGAACAGGCGGGAGTGCGTAAATTAGTTTGATTTCTGGAAAGGAGGGATCCAGCTATGCTAAGGGAATAAAAACACCTACTCAGATACCCGGGTGAGTTTAATAGAAGGTTCTGTGTGGTGTGATTAAAAGAAGTGGGGAACCAGTGTGAGAGCAATGACTCACAAGGTCACCTATCTAAAAGAAGTAGCCGACATGTTTCTGCCCTTCTGATTGAGCTATGGAAGGTCTCTGGGCATTCATCAGGGCGTAGGATCCCTATTGCAAATGCTTATTACGCGCTGCAGAAATAATCGCAATAGGAAAAAGGGGGGGGAGGAAGGGCCTACCTTAACCAAGGGAATACCTGGGGAGGACCCTAACAGTGGAGGCTATTAGCCTCTCGTATCCTGGAGAGGGAGCGTCCCCTTATAGTCAGACTTGCATCAAAGGTGGGCGCTCACTGTGCGCCTATACCGACCTCTCCTTCAGGACCGCTTGGCATTATATAAAACAAACTGTGATGTTATATAAAATAAACTGTTACACATTATATAAAACAAACTGTCAAATTAAATAAACAACTGTGACACACTATATAAAATAAACTGTGACACAATATATGAAACAAACTTACATTATATAAACAAACTGACACATTATATAAAAAAAACTGTGACATTATATAAAGAAAACTGACATTATATAAAACAAACTGTGACACATTGTATAAAGAACACTGTGACACATTATATAAAACAAACTGTGACACTTTATATTAAAGAAACTGACACATTATATAAAGCAAACTGACATTATATAAAACAAACTGTGACATTGTATAAAGCAAACTGTGACACATTATATAAAACAAACTGAGCACATTATATAAATCAAACTGACATCATAAATAAAAAATCTGTCACGTTACATAAACTGTGACATCATATAAAACAGACACTCACACATTATATAAAACAAACTGATATTATATAAAAAACTGTGACACATTGTATAAACCAAACTGTAACACATTTCAAAAAACAAACTGTGACGTTATATAAAACAAACTGTGACACATTATATAAAACAAACTGTGACATTATATAAAAAACTGTGGCATATTGTATAAAGCAAACTGTGACACATTACATAAAACAAACCGACGTTATATAAAACAAATTGACACATTATACAAAGCAAACTGTGACATTATAGAAAGTAAAATGTGACACGTTATATAAAACAAACTGTCACATTATATAAAACAAACTGACACATTATATCAAACAAATTGTGTCACGTTATATAAAACAAACTGTGACACATTATATAAAACAAACTTATACTATATAAAACAAACTGAAACATTGTATAAAGCAAACTGTAACACATTATATAAAACAAACTGACACATTTTATTTAAAAAACTGTGACGTTATATAAAACAACTGAAACACATTATATAAAACAAACTGACACATTACCTACAACAAACTGTGACATCATATAAAAAAACTGGCACATTATATAAAACAAACTGACATTATATAAAACAAACTGACGTTATATAAAACTGTGACAAATTATATAAAAAAATTGACATTATATAAAGCAATCTGACACATTATATGAAACAAACTATGACACATTATATAAAGCAAACTGTGACATTATATAAAACAAACTGTGACACACTATATAAAACAAACTGTGACACAATATATAAACAAACTGACATTATGTAAACAAACTGTGACATTATATAAACAAACTGTGACACATTATATAAAAAAAACTGTGACATAATATAAAACAAACAGTGAGACATTATATAAAACAAACTGACACATTATATAAAACAAACTGTGGCATTATATAAAAAAATGTGGCATATTGTATAAAGCAAACTGTGATACATTACATAAAACAAAATGACATAATATAAAACACACTGTGACGTTATATAAAACAAACAGTGACACATTATATAAAACAAACAGTGACACATTATATGAAACAAACTATGGCATTAAATAAAACAAACACATTATTAAAAAAACTGTGACATATACAAAGCAAACTGATATTATATAAAGCAAACTGTGACACATTATATAAAGCAAACTGTGTCATCATATAAAACAAACTGACACACTATATTAAACAAACTGTGACACATTATATAAAGCAAACTGTGTCATTATATAAAACAAACTGACACACTATATTAAACAAACTGTGACACATTTTATAAAACAAACTGACCCATTATATAGAACAAACTTTGACATTATATAAAAAACTGCAAAACATTGTATAAAGCAAACGGATAACACATTATATAAAACAAAGTGTTATGTTATGTGAAACTGACTGCAACACATTGTATAAAACAAACTGTTACGTTATATAAAACAACTGTGACACATTATATAAAACAAACTGTGACATTATATAAAGTAAACTGTGACACATTATATAAACCGAACTGTGACACACTATATAAAACAAACTGACACATTACATAAAAAAACTGAAACACATTGTATAAAGCAAATTGTGACACATTTTATAAAACAAACTGTGAAGTTATATAAAACAAACTGACACATTATACAAAACAAACTGTGACAAAATTCAAAACAAACTGACACATATGAAGCAACAAACTGACACATATAAAGCAAACTGTGACACTTTATATAAAACAAACTGTGACATATTACATAAAGCAAACTGAGACACATTATACAAAAAAAATTGTGACATTATATCAAGAAAACTGTGACATTATTATATATATGTATATATATATGTGTGTGTGACATTATATAAAGCAAACAAACTGTGACATTCTGTAAAGCAATTGGTGAAACATAATATGAAACAAAGTATGTCACTATATCTATATAACAAACTCTGACACACTATATAAAACAAACTGACACATTATATTAAAAAACTGTGACACATTGTACAAAGCAAACTGTGACACAGTTTATAAAACAAACTAACGTAATATAAAACAAATTGTGACATTATATGAAACAAACTGACACATTACATAAAACAAACTGACATTATAAAATAAACTTTGATATTATATAAAACAACTGTGGCACATTGTATAAAGCAAACTGTGACACATTTTATAAAACAAACTGTGACATTATATAAAACAAACTGACACATTATATAAAACAAACTGTGACAAAATCCAAAACTAACTGACAAATATAAAGCAAACTGTGACACATTATGTAAAGCAAACTGAGACACATTATAGAAAACAAATTGTGACATTCTATAAAGCAAACTATGACACATTATATAAATATATATGTGACATTGCATAAAGCAAACAACCTGTGACACATTCTGTAAAGCAATCTGTGACACATTATATGAAACAAACTGTGTCACGTTATATAAAACAAACTGTGACCAATTATATAAAACAAACTGTGATATTATATAAAATAACTATGACACATCATATAAAGCAAACTGTGACACATTATATAAAACAAACTGTGATGTTATATAAAACAAACTGTCACACATTATATAAAACAAACTGTCACATTAAATAAACAACTGTGACACACTATATAAAATAAACTGTGACACAATATATGAAACAAACTTACATAATATGAAACAAACTGACACATTATATAAAAAAACTGTAACACATTATATAAAGCAAACTGACATTATATAAAACAAACTGTGACACATTGTATAAAGCAAACTCTAACACATTATATAAAACAAACTCTGACACTTTATATTAAAGATACTGACACATTATATAAAGCAAACTGACATTATATAAAACAAACTGTGACATTGTATAAAGCAAATTGTGTCACATTATATAAAACAAACTGTGGCATTATATAAACAAATGTGGCATATTGTATAAAGCAAACTGTGATACATTACATAAAACAAAATGACATAATATAAAACACACTGTGACGTTATATAAAACAAACAGTGACACATTATATAAAACAAACAGTGACACATTATATGAAACAAACTATGGCATTAAATAAAACAAACACATTATAAAAAAAACTGTGACATTTTATAAAGCAAACTGATATTATATAAAGCAAACTGTGACACATTATATAAAGCAAACTGTGTCATCATATAAAACAAACTGACACACTATATTAAACAAACTGTGACACATTATATAAAGCAAACTGTGTCATCATATAAAACAAACTGACACACTATATTAAACAAACTGTGACACATTTTATAAAACAAATTGACCCATTATATAGAACAAACTTTGACATTATATAAAAAACTGCAAAACATTGTATAAAGCAAACGGATAACACATTATATAAAACAAAGTGTTATGTTATGTGAAACTGACTGCGACACATTGTATAAAACAAACTGTTACGTTATATAAAACAACTGTGACACATTATATAAAACAAACTGTGACATTATATAAAGCAAACTGTGACACATTATATAAACCGAACTGTGACACACTATATAAAACAAACTGACACATTACATAAAAAAACTGTGACACATTGTATAAAACAAATTGTGACACATTTTATAAAACAAACTGTGAAGTTATATAAAACAAACTGACACATTATACAAAACAAACTGTGACAAAATTCAAAACAAACTGACACATATAAAGCAAACTGTGACACTTTATATAAAACAAACTGTGACATATTACATAAAGCAAACTGAGACACATTATACAAAACAAATTGTGACATTATATCAAGCAAACTGTGACATTATTATATATATGTATAGGGAGGCAGTTGGAAATGGAGCATGTGCTTGTTTGAATCATTTGGAAGAGTAATCTGTGACATTATATAAAGCAAACAAACTGTGACATTCTGTAAAGCAATTGGTGAAACATAATATGAAACAAAGTATGTCACTATATATAACAAACTCTGACACACTATATAAAAGAAACTGACACATTATATTAAAAAACTGTGACACATTGTACAAAGCAAACTGTGATACATTTTATAAAACAAACTGACGTAATATAAAACAAATTGTGACATTGTATGAAACAAACTGACACATTACATAAAACAAACTGACATTATAAAACAAACTTTGATAATATATAAAACAACTGTGGCACATTGTATAAAGTAAACTGTGACACATTTTATAAAACAAACTGTGACACATTTTATAAAACAAACTGTGACGTTATATAAAACAAACTGACACATTATATAAAACAAACTGACAAAATCCAAAACTAACTGACAAATATAAAGCAAACTGTGACTCATTATGTAAAGCAAATTGAGACACATTATATAAAACAAATTGTGACATTCTATAAAGCAAACTGTGACACATTATATAAATATATATGCGACACTGCATAAAGCAAACAACCTGTGACACATTCTGTAAAGCAATCTGTGACACATTCTATAAAACAAACTGTGTCACGTTATATAAAACAAACTGTGACAAATTATATAAAACAAACTGTGATATTATATAAAATAACTATGACACATCATATAAAGCAAACTGTGACATTATATAAAACAAACTGTGATGTTATATAAAACAAACTGTCACACATTATATAAAACAAACTGTCACATTAAATAAACAACTGTGACACACTATATAAAATAAACTGTGACACAATATATGAAACAAACTTACATTATATAAATAAACTGACACATTATATAAAAAAAACTGTGACACATTATATAAAGCAAACTGACATTATATAAAACAAACTGTGACACATTGTATAAAGCAAACTGTGACACATTATATAAAACAAACTGTGACACTTTATATTAAAGAAACTGACACATTATATAAAGCAAACTGAAATTATATAAAACAAACTGTGACATTGTATAAAGCAAACTGTGACACATTATATAAAACAAACTGAGCACATTATATAAAATAAACTGAGCACATTATATAAAACAAACTGACATCATAAATAAAAAAAATGTCACGTTACATAAACTGTGACATCATATAAAACAGACACTCACACATTATATAAAACAAACTGATATTATATAAAAAACTGTGACACATTGTATAAACCAAACAGTGACACATTTAAAAAAAAAAAACTGTGACACATTTTAAAAAAGAAACTGTGACGTTATATAAAAAAACCTGTGACACATTATATAAAACAAACTGACATTATATAAAAAACTGTGGCATATTGTATAAAGCTAACTGTGACACATTACATAAAACAAACTGACGTTATATAAAACAAACTTACACATTATACAAAGCAAACTGTGACATTATAGAAAGTAAAATGTGACACGTTATATAAAAAAAACTGTCACATTATATAAAACAAACTGACACATTATCTAAAACAAATTGTGTCACGTTATATAAAACAAACTGTGACACATTCTATACAACAAACTTATACTATATAAAACAAACTGACACATTGTATAAAGCAAACTGTAACTCATTATATAAAACAAACTGACACATTTTATTTAAAAAACTGTGACGTTATATAAAACAACTGAAACACATTATATAAAACAAACTGACACATTACCTACAACAAACTGTGACGTCATATAAAAGAACTGACATATTATATAACACAAACTGACATTATATAAAACAAACTGACGTTATATAAAACTGTGACAAATTATATAAAAAAATTGACATTATATAAAGCAATCTGACACATTATATAAAACAAACTGTGATACATTATATAAAGCAAACTGTGACATTATATACTCAAACTGTGACACACTATATAAAACAAACTGTGACACAATATATAAACAAACTGACATTATGTAAACAAACTGTGACATTATATAAACAAACTGTGACACATTATATAAAAAAAACTGTGACATAATATAAAACAAACTGTGAGACATTATATAAAACAAACTGACACATTATATAAAACAAACTGTGGCATTATATAAAAAAATGTGGCATATTGTATAAAGCAAACTGTGATACATTACTTAAAACAAAATGACATAATATAAAACACACTGACGTTATATAAAACGAACACTGACACATTATATAAAACAAACAGTGACACATTATATGAAACAAACTATGGCATTAAATAAAACACACACATTATTTAAAAAACTGTGACATTATACAAAGCAAACTGATATTATATAAAGCAAACTGTGACACATTATATAAAGCAAACTGTGTCATCATATAAACCAAACTGACGCACTATATTAAACAAACTGTGACACATTATATAAAGCAAACTGTGTCATCATATAAAACAAACTGACACACTATATTAAACAAACTGTGACACATTTTATAAAACAAACTGACCCATTATATAGAACAAACTTTGACATTATATAAAAAACTGCAAAACATTGTATAAAGCAAACGGATAACACATTATATAAAACAAAGTGTTATGTTATGTGAAACTGACTGCAACACATTGTATAAAACAAACTGTTACGTTATATAAAACAACTGTGACACATTATATAAAACAAACTGTGACATTATATAAAGCAAACTGTGACACATTATATAAACCGAACTGTGACACACTATATAAAACAAACTGACACATTACATAAGAAAACTGTCACACATTGTATAAAGCAAATTGTGACACATTTTATAAAACAAACTGTGAAGTTATATAAAACAAACTGAGACATTATACAAAACATACTGTGACAAAATTCAAAACAAACTGACACATATGAAGCAACAAACTGACACATATAAAGCAAACTGTGACACTTTATATAAAACAAACTGTGACATATTACATAAAGCAAACTGAGACACATTATACAAAACAAATTGTGACATTATATAAAGCAAACTGTGACAATATTATATATATATATATGTGTGTGTGTGACATTATATAAAGCAAACAAACTGTGACATTCTGTAAAGCAATTGGTGAAACATAATATGAAACAAAGTATGTCACTATATCTATATAACAAACTCTGACACACTATATAAAACAAACTGACACATTATATTAAAAAACTGTGACACATTGTACAAAGCAAACTGTGACACAGTTTATAAAACAAACTAACGTAATATAAAACAAATTGTGACATTATATGAAACAAACTGACACATTACATAAAACAAACTGACATTATAAAATAAACTTTGATATTATATAAAACAACTGTGGCACATTGTATAAAGCAAACTGTGACACATTTTATAAAACAAACTGTGATGTTATATAAAACAAACTGACACATAATATAAAACAAACTGTCACAAAATCCAAAACTAACTGACAAATCTAATGCAAACTGTGACACATTATGTAAAGCAAACTGAGACACATTATAGAAAACAAATTGTGACATTCTATAAAGCAAACTATGACACATTATATAAATATATATGTGACATTGCATAAAGCAAACAACCTGTGACACATTCTGTAAAGCAATCTGTGACACATTATATGAAACAAACTGTGTCACGTTATATAAAACAAACTGCGACCAATTATATAAAACAAACTGTGATATTATATAAAATAACTATGACACATCATATAAAGCAAACTGTGACACATTATATAAAACAAACTGTGATGTTATATAAAACAAACTGTAACACATTATATAAAACAAACTGTCACATTAAATAAACAACTGTGACACACTATATAAAATAAACTGTGACACAATATATGAAACAAACTTACATAATATGAAACAAACTGACACATTATATAAAAAAACTGTAACACATTATATAAAGCAAACTGACATTATATAAAACAAACTGTGACACATTGTATAAAGCAAACTCTGACACATTATATAAAACAAACTGTGACACTTTATATTAAAGAAACTGACACATTATATAAAGCAAACTGACATTATATAAAACAAACTGTGACATTGTATAAAGCAAATTGTGTCACATTATATAAAACAAACTGTGGCATTATATAAAAAAAATGGCATATTGTATAAAGCAAACTGTGATACATTACATAAAACAAAATGACATAATATAAAACACACTGTGACGTTATATAAAACAAACAGTGACACATTATATAAAACAAACAGTGACACATTATATGAAACAAACTATGGCATTAAATAAAACAAACACATTATAAAAAAAACTGTGACATTTTATAAAGCAAACT
The DNA here is from genome assembly GCF_031143425.1 of Pleurodeles waltl. Classification (NCBI taxonomy): domain Eukaryota; kingdom Metazoa; phylum Chordata; class Amphibia; order Caudata; family Salamandridae; genus Pleurodeles; species Pleurodeles waltl. The sequence goes on along the minus strand of NC_090450.1, from coordinate 1,895,211 downwards.
GATATTATATAAAGCAAACTGTGACACATTATATAAAGCAAACTGTGTCATCATATAAAACAAACTGACACACTATATTAAACAAACTGTGACACATTATATAAAGCAAACTGTGTCATCATATAAAACAAACTGACACACTATATTAAACAAACTGTGACACATTTTATAAAACAAACTGACCCATTATAGAGAACAAACTTTGACATTATATAAAAAACTGCAAAACATTGTATAAAGCAAACGGATAACACCTTATATAAAACAAAGTGTTATGTTATGTGAAACTGACTGCGACACATTGTATAAAACAAACTGTTACGTTATATAAAACAACTGTGACACATTATATAAAACAAACTGTGACATTATATAAAGTAAACTGTGACACATTATATAAACCGAACTGTGACACACTATATAAAACAAACTTACACATTACATAAAAAAACTGTGACACATTGTATAAAACAAATTGTGACACATTTTATAAAACAAACTGTGAAGTTATATAAAACAAACTGACACATTATACAAAACAAACTGTGACAAAATTCAAAACAAACTGACACATATAAAGCAAACTGTGACACTTTATATAAAACAAAATGTGACATATTACATAAAGCAAACTGAGACACATTATACAAAACAAATTGTGACATTATATCAAGCAAACTGTGACATTATTATATATATGTATATATATCTGTGTGTGACATTATATAAAGCAAACAAACTGTGACATTCTGTAAAGCAATTGGTGAAACATAATATGAAACAAAGTTTGTCACTATATCTGTATAACAAACTCTGACACACTATATAAAACAAACTGACACATTATATTAAAAAACTGTGACACATTGTACAAAGCAAACTGTGACAGTTTATAAAACAAACTGACGTAATATAAAACAAATTGTGACATTATATGAAACAAACTGACACATTACATAAAACAAACTGACATTATAAAACAAACTTTGATATTATATAAAACAACTGTGGCACATTCTATAAAGCAAACTGTGACACATTTTATAAAACAAACTGTGTCGTTATAGAAAACAAACTGACACATTATATAAAACAAACTGTGACAAAATCCAAAACTAACTGACAAATATAAAGCAAACTGTGACACATTATGTAAAGCAAACTGAGACACATTATATAAAACAAATTGTGACATTCTATAAAGCAAACTATGACACATTATATAAATATATATGTGACATTGCATAAAGCAAACAACCTGTGACACATTCTGTAAAGCAATCTGTGACACAATACATAAAACAAACTGTGTCACGTTATATAAAACAAACTGTGACAAATTATATAAAACAAACTGTGATATTATATAAAATAACTATGACACATCTTATAAAGCAAACTGTGAAACATTATATAAAACAAACTGTGATGTTATATAAAACAAACTGTCACACATTATATAAAACAAACTGTCACATTAAACAACTTTGACACCCTATATAAAATAAACTGTGACACAATATATGAAACAAACTTATATAACTGACATTATATAAAACAAACTGTGACACATTGTATAAAGCAAACTGTGACAAATTATACAAAACAAACTGTGACACTTTATATTAAAGAAACTGACACATTATATAAAGCAAACTGACATTATATAAAACAAACTGTGACATTGTATAAAGCAAACTGTGACACATTATATAAAACAAACTGAGCACATTATATAAAACAAACTGACATTAAATAAAACAACCTGACATCATAAATAAAAAAACTGTCACGTTACATAAACTGTGACATCATATAAAACAGACAATCACATATTCTATAAAACAAACTGATATTATATAAAAAACTGTGACACATTGTATAAACCAAACTGTGAAACATTTTAAAAAACAAACTGTGACGTTATATAAAACAAACTGTGACACATTATATAAAACAAACTGAGACGTTATATAAAAAACTGTGGCATATTGTATAAAGAAAACTGTGACACATTACATAAACAAACTGACATTATATAAAACAAACTGACACATTATACAAAGCAAACTGTGACATTATAGAAAGTAAACTGTGACACGTTATATAAAACAAACTGTCACATTATATAAAACAAACTGACACATTATATAAAACAAATTGTGTCACGTTATATAAAACAAACTGACACATTATATAAAACAAACTTATACTATATAAAACAAACTGACACATTGTATAAAACAAACTGCAACACATTATATAAAACAAACTGACACATTGTATTTAAAAAACTGTGACGTTATATAAAACAACTGAAACACATTATATAAAACAAACTGACACATTACCTACAACAAACTGTGATGTCATATAAAAAAACTGACACTATATAAAACAAACTGACATTATCAAACTGTGACAAATTATATAAAACAATTGACATTATATAAAGCAATCTGACACATTATATAAAACAAACTGTGACACACTATATAAAACAAACTGTGACACAATATATAAACAAACTGACATTATGTAAACAACTGTGACATTATATAAACAAACTGTGACACATTATATAAAAAAAACTGTGACACATTTTTTAAAGCAAACTGACATTATATAAAACAAACTGTGACATATTGTATAAAGTAAACTGTGACACATTATATAAAACAAACTGTGACACTTTATATTTAAAAAAACTGACACATTATATAAAGCAAACTAACATTATATAAAACAAACTGTGACACATTATATAAAGCAAACTGTGACACATTATATAAAGCAAACTGTGACACATTATATAAAACAAACTGTGACATTATATAAAACAAACTGACATCATATATAAAAAACTGTCACATTACATTAAAGAAACTGTGACATCACATAAAACAGAGACTCACACATTATATAAAACAAACTGATATTATATTAAAAAAAACTGTGACACATTGTATAAACCAAACTGTGACACATTTAAAAACATAAACTGTGACACATTTTAAAAAGCAAACTGTGACGTTATATAAAACAAACTGTGACACATTAAATAAAACAAACTGTGACATTACATAAAACAACTGTGGCACATTGTATAAAGCAAACTGTGACATTATATAAAACAAACTGACACATTATATAAAATAAACTGACACACTATACAAAATAAAGTGTGACATTATAGAAAGCAAACTGTGACACGTTATATAAAACAAACTGTCACGTTATATCAAACAAACTGACACATTATATCAAACTAATTGTGTCACGTTATATAAAACAAACTGATAGTATATAAAACAAACTGACACATTTTATCAAACAAACTGTAACACATTATATAAAACAAACTGTGACACATTTTATAAAACAAACTGTGACATTATATAAAACAACTTAAACACATTATATAAAACAAACTGACACATTACATACAACAAATTGTGACGTCATATAAAACAAACTGACACATTATATAAAACAAACTGACATTATGTAAAACTGTGACACATTATATACACTTTGACATTATATAAAGCAATCTGACATTAACTGTGACACATTATATAAAGCAAACTGTGACATTATAAAACAAACTGTGACACATTATATAAAACACACTGATACTTTATATAAAACAAACTGTGACACATAAAACAGACACATTATATAAAGCAAATTGTGACACATATAAAACAAGCTGACGTTATATAGAGCAAATTGTGACACATTATATAAAGCAAACTGTGATACACTATATAAAACAAACTGATGTTCTATAAAACAAATTGTGACATTATAGAAAACAAACTGTGACATTATTGAATGCAAACTGTGACACATTATATAAAACAAACTGACACATTAAATAAAACAGTCATCCTATATAAAGCAAATGTTGACACATTATATAAAGCAAACTGACACATTCCATAAAACAAACTGTGACATTATATAAATCAAACTGACACACTATATAAAACAAAATTGGTCATGTGATATAAAACCAACTGTGTCACATTATATAAAACAAACTGTGACGCATTATATATCAATGCAGGTGTGGCTTGCACACAGTTCTCTCCTATAGAAGTGACACAATAAACCTTTGAGGTACAACACAGAAATGCCCACAAAACAATACAAATTGGAGAGTATCTTGTAAAGAAAAATTGTCACAGGTACATTTTCCAGTTTGTATATCCATGGGGATGGCTAAAAGCCAGTGCAAAAGATTTAATCTAAACCTAGTCAGCAGAAATCTATGATAAGGTTTCATATTACCATGCAAATCGATGGTGAGGTAGGTTTTTAACAGAACGTACAAATGCACAGATGGTCTAGTAAGCTCTCTTGCTTCCCGCTCTGAGAACGCGACACGCAAAAAGTGGTATTTTACCCATGTCAGGTCCTTTTGCATAATCTCTGATGGGACTCGAACAACTCAGGGCGACCTAGCTTCAAGGTCAAGGATTTAATGTGCTGAAACCAGGGAATACTGCTGGCTTTATCTAGGACCAGACAGTCTGAAACAATGTTCTGGTATAAACACAGCAGAGGATTCATCCTGATCCTAATCCAAAGTAGAAGTGGAGATAAGATCTACTGGTCTAAGAGGTACCCCATCCCCAGCTCTTTGTGAGCAACATCTAACTCCCATACCAGGCTATCACCACACATTTTGTTACATATGCCTTCAACAATGCCTCCATTGGTCTGGCCCTCCAATATCTTTGCAAAATCAAAGACTGCACAAGCAGCTCTTACCAAGGCATTTCATTTTGCTTTCAAGAGTGAGGATCAAGTGCCCTTCTCGTCAAACAAAATGTCTGAATAGGAGAAGCTTGAGACTATTGAAATCTCATTATTTCCACAGTATAACTATTGGATGGGACTTTCTAAAATATGTGCTCAGATCCAACATATTCATAAATTTTAAATAGGCATTTAATGAACACTGCAGACTGACTGCTGTCCTGGCCAGCAGCACAGCATCATTTGCATAGAGGGGCACCAGTGTAAACTGATTTCACACTCGTGGGACATCAAGCAGCACTGAGGGCAGAGTCCAAATTATTACCATATAAGGTAACTAATAGGGAGGCTAAAATACAACCTTGTCTCACTCTCCTCTGTACGCAAAAAGCTGAAGAAAAGGCACCCACTGTGTCTGTATCTTACAACCTCAGAAAGATTCAGGTGGATGGTGTGCAAGCAGTTTACTAAGTTATGATCCATCCCCATGAAAAACAGTGGAGGCCATGATTTTGACCTGTTTACTCGATCAAAAGTGGACGGAAAGTCCATGAAAGCCAGATGCAGTGTACCTCTCTTAGCTACTCTATACTGTACTATTAATAGGTGCAGACTAGGACATTGGCCAACTGTACTTTTCCCCGCCTGGGAACCAAATTGAAGGTTTGAGATTACATTATGTTGATCCACCCAATCAAGCAGTCTAGACAAGAGTACCTTTCCTAAAACCTTAACTGGAATCACTAAGGTAGATAGTTCTACGGCATCTTGGATGATCTCGATCCCCTTTCTTAGACACCGGGAGAATAATAGACTGCAACAGGAGGAAGGAAACACTGATTTACAGACAGCAGTAAAAACATGTGTTAAGATTTTAGCCAGAACAAAGGGTCAGGCCCCATCCAGACCTGGCGCCTTTTCTTTAGACATGGATAAAATAGCAAGTTGCACTTCCACCACAGCAAAAGTTAATTTGTATATGCCCTTGATCAATGCCTTGGGAGGGACAGTTAGCACAACACATGGGGAATCATAAATACTCTTAAAATGAACCACCCATTCCTCAGCCAGAACAGAGCAGTCAGTGGGAGAGTTAACAGACCCAGTAATAATGAGAGGTTCACAACTTCCCAGAACCTTTGCTATTTTTCCAGGACATCTAATTGCAAAAGATCACACCGTGCCCTCTCTTTAATTTCCTTTTTCTGGGCTGCCAGGTTAAGCCTTTGCGTCTTCCTTCTACTGGCTATTACATGCTTCTCGTGGGGCTCTTCTTCTAGTGCTTCTAACGACTTTCGATGGGCAACAGAGCACTCATGAATAAACCATCTTCAGCACCTCGCTGAAGATCTACTGTGGGGCTTTGTAAAGCTATCTGCTACTTGTTGACGAATCTTGTGGAAAGCGCTCAAAAGATCTTCCCCATTGGTGGCGCTGTTCGAACACAAAGCTAACTCCTCTCAACAGTCAGCAAACAGTTGTTAATTAAGAGGTGTGGAACAACCTTTGCCTGTTTTAGTTGACTGGCCTGATCGTGCAGGATGATCTCTGAATTTGATGGACCAGATGCCCGACCCTCTTTCATCACAATGCCCACACAAGGGACACGAGTAAAGCGTTAAGATTGCTAAACTGATTCCATTTAACATCAAATTAATTAATTTGCCTGTCTAGATGAGAAGAGAGAAAAATATAATCAATAGTGGAGTTTACCCCTCTGCCTGAATAGGTTGGTGTTCCCCCAGAGATACTGCCCCCCCAAGAGCTGAAAATTTAAATCAGTGATTACTTCTAACAGCGTCCCCTACGGGGTATGTTCAAAATATTCACCCAAATGGATGTCTACATCTAAATCATCGTACATTTTACACACATGACACTGGTGCAATTAAAATCCCCTAAACTTCTAACCAAAAAGGGAGTGTTCTGTTTACCTCTAAATGATTCTAAGAAAAATTTAGGATGCAGCAGGTGCTCAGCGGTTCTAACCCTCACGAAAGAGTTATAAAAATTCAATATAAGTATGTTGGGGGAATTATTAAAGCCCAACCCACACTGCCAATAGGTTACTGTAGCCAGTATCCAACTTTTGAGGAGAACAGGGAAGATTTAATGAGATTAATGTGAAAAGACCCCCTTTGGCCCTGCTGGTGAAGGATGGCAATGCAGACTCAAAGAAGGAAGAAAACCCATCGAAGAAAAAAGCAGGCTAAAAATCCCCGGTTTCTTGTAAATGTGGGTCCAAAAACACATTAACCCATCTTGCATCCTCTAGTTTCCCTTGCAAACCTGCTACATTCCACCTAAGCAGGTTGAACATGTAAGGCTGGTTAGCTACATTTTGGGTAGGCTCTGGTGATGAGAGCTTCTCGCGCTCAACCAATCACGTGGGCTGAGGCTTTGCTATGGAGGAAACGCTCAGTCAGTCATTTTGGTCCAAATTGCTCAGAGGTAAATATTTCTTGGAGAGCTTTATGGAGGCAATTTAGGACTTCCGCCCCACATTAAAGTATAGTTCTGACCATTATGGTGGGGAACGGGTAACAAGTGACATCCTAAAAACATTGGGGGGGGTAAAAATAGCCAAGAGGACCCTAATACAGTTCAGCTGAATGTTCATAGGACAACTCAACAAACTGCTGACTACCTGTACCTGGTCAAAATTCAGCACTATAGAGTACCCCTCTCCCATTTTCTCCATAGATCCCACCAGGCCACCCACCTAGCCATGATGTGTGAAGACACCTGTGCCCCAGCATCCAACAAGTTTTGACAACAAAATTTAGCTTTACATATAGGATCAGAAGTGGCCTTAACCATCCCAGCTTTCAGCTTGGGGACCCCCACCAAAACAGCCACCAACAGAGTTGATGTGGAGGTCCAGTGCAATCTACATGCGTCTCTATTTAACCTTTTGATGCCTGAGGGAGGCCCAGCATCCCATCTCTGTGACCAACTCTTCACCTGCGGGGCAGGGGAGGGGCTCTGCTAGGCAACCCGGTGATGCATGAATTCGGGGATTGCCCCGCGGGACGCAATTGCGCTTCAGTTTCAGGAGATACCCCGATGAGGGAATTTAGGGGCCGGACATGCCGGCACCCCTGACGCAGACTCCGGAACCCCTGAGGACCCTCATGAGAATCATTAGTCAAGAGAAATGTAGATTACCTTTGATGTTCTCTACACATCACCAGTATCCAAAATCTCTCTATGGCCCCTAGCTTAAACTTTAAGTACACTAGTGAGTTCTGAAGTAACCTTGGAAGATTCTCATTTTGGGGCATATTTATGACTTTATTACTTTTCTTGTGCCCCCCTGCACCCCCCTAATGCCACAATGTGTGCGCTGTCTTTATTATATGGCACACAATGGTGCACGTTAGGGAATTAGCGTCACAAATGTTGACGCTGGGATGGCGCTTTGCAGGATTAGCGCCAAAAACTTTGAGGCTAATCCTGCAAAGTGAAAGGAGGCACATTAAAAACAATGGAAGCATCAATTTAATGCCTGCCTAAGGCAGGCTTCAAAAATGATGCTAAAAATTGTGCAGTGGAAAGTCAAAGATTCCACTGTGCCATTTTTCTGGACCTCCTAATGCCGGAATGCCCCCTTTGCACACATTATGTGGCGCAATGCAAGCATTGAACCACTTTGCAAATATGGCCCAGTGTTTTTGCCAACCTAACACCACATTATAATCAGAAAAATGACACTAGTGTGGCACAAGGGGCTTCTTAAATCTGGCCCTCATTGCTTTAAACATGGGTTCCACTAGAGTTAGTAAGTGACCACCCAGGGCCACGAGGAGAGAGGATCTGTCGGTTTTCCAGCCAGTGACAAAGCACCCTTATCTTGTGCTCCGACAGTTCGTTTGACAATTGGCTGGTGTCCTTCCCCCAGAGCTGCCTTTGCCTTTGGGGATTTCCTCTTCCTCTTTTTAGCCGGTGAGGACTGTTTGGCTACACAAGTTTCCCCTCCTTTCAGATTTCCATGAGCAAGGTAATCATAGACCACAGAGTCTTATACATCTGCACCTTGCACAGCAACTTTCTCATCCACTCTCCCCGGGCACTGAATAGGACTGTGAGAGGTATTCCCCATCTCAAAGTGTCTTTGGCGAATTGGATCTCCTCAGAAAGGGCTCCAACCCACAAAGATAGGATAGGTGAAAGTTTCTGGACCACGTTGGGGATCTCAGAATCAATTTCATCATCACAACCTGACTTGTGCTTACCCATAGTTTCACCCAAAAAATTGATGAAAGAGGGATGGTCCAGCCCAGGCTCTGCCAGATGCTGACGGGCACAGGATGAGCCTGCCCTTGACCCAGGCTTTGCCCGGGCAAGGTCTGCATGCATCTTGTGCGCATCCCGCACAGCAGGGCTCTCACAGTGCTGTGCTCCCTCAGCACAGGTGTCAAAGATAATGAGGGGGCTGACTCCTTGGCCCACAGACCCCTGGGGCATGCAGTCCCTTTGCTTGCCACTGGTTCCCCCACTGTGCAGGGCACATGCAGCACTTTATATTGCTCCCTCAGCACAGGTGGAAAAGATAATGAGGGGTTGACTCCTTGTCCCACAGACTCCTGGGACATGCAGTCCCTTCGCTTGCCACTGGTTCCTCCACTGTGTAGGGCTCATGCAGTGCTTTACAGCACTTCCTCAGCACAGGGTGCAAAGATGATGAGGGGGCCACCTCCTTGGCCCGCAGACTCCTGGAACTTGCTCTCCCTCCACTTGCCGCTGGTTCCCCCACTGTGCAGGGCTCTTGCAACGCTTTATATTGCTCCCTCTGCACAGGTGGCAAAGATAATAAGGGGGCCATCTCCTTGGCCTACAGACTCCTGGGATTTGTGGTCCTTCCACTTGCCGCTGGTTTCCCCACAGAGCGGGTCTCTCACATTGCTTTATAGTGCTCCCTCAGCATAGGGTGCAAAGATGATGAGGGGGCCACCTCCTTGGCCCGTGGACTCCTGGAACTTGCAGTCCCTCCACTTGCTGCTGGTTCCCCCATTATAAATTTCTTTGCAGTCATTAATTATTAATATTGATTTTCCACTAAAAGTAAAATAATGACTTTGAAATACATAGCATGAATTATTTTCTTGCACAAGGTCCCCTAGTTCTTGGTGAAGAAAGCTTCACATAACAGACAATGAAAACCTTTACTTCTGTCACCAGGCTGCAGTCTTAAGCCTTGAAAAGCTGCATCACATCAGCTAAGGAAAGACACAGAGACCAGCAAGTGAACATGTATCGACAATAACTTTGTTTTACAACGAGAAATAGTTGTGTACCTTTATTGTCCTGCACTTTATTGAACGCTCTAAAGATTGCAATACAAAATAATGTCAAGTACATGTTTAATTTGTTAATGACCTCTCTCACTCAGACACAAAGCTTGGGTGTGGGGGTTGACCACCCTAAAAAAGGAGCCATCTTCAGCCCAAGCTTCTGGTAGATAGACGCATGCATGGTGTTGGCAGGCATGGGTGATTGCTTTGCAAACATCACACCAGATATAATAAACTCATGAAGAATGAGCAGGCAACCACCTGACAGGCTTGTCTGTCACGGTAATGAGGCTTCTAATAAGTTCAACAATATAGTCATTTTTCTATTTAACATAGGAGCGCAGTCCCTTGCCAAACTACTCCTTCATTCTGGGGCTCCCTGCCACACACAAATCTGGGCATCCTCATGGAGCAGACTCTGACCTTGTAAGTCCAGGTGGCCAAGGTGACCAGCACCTGATTCTCCCACTAAAGTGCTCAGGAACAAACTACCTTCCATTGGAGCCAACTTCCCATCACTAGAACCCATCCTGTAGACAATCGCTGATGAACCTACGCAACTAGTTTAAAGCGTAGCAACTGGCCCGACCACTGGCGTCATGTCACCCACAAAGCAAGCTGAGAGCTCCTAAAACCATATAAACAAGACTAGTGGCCTCATTTATTAGTTATTGCCACAGGGCAGCGCAACAAGTCACTTTGCTGCGCTGCTTACGTCAAAAGACCGTATTAATGAAATACAGTGCATTCCTGTCCCTTCTGCCTGCACAAGGAGCACAAACTGTAGCCTAGTGCCAACGCGGGCAACCTTGCACAACGGAGCATTGTTGGCACAATTTTTTGTGCAGGAAGGGACCTTCCTTCACAAAAATGATCAATCAATTGAGGTCTTTTCCTCTTTCTATGTGTGCTGGAGAAAACAACAAGGAGAAATAGTGATATTCCTCCTCGTTGCACCTGCCCTGGGGAGGTGCACAGTTTTGACGCATTCCCAGGTTTTTCAATCCATGCAAATCTGGAAATGTGTCAAAACTAATGAATGCTGTGTAGGTAAACCCACCGCAGTGCCCATGGGCTACCTCCTTGACAGAGTAACGTAGCGCTTAGCGCTGCCTTGCTTAACTCTAAATCTATGAGGCCATGCAAGGGCATGCAAGGATGCTTTGCCTTGCCTCATAGATATGATTGAGAGGCCTTCGCCACAAGAGCGTCATATGTGACACTCCAGCGGCGCAAGATCTCTAGTAAATGAGGCCTGTAGTTTGCATTCACACACCCTATGATTTGCAATATCACTGGGTTTGTAACTGCAAAATGCCTCATTCAAATGTATTAACCCATTTTAAGAGACTGAAACACATTTTACAAATCTCAAAAGTGTTTCCGATTCTTAAAATTAATTTTGCAAACCATATCAAATCATAATTTGGAAAAGTCGTAAGACAGAGATTCCAATCTGTAGTTCTGAATGTGATGTATCCATGGTTTGACTACAATCCTGATTGAAAACTGTTCATCGCTTACTAAAACCTCAAAAAAGATGGCAACTGATTTGCAAACTGAAAGGGTCCCTAAGGTCCACAGCCTGCTTCCCCTGATGTTTTTCCAAATCAGACCTTTTTTTCTAATTATTTCTCCAGATCAGGCATCCAAACCTTTGTCATTTGGGGAGTTCCCACGCATCCACCCATGCATTCTGACACACTCCCAGATTTGACCTCACTGGTAGACCCGGGAATGCATCATAATTGTACACCCCCCATCATAGGTGCAATGAAAAGAAATATGCTCGTTGTTTAGTATTTCTAAGCATGCTGCACCCTACAGCACACTTAGAAAGTGAGGATTGTTTTTGTGCAGGAAGGTGCTCCTTCCAGCAAAAAATAAATAAAAAAAGATTTGAGCCTACAATGCAGGCACCCTTGCTCCATGTTACAAGGGTGGCTGTGTTGCGTTAGGCTGCCAAAAATGCACCAGCACATGAAGAAATACAGTGCATTCCTGCCCTTTCACGCAGTGCTGAAAGGTGGCATGCAGTGCTGCGTGAGACAGTGATAAATATGGGCCTCAGTTTGCAAGTGCAGGGAGAGAGCAGGACTACGCTTTATCTTAGTAGATACATTGCATTCCTGCTCTCTCCCTGTCTAGGAGTGCAGGAAGTTGTCTTGCTGCGTTGCTGGACTTTATGATATATCCGTGCCCCCCTTCCCCCACAAGAGACCAAGCAGAAATTAAGTGTGAGCCCACTTTAGATCATGTGTCTGGAGATCACGTGAATTCCCTGATTCTAAAGAGCCAAACATTCAGATATAAATCTTTGAGGAGAAATTAGGTAGAGAACATAAAAACGTCGATTCAGAATGAACTCATTCTTTCCTCCAAATGATATTATGTCTGACATGGCACCTTCCGCAATGCACTCGGTGACTCACACTTTTCTTCTGTGAGCGAATATACGCGACTCACGTGAAACGGCAAATGCATGCGATAACCTGCAAGATTGTGAGTACTATATGAAAATTTTATTTAAACATTAAACAACCAACAGCGGTTGCCTCATGAATCCCTCCTCCCTGATCCTCTGCTACTGTGTCTCACCAGCTTCTAACCAGGAATAGAGGAGGGGTCAGTCTCTTTAATTAAACCACCCAGAACATCTACTGAAATTCTTCTGACCTGGCTGGGGCAAGTGTTCTCCTCTGACCTTACCAGCATGGTCAACTGTACTCTTCAGACCATCAAAGGTCAACAAAAATGCAGTATCATATACTCAATCCTTAAAAGCCATTGCATTATTTTGTTTTTGTAACAAACTACCAGCCACTTTCCAATCTACCAGTCCCCAGCTAAGTTCTAGAAATAGCAGTCACATAAGAGTTTATTTGACTATTTAGAGTCTCTGGGCTCAGCCTCTCTGGAGGGAGACCAGGCCCCCTACATAGAGACCGGCATGGTGAGGATCTCTAAGGCGACATGTGAGTTCCGCAAATATGGCTACAATGCAGGTACAGTAGAATGTCGAGTGGGTGCTACATTGGTTTTGCCCAACTTCATATTTCTATTTGTTTTACAAAAACTCCCAAAGTATGAGTGAGTTTGTGAGAAAGAAAAAATGGCCCGGATGCACAGGATGTTTGTTCCTATGTGAGGGCCACCATTCATTTTCCACACCTGGACCTACATATGTCACATGGCACACGCTGGGAGGAAAAGCTAGTGCTGCCACCCTGCCCTTAAATTGAGAAGCAGAGCCTAGTTGCAAATGTGCCACCAGATCAACATTTTTCCCACCACCATAGTTGAGCCTCTTCTGGTGGAAACATCCCACACCTCTATCTGAGGCGAGCAGGTGTCGCACTAAGCATGCAGGGTGGGAGATCTGCTGATTTATTGTGGCACCCCCACTCCAATCTCTAAATGACACCACTGAGTAAACATATAGAAGAAAGGTCTTTCCCTATCATCACTCCTGAACTGTGCATCACAGTCACAAGGACAGGAGACTGCCACAAGGCAGATGGTCACTTAAATATTAAGGGATCAATGAAACTAAGGACCAGTAGCAATGTTTCTGATTTTCCACTTTGGAAAATTAACTGTTTTTGCTTCATTCAGTTTTTATGATCTGGAGACAGCTGAAGTCTCTGAAGTGTCTACTGAAACAAAGAACTTGTGTATTATTAGCAAACATTTGCTATCACATCCAGAGTCAGTCACTATCCATTCTAAAAGAATTGATGTTAAGTGAGAGAAGAGATAAATCTGAAGCCTGAGGAACAGCACAGATTACAGGCAGGGGATATAAACTGCACCAACCAAACCTGAGGATGATCACTATTAAATAGCAGAGTGGATCCACTCCAGGGCCCTGCCACACGCTCCCACCAGCTCATCACATGTAATCTGTGATCTACAGTATCAAAAGCAGCTCAGAGATCAAAAATATTCAATGCTCAAATATTTCCTTCTCGTGAAGTTTAATAACTTTTTCCCATATACAAGAAGTACATTAACAGTGGGCACACATCAGACAGGGCGAGAATGTTCTCATTTACGGGATTTGTAGGGAGAATCAACTTCAGAGCCTAAAAGATGCTCACTGGCCACTCTGTGAAGTAGACCCAGGAGGAAGACAAGCTTAAAATGATTGATTTCTAAAAGAGGATACATTGGGAAATCAACTAGGAGGTAGTCGTCATCCCCAATGGAAGGTCTGCAATGTCATGGTAAGACCACGGCCAAGGACTCACGGGAAGCTTGGGATGGTGCCTGAGGGACACAAGCCACTGAGATGATGACTCTGCAGGGTATCAATACTGCCCAAGTTATGATCTTTTTTCAAGGTTGCAATTTAGGCCAAGTGTACTGAGCTATACACATCTGTTTGCCTTGGATGGAAAGGGGTCTCCACCACCAGTGCTGTAAATGTCTGCTTATCCGCTTTAATTGTCACCATTCAGAGAGAAAACATGTATTATTGTGCATTGTTTCAGGTGTTATTTTATTTATCTTCAGAGCAGTTGAATTATCCAAACTCAGTTCACTCTTGCTGAGAAATCATTGTAGGACATTACTACAACCTGTTGTACATTGATGTGGAAAAGCCACATTAGAACTGGTCACAAACATGATCGCCATTAATACTGACTTTAAATTTGAATTTCTAAAATTTAAATTGGAGTCCTGACCTGATGGGACACCCACAAAAGTGTCAGCTTTGGGTGAGAAAGAAAAGGGTTAAATTCTAGCCTCGGCTGATCACATGACCTGCATTAGGAGTGGGGTCTTCAGTTCACTGAAAAAAATCTAAAACATTGAATAGAGGTAAACTATTTCTTGATAAAGAGTGATCCTCATCATTTCACAAGGTAAAACCAGCAAGTGCTGGACTCTTGTACTATGTGTTATAATTTTTCACAGAAAGAATACACCGTCATGCTGATGTGGGTCTCTAGTTCTGCTCCATCTGACTGTACATTGCTCAAAGAAGTTCCAAGGACCTAAGGAAGGCATATATGGTTTAAATGAATGAATGAATCCTGACATTTATACTGCTCTATCATAACATTTGGTATTCTATTTTTTGTTATAGCCATGTTAACAACCAGAGACAGTAAACTGCTAAATCTTGTCCAACATTCAAGAACGTCAACCCTTTTTCTCTGCCACTACAAAGTTCTTCATCATATCTCTAAACTGATCCATTATCACTCACTGACGCAAAGCATTATGACTACTGCCATTACGCAGACAACCCTGATTTCAAGGTTGTTACAAGTGAAGTACACAATTTGGAATAAAAGCACCCCATGAAGCCTGCAAATTCATAAATAAAAATCAGTTGTAATATATTGCATTGAGCCACGTGGGGCCCACTGCTCCATTGCTGGCACAGAGTTTGCTTGTGGTTTCAGCCTTGGATTCTGACCACCTCATTGTTGTCAAAGGCGGGATTTCAGTAGACATCCTTGGTACAGCCAATGTCCTCGCTGATAGGGTCTGCTGCGTACTCCACTCTCTTCACCTGCGGCCACTTGTGATCAGCATCCAAGATAAGTTGCATCTTTTTGTAATTACTTCCTGGCTTCACCTTGAAAAGTGTTTTCAGCCATAGCCACAACTTCCGGTTGTCGAGGAGCACATCCTGTGAATTGGGAGACATTTATGATAGATTAGAGCTTTTTTACCGAAGGTTTGTTGAAGTGCTTTACATTTCATTTGCAAGAAGACCTTGGGCCCCTTGATAACGGCTCTAAGGATGCCAACATTGCAATAAACCAAGATATTTCTGCAATAAAGCTCTGCCTCTTTCATATTTGTCTTTTACGATGGAGGTTCTCATTTCTCTCAGTTTCCCAGAGGTTTATAGTGGCAAATGTTTTTAATGCAATCATCATTGGATATCTGCTGTGCAATATATTTGGGTCTTAAAATAAAATGTATCTGCCATCTTCAAGAGATCTAACATGGCATCTCGAGATTAATTTTTAACCAAAATAAATGTGGTAGGACTGCATCCTACTTAAACAGCCTCCTTGGCTCCTGATGAAGAAGAGGTCTCTGTTTTAAACCTCTATATAACCTACAGGATTTGCTGTAATACTGGCCCAGGGTTTCAGAGTGAGGGAATCACCAGGAGGGTCCCCTGCACTTCAGTTCAGCTCACAGTGCCAGGCTCTCTTCCAGGTTTCTAGTTCCTCCTGACCAGGTGAGGAGGCAGAGCATACTAAGCACAGGAAGCTGTTTCTAGAACAATATTCAGCCCAAACTCTGGCCTGAACCGTTACTTCCAAAGTTTAGGAAGAAATTCAGAACTGGGCTCTTGTGCAGGTTAAGTGAAGACTTATTGGTTAGTTTCTAAGTAGCAATATCTCTAATAGTGCCAGGAGACTGGAGTGTGAAATCAGTATTCAACAATAACAATACTAGTAATAATAAAAAATATCAGGAATAAGAGTGATAACAATAATTAAAAAAAATACACATGCAGATAGCAACATGATTATGAATATGAACGTGGATAGTTTTAAAGCGCCATTAACAGCCAACAGGACTTTGGATATGGGGTGGATACATGGGGTAGATACATGGGGTGGATACAAGGGGTGGATACAAGGGGTGGAAATCTCAAAACAGGAGCTGTGACAGTAGATTCTGTCTAGTGAGCAAACACCTCCTATGCATTTCTAATAAAAGTAGACTGCATGAAGTGGTGACTGCTACTGAAATCTAGAGCAGTGACTGCTGCTGAAGTCCAGAGCAGTGACTGCTACTGAAGTCCAGAGCAGTGATTGCTACTGAAAGCCAGAATAGTGATTTCTGCTGAAGTCCAGAGCAGTGACTGTTACTGAAGTCCAGTGCAGTGACTGCTGCTGAAGTCCAGAGCAGTGACTGCTGCTGAACTCCAGAGGAGTGACTGCTGCTGAAGTCCAGAGCAGTGACTGCTTCTGAGGGCCAGAGTAGTGACTGCTACGGACGTCCTGAGCAGTGACTGCTACTGCACCATGGTGCTGTTAATGTGGGCAAGTTTGAGGTCTGTGTCCATACATCATCAGTGGTAGCTCTTGGTGGGAGCACAGGGGCACTCCATGAGAAGAGAGCACCGGGGCACCCTTTGGGGTATCAACCATGCTGAATACATTTTAGAAACTAACGTCAGCCGCTAGCAGAGAGAAGAGCACAGAGGGTAAAGAGCTCCATTTGAGACATTGTCAAGGTCCTCACATGATTCAAAAGTGTGGGTCAAACTGCAGATCCAGTGGTGTCTAATGGACTGAGCTGATGTTGTAGAGGATGTTCAGCACCCCCAGATAATTGGGGAACATAGGGTGCCCACCAGTAATATAATGGAATGGTGCGATACCTAACGAGTGAAACCCAAATTGGGTAGGAAGCTAGCGTAAAGATGCAAAAACCCAAAGACAACTCCAAGTTATCTCACAAAAGGAAACCACACCTCATCACAGCTGAGAACAGAGGAAGGGAGAAGAGCCCCTGTTGTATCCATGGAAATGTCTGTCGTTTACCAAGTAAAAGTCAGTGTCTTTAATACATCTAAGATTTTAAGCATCAGTTCCTTACAGCACCACCCCTACTGGTCCAATTCATTGTAGAGCAGTTAAGGTAAACAATGACAGCTTTAAGGGATTAAAATACAAACCAAGCAATTCTGGGGCATTGCACAGTGAGACACAAAGGGAGAGGGGGTACCCCTCACGTGCCCCCTTCCTCTGTGATTAGTTATGGGAAGTGAGAATCCCTCTCGGAGTCAAAGACATCTTCAGCTCAGAATGTGCCTTTTCTACAACCTGACCTGCATTTTTACATCACAAAGCTGTAATTGTTAGAATCAGTCTTTATAACAACAAAAAGCTTTTTACATTGGTTCTAAAATTGTATCCAAAATTGCAATTTTTAGGCTTCTAACACAACAAAAACGTTCTTACCTCTACAAAAGAGAGCACCGAAAAACAGACGATGACCAGAATGAAGATGTGGACCCGCCACAGGGTTGGAAGACAGATGAGCTGTGGGGGAGGAGAGAGTACAGATGACATCCATTTACAGTGAAAATTAAAACAACTGCTTGTTAATACAGTCTTTGTAAAGGGATATGAGTCACAAACAAGAAACAAACAATTGAAAGAAGTAACAGAATAAAACATTGGATTTTTAGGACATTCATGATCACAACCTATACACTGCCCACTACAAAGACTCCTCCGGTCAGTGAGATCTAGTCCTAAGCGACCAATTGAGAGGAAGAGAGAGAGAGAGTTAGGAGGTAAAAGGTAAAAGAGATTTACTACAGGAATATAGTTGATCTTTATCCATATTAAGCCATGTACAGTTTTTTGAGGATGTGGAACTTCAGAGACAGACCACTACCAAAAATATAATTTCAGTTTTATTGGTTCAACAGTCATTTACTATAGGTCACAGTTTTCAAAGAGATCACACATTTGTAAAAGTGATTAGAGCAGAAAATCTCATGGGACAGTCGCCAAAAATCATTGGCTGTACCCACTCCCCCCCCCCCCCCCACACACACACAACCACTTCTCCATCCCCAGACTCACTGAGCCTGAGGCGTGTTATAGTCCCTGACAGAGGAGCCAGCGCAGGGAGTGCCCCTGGAAATATCATCCCTCTGAGCATCAGCTCGTGGAAACCTGGGCTGATGACCTGCAGTGGTTCCAGCCCCATGTCCTTCTGCTGTTTTTCTGTCTGGAAGGTAATGAACAGCAGGCCATTCATGGACATAGAAAAGGATGGCATGCTCTGCATGCTCTTTGGGAAAACAAACGGGGCATCAGGGACAAACTCCCACTCCATTAGGGACACTCACTTGTTTTTTAATAAAGAAAAATCCCAGTAAATCAGAGACATTAGGGGTATATTTATAAGCGCCTTGCCCCGCCGTTGCATCACTTTTTGTCATATCTATGAGGCCATCAGGCACAGCTCGTGGGAGGGAAAGGGGCAGTGTGTGGGGGGGGGCACCACTCCATCCACTCAGTCTTGCATTGCAGGCAGAGGCATCAGCCTGCCCTGTGGCCAATCCTGACACTGCCCAGAGCAACGTTAGGATTGGCTGGGAGTGCCCTGCTAAGGCACTCCCAGGCAGACTGGGAGCCTGTGCAGGCTCTCTCCAGCCCAGCAACACAGTGCCGAGCTGGAAAGAGCACAGTGCACGTGTTTGGCTGGCCCAAACGGCTAGCCAAGCATACATGCGCAGTGAGGGGGAGTGCTGTGCACTCCTCCTCAGTCCCGGTCACACATGTGGCCCAGCCGCTTTTATATTAAAAACATAATAAACAGTTTATTATGTTTTTACTCTAAAATATTTGAAGCTGCTGCTGCTGCTGGTGGGTGGGGGGACTTTGAAAGGCCTCATAAAT
Source organism: Pleurodeles waltl (assembly GCF_031143425.1). NCBI lineage: Eukaryota > Metazoa > Chordata > Amphibia > Caudata > Salamandridae > Pleurodeles > Pleurodeles waltl. Next base: position 1,875,749 of record NC_090450.1, on the reverse strand, counting down.
ATGAAACAAGGCTGTGCAGCACAAGTTGCTGTATTGCCTCACTTTGCGTCAAAGATGCATTCCAAAAGTGAGGCAGTGGGTGTTCCTACACCCATGGGTTTTGGCACATTCCCAGATTTACAAGAATCTCTAACCTGGAAATGTGTCAAAATCTTACGCATCCCCAGGGGAGGCGCAACAAAGAGAAGTATCTTTATTTCTCCTCATCATTTCCTCTTTCCATGTGTGTAGCATTCTGCAGCACACATCGAAAGAGGAAAAATCTCTGGGGATAGGTTTTGTAGAGGAACGTATCCCTTCCTTCACAAAAACAATCCTGCACCATGGTGCAAGGGTTCCTGCACTGGCACTAGGCTGCAGAAGCAGCACCAGCACAGGGGGACGAACAGGAATGCGCCAAATGCCATAGATATGCCACATTCCTGCCATTTCACTATGACGAAGGGCAGCGCAGCATGATGCTTTTCTGAGCTGCCCTGCACCAAATCCTCAAAAATCTTGGCCTAGGTACTTATTAAAGAGAAATCACTGAAGGAATGAGGGCTTTCTCTTTTTAAAAAACGAATGACTCTGTTGCACTGGGAATCTTCTCTTTTAAAAAAACTAATGTCCTTGTTGCACTGGGAGTTTTCTCTTTAAAAGAAAAATACGGTGTCTCTGGAGCACTGAGAATCTGTTCTTTTTTTTTTAAACCATAATGTCCCAGAGTCACTGTGAGTTTTAGCTTTTAAAAAACGAAAGACCTCATTATGAGTACAGTGGTCCTTGGACTGCCGTACCAACGGTGGCAGTCGGACCGCCACAACCTTGGTAGTCCAACCTCCACATTAAGATGCTGGTGGTCGGACTGCCAGCACACTGCCACCACCACCAGAATCAGACATCCCAATGGGTTGACGGTGGTGCAAGTCGCGGTCAGCCACAACGGTGCCGAATTCCGCACAGATGTGCTGATTACAACTTGCCTTTCAGCTTGCCTTTGATGGCGGGGAGCCCACCATGGAAAGGCTGGTGGAAAGGCAGGGACGGGGCCCCTATGTGACCACCCTCGGAATGCACACTGTCTACAGTGCGCAACCCAACGGTGCTGGGGCACCGTTTATGCAACAGCATTGGCCTAGGCTCTCCTCTCCTTGTTCGCTGAAGCCAATGCCGTTGCACTGTTTTGCCAGCCAGCCCAGCAGAAACATCATAATACAGCGGTGGAGAGGCTGCTGGCTTGGCGCCCGCCTCCCCACGTCAAATTGGCAGTCTTACAGTGTGAACGCCAATGTGTTAATTAGGCCCTAATTCCCTCATGCAATTAGAGATTTCCCTTTTAAAATATGTATGAGAACCACTTAGGAGGTCATATCTACCTTGACTCAGAAAACTGAAACCATATTCCATTTGATTACCCAGCACACCAAACTAATGCATGAGGAAAACTACTGCCCCACACCCTGACACATTGTCAAACACCTGTGATAAAATACCTTCCACGTCACCCCTGAAAATATTGGCTGAGTGGGAATTCCTTAACATTGTAATGGGCCCGAATCACAAAGGTAAACTTAGATGTTTGGACCCAGATTTAAGAGGGCCTCATGCCATTCTAATGACACATTAGCATAATTGTTTTATGCTACTGTGGCATTAGATGCCCAAAAACACTGTGCCATATTTACAAAGTGGCGTAATGCGTGCATTGCGCACCTTTGTTACCCTTTGCGTTACATTATGCCTGCGACAGGCATGATGTATGCAAGGGGGGCATTCCCCTGTTAGGGGGGCTGAAAAAATGGTGCAAAGAAATCTAAGATATTTTTTTGCGTCCTTTTGTTTTGCCACTTTTAACATCTGCTCAGATCAGGCATTAAAATGAGGCTCCCATTTCTTTCCATGGGCCTCTGGGTGCTTTGTAGGATTTGCGTAAACATTTTTCACACTAATCCTGTAAACTGCTGAACTAGCGTCATACATTCTGACACTAGTTTCCTAACTACCGCCATGGTGCACTGTATATTAAATACAGCGCACACATAGTGGGGTTAGAATGTTGCTAAGAGGCACAAGAAAAGTGGAGCTGCACTAGATGCAGCGCCACTTTTCATAAATATGCCCCTTGGTCTAAACTTAGATCAAACGTCTAAGTTTACGACTTTGGGAATTCAAAAGGTGCTTTTACGAGTAGTATATTTACGTAGGCACTCGGTGCAGCTCCAATTGCGGATGTAAAGATACTACTCGTAAATGCTCTTCGTGAATTCCAAAAGTCGTAAACTTAGACGCTTGGTCTAAGTTTATTCCGAATGCCTAAGTTTACCCGTGCGAATTGGGCTGAATGTCTGCCTTAGTGTACAAGTATTTAAGTAGGTGGTGTACTGCAAATTTGTATTACTCTATACATCGCTGTGAGTCTGCCTAAGCTCACATGAGTCTGAGACAGTGGTGCTGTGCAAATGCTATGTTTATTTAGGTTTCAGACTTCTTTTTTTCTGATTTACCCTGAGACTCATTTTGAGGAACAATTATTTGATGAGAGAAATGACTTACATGTAGAGGATCAGCATCATTGGGACATCCAAGGTAGCAGTAATTATGAGGTACTGCTTCTCAGTGGATGTGATTAATGACATGGTTGCAGAATGGGAGCAGTGGCTCATTTTACCTTCAGCCCTCTCCAAGGCCATCCATGCATATGTAAAAATACTGTTTGCAATCCACTTTCTGGCCCCTGAATCTTTTCAGAATGTCATTGGGGGTACTGTGGCCATCTCATATGCAAAACAACAATGATGCTTTTGACTGGTCCTGAGACACATCACCAGCGAGCTCATCAGTTTACCACCATATCACATGCACTGGCAGAGAGGCAACGGATTTTTGAGCACATGCTACACCATTGTTCTCTTGCTTTATGTATTAGTGGTACAACAGACCACATATACATACACGAGCCATCCTAAAAAGCACTTTTGGTATTTTCAAGCCAAACATTTATATATCTTGGCCATAAGGTGCAGTACCACGCAGAAACAGTTCTTAAAATTATGCTGTGACTGCAAACATATGTAGAAATTACCACTGAACAGATGGTACATACTGCAGGTGTGTGACCCAACAATGGGCTCACACTTCATCTCAACGGCTAATTTAATTGCATCACAATTGTTGGACAGTGCTGGTTCAATGATGAATAGTTGACTATAACACTATCCATACATGCCATGTGGAGTTACCACGGTTCCAGCACCATGACATCACATCTAAACTTGTAAGTCTCAACACAACATCTGTTAACACAGCACTCATTCATACATTGTATATTTTCATTTTGACTACATTCACATCCAGTCATAATTTTAAGCCCCATCAATACGGCTCACATGTTGCGTTAGACATAGCCATATAACACATGAAGGACTATAGTATCACCTCATAATGATAACATGGATTTTATTAAATCATTTAATTACATTCATTATCTAAATACTACTAATGAGGCTTTCATAACTAGATGTGTTCCCATTCTTTGTTTTAACATTCTTATTCAATTTGACTGCGTTGTGAATTTCTCTACCTCCGCTATGCAAGTTGAGACCTCCATGTTGGAGGCAGAGAATGCCGTAGTGAAGGCAGATTTCTGCAACTACCACAACAATCAGGATATGAGATCAAGGAATGGAAAATATGCCATCCCTGAGCCATTGTAGGATCACAAAATAATCCTCCGCTATCCTGCTACTCTTTTTATTACTGAAATCTCCCAAATGGCTGAAGATCACAAGGAGATGGACCCTAGTTCCTCCCAGGGTAATTAGACCCCGTGGGGCTGGGGATCCTCGAGAGGTATCCTCAGCTGGGTGGGATATCTGGGACCTAGCTGAGCGATGCTTCACAGAGGTTTGAAAGCCATTGACATCTACTGGAGTCTAGTGAGTGACCACATCCGAAGAGTCAGGAAGGCTTAAAAGCAATGTGAGAATACCAGTAATGATTGAAGTTGCAGGATGTGCTGGGGGTATCCTCCCAGCCCCACACACAGTGTACTCTCCACTACACATATGGTACTAGAAACAACCCTTCATGCTCAGATGGAAGCCCACAGGTAGCAGCCAAGTGGTACACCATAGATTATTGAATTAAAATGTGTTCCTGTGGCTTGAATGATTTATAATGTTGTGTCTGGTTGTTTCATTTGTTTATGTGCACATTGTGATTATCTGATGTCAAGTACAATGTGATCTTGAATTAATTGTACAAGAGGATTTATACTTTACAGTACAATATGATGACACAAAATGTTTTTTTAATTATTTTTTCAACAACTTTACATCAGCATTGACATATCACCATGTTTTGACAATAATGAACTTTTCTATGTTAAGTGCACATAACACATTAAATAAAGATGATATTTGTTTACATTCAAAAACATGTTACAAATGACGTTAGACCACTTTGTAATGATGATGTAGCACAACACATGTAAAATTACAAGTAAAGTATAATCATTAGCTGCTAGACAGAGAGTTGTGAATCCTTAATATTGATGACTGATATTGATGGCACTAAATATGAAAGTCATATAATCCTAGGGTCCAGCATATTGAGGTTGAGAATATTGATAGTAACTATATTGTTTCTTCTTGTAACTTTATATTGAACATTAAAATATTAACCTTAATATTGATTTTTTTAGATGCTTGAAGTAATTTTGTTTTTTCAGGTCTCCTTTATTTTTTAAATGGTATTTCATTGTTGTGTTTTGTTTGTTTAAAACTATTTTACTTGAAATCACTAGGTATTTTTACATTTTTATTTTTATAATTGATAACGTGTATTTCGTGTTTTTGGCTGATGTTTTATTGGGGTTTCGGTGGGTGTGTTCTAAATTAATTTTACAACTCTTCACAGTAGATATTTAAAATGCTGCTATTTTTAAGAAAATATTTTAATCTTTACAAATTGTATTCTTTATTTTACATGCTTGTGACTGGTGTTTTATGTAATTTTTAGGGGTTGTTGGGTTTTAAATAAATTGTGTAAAAAGTTTTAATGATACTTAACATGAATAATGCACTCATACGTTTTCAATGTAATAATTATATACTATTTTTAATGTATTTTTTGGGTTGTAGTGTTTTATAGGTTTTATGGGTGAATATTGCCTTAATACTTAAATGGTTAAATATTTAATTGTGAAAGTTTTAAAGTTTGCTTATTTATTGTAATTTGTAAAATGTGTTAAAACTTTATAATGTTAATTTTTGTTTGGGAAATAAATACATTTTTAATGTTCAAATAAAATTATGAAAGTTTTCTAAAAGTGGATTTTCTAATATTTTATTTGCTAAGTGCTCATTCATATTTTAATAATATATATAGCACTCATTTTCATATTTGTAATATAAATATATATATTTAGTATCTAAACGACTTTTGCATAATATTTGTCATAAGATAATGATTATTGTAATTATTATTTTTAATGTTTTGGCTCGTAATGCACATTTTTATACTCATTACTTTTTTTTCCCTAATGGTGGGGGGTTTGGAGTGGGAATGGTAGATGTGACTGCCCCTATAGCCAAAGCCCAACACGTTGCTTTGGCTGATGCTTAGATTGTTGTACAGATTAGTATACCAGCCCCACTCCAAAGTCAAACATTTTCCCTACTTTTGCCTAGGCTACAAGGGTACCAGTATATTTTACCCTTTAAAGTCAAACACATTTCCTACTGTTGCTCAGGTTGGAGTAGGACTAGTAGTTCTGAAGCCTCAAAATTCCAACATGTTCACTACCTTTGCTTTGATTGGAGTGGGAATATTAAGAGCCTGATTTAGATTGTGGCAGATGGGTTACTTCGTCACAACGTTGACGGATATCCCGTCAGCCGAAATCTAAATCCCATTGGAAATAATGGGATTAATATTTTGGTGGGCAGGATACCTGTCACGGTTGTGAGTAACCTGGCCACCGAAATCTAAATCAGACCCTGAGTCTGATCCCCCAGAGTCCCACTGTTCTCATTGTTGCTTAGTTTGCAGTTGTAATAGAAAATGTTCCTCCTTGGTCCCTCCAAATTATATGTTTTTATCTAAATGTTAGTAGTATTGTAGTTAGAGTATAACACGTAAATAAAAAAAATATCATTTATTTTTTGTGTATGTTTTTATAATTTTATTGAACAGCTCTGCATTACTATTATTTGTTTGTACTTTTTTGTTCCTTTTTTAAGTTTTACACTCAATTACTCTTGTTTTTTGTCATTACAGTATTATTTTGTAGGATATTTTCTTTAAAAAAATAAAGTTATTTTATACTAGGCTATTTATTAATATGCATTTGTTAACTGTTTAAACTTACAATTTATATTTAAAATCATTTTATACTTTTACAGATTTCTAAAAAAAGTTTTATATTTTTAAATATTAGGATATACTTTTTTTTATCTATTTAATGTTTTATTTATTTTTAGATAGATGCTTGCAAAAATATTTAGCATTTTTCATGAGACTTATGTTTTGAACCTAAATATTTGTAATATTAAAAGGTAAAGTTTTTGATTATTTGCATTGTAAGATGAACATTTTTAAAGATGAATTACAAATTACATTGATTTGAATTAGATCAACCATATTTTAGAAAAGTGTTTAAAAATGTTTACATTAAATATGATGGATAAAAAAACACACGCTTATTAAGATATGCACTTTTGTAGGGTGATATTTTTAAGTTTAGATATTTTTGTTGGTTGATATGTTTGAATCAATGTTTTTGTAATTGTTGTAAGTATGAGTTTACAATAATTTGGTACTCCATAAAATGGTCTCAAGGTATTTGTATTCAACATTCAGTAGTACAATCAACATGCACAGGAAGAAGAGGCCAGAAGGACGATATTGTAATTACATCAGCCTAATTGTGGTAATTTTGCACAATGAAATGTATACAGAATTAATGAGATTACGCATATAAAATAATTTCAGGGAGATATTGTAGCGTGGGATGTACAATTCAGGTAAATTTTTAACACAAGCAACATTTCAGGTAGATTTTATTCCCAAATGAACCATTCTGGAAATTTTGGAGCACCAAACTACAAATCTGAATGCAAGCAACAATATCTTGAAGGCAAGTGTGAGTTTGTTTATCATGGGTGGTCAATAAACATTCCAAGACGTTTTTTTACCCGATTGGACTGTTCATATAATTTCTGAGCACAAAACTACAAATCCGTACAGAAGTGGCAGTATTTTAAATGAAAGAACAGCTGAAGTTTTACTTGAACTGACTGTTTGGTTTTGTTTCAGTGTGAGATGTATATTGTGTAGTTACGCATATTTATTTGGTATTTTCGGTAATTATGCCTAGTGTCCTCTTTTTGTAGTTAACCCCAGTGTACAATAATTTGTTGCCTGAAAAACTGGTCCTACCAGAAGACAGAAATTGGCTTTGTCAACCTCAGCCTCTGGACCTGCATGGTTATTTGATAACACCGGCAGATTGTCCTTCACGTTGAGGGTGGACATCTGAGAGGTTGTGGGATGAGGTTCTCCCTACCAGGGGGTTCTAGTCCCCAAGAAGATGGAGAGATGTGGAGTTGGAGGGTGGAGAGGGGTGAAAGCGGGGGTCTTCTCACATATTTGGAGGCTGATAGTTGGGTTCAGAAGAGATCTGTGTCTCCAGTACAAGCAGCTGTGATTTTGTAACTGCTTGTTGGGAACCTCCAGTCAGTTCCAGTTGCCTACGAGGGAGAGTCCATGCTGAACCTGAGGTCTTTCAGAGACGTATCCAGGGTGAACCCAACAATCATCTCCTCCTCATCTTAAAAAGTGGAGGCTGCAGTCATGGCAGTTTATAGGATGACAAAGTTTCTCCTGGGACTGCCTGGCATCCTTCGCTTGTGAATGGTAAGGCAGCATCATCAGGCTTTCTGTCCTGAGGAGATAAAAGAAAAGGATGTCAATATTAGCATATTTAACATTAGAGAGTGTGTATATTCTGAAAAAAGAGAGGCTATTCATTATTTAAGATCAACAGATGACACTTTATCCCATGTGCCTGAACATTACAATATTAACCAACGTTAGCGGATAATATAAGGCCAAATAAATTATATAAAATTATATCTCACCTGCTCTTGCCTTGAATGCCCCATTTGCAGCTCGATCCTTGTAGGTCAGCTGTTGAACAGCTCTACTGAAACAAATTGGGTGGACACGTCTCTCCAATCCATCAGCTATTGAAAAAAATTATCTAAAAAAAATAGATATGAGGGCAAGTGCTGTATAGGACACAGGTATTCTCAAAGTTGTGCAAATATCTATAGATGAATAAACGTTTTCTATCAAGAGAAAGTCATTTCTCATCAGACATACATTTTTTATAAATTACAAATTGGAACACATAAGTTACAAATGATGCAATGGAGATATGGGTGACTATAGTGGATGATAAGGGCAAAGTACTTATGAATAAAAGTGCACCATGCAAGGATGTAATTAGGGACACAATGAGAAAAAGAGCAGACAAAAGGTCACACATTAAAAGTTACATTTAATACGTTTACATCATGCAAATTGTGAACCTTATACAGAGAGATCTATAGCTATACAGAGTGAAAATGATCCGACAGGAGACCGACCTGGCTTTGTCATCCGTCTGTGCCCAGTCCACAAGTTGGTGAATTGGTTGCAGAGGTAAAGGAAGAGATTGCTCTGGGGAAGGGGCAGAAAAAGTGGTCCTTTGAAGATTATGACATGATGTGGATGTGCACACTACAGGGCTATGAAATTATAGTATAAGTATGTGTTTAATATATATTATGTCAACATATATTAATAAGGATACATTAATATCATTGTTGGGATCTGACAAATGAAGGCATGCAAAGCAATAGATTCTGGTAGTATAATAGACTTGAGTGTGTCATCCCTGGCTGGGTGGTTTGTCTATCTCTGGATGCCTGACCTGATTGCTGCCCTGCCACAGTAATATGTATGCCTGCTTTTGTTAATTCCCCCAATGAACCTCAAAGGCGGACTGTTTGTTTAAAAAAAATATGAGGTGTATGAAGATACCTCTATTCACTAATGTCTATGTAGGGAGGCCATGTGTGAGTGAAAAGTGAGAGATGTGTGCAATGTGTCAGACAGAGACAGTGTGACAAAAGTGAGCAGTAGAAATGTGATGCTAGAATTGTATGGTTAGTTTCCTACCTGGACCAATGTTGAGATTTCCTCTAGCCTGGGTGCAAGGCTATGTTCATGGAGAGGAGTAAGATGGAGACTGGATCCTCGTCCACCACCAGCAAGAGTCCCTGCCACCTGCATCCCGAAAAACCTGTAATTTACCACCTTGTTCTCTAGTCCTACCACTCCTTCTTGAGGTCCCCCACAGTGAACACCTCCACCTCCTATGCAGTTAGAGAGTGTCATAGCCAGATTCTCCACTGTATTGAGGGTGTAGGGAGGCAGACCATGTAGAAATGCAGCCATAATATCTGTAACAGTCTCCACTTCCAGGGGTGATGGGGTGAAGAACTCATAAGTCTTATTGTTGAATGAATATCTCCATCCAGAATTAATGAATACTTTCCGAGCAGAGATTTACTTCCAACCATAGGTGAGGATGTATGTGTGCAGAGATATCCACACATAGGGTCAGATTTATCAAACTGTCACCCAATTCAGTACAGCAGCCAAGAATGCTGAGCTGCGTGCCAGGGAGGAAGCAGGAGAGTGTCATAGCTACAGACATGTGGCTCTCTCATCCTCTCTCCCTAGCACATTATTTTGCATCCATGTGCCACGCATACACCTTTGAACCATAGTGCAAGGATGTGTGTGAGAGTCTAGCAGAGGGTTTGTACTGGAAGGATATCCTTCAGTACAAAATACTGTGCTTAGACCAGTTTTAAAACATTTCCTGCTTTGTATGTGTTGTACAGTGCACCATACATGTAAAGTCAAAAAACAAAGGAGAAATGAAAACATCTCTCCTTTTAGCTGCTGCTTTCAAATGGCTTTTATTTTTTATTCAAAACACTGTCTTTCATTTTTGTAGTTATGGTTTTGCATCAAAAAGCACGGGTGATTACATGAAAATGCCCAGGTAATGCCTCCTTGATGCTAAATAATGCAAAGCAGCACTTCACGTTACTGTGCGCTACATTTAGGTAATTTCCAGGGCAAAAGAAGTTTTGCACTGGACAGTAAATCATTAAAAAAAAAAAAAAATGTGCTGGTTTGCGTCACTTTTGTGATGGAAGCACAGCACAGAACGTTGGAAAATCTGCCCTTTAGATTTCATTTTGTGAGTAGGACCATGACTGTATACGTGCCTCTCTGGTGCCAATTTGCCTCCATGAATCAGAATGGTGACATGAAAACATTTTTTACAGGCCCAGATCTGAGTCATTCCTGACTCTTAAACAGCCAGATCACTGGATTCTTTATTTACTCATTATTTGTTATTTATGCTTTCTTCAAAGACCTGAAGCCTTTTTTAGAAAACCATCTCTTGGGGGCTTATTTACAAGCCCTCTTTTTCCACGGGAGGGTCCGATTTTTTACGCTCTGGCGGTGCACAGTTCATATCTACAAAGCCATGCAAAGTCCCCCCATGTGACTTCTCATGGCCTTGCGGATATGGTATAAGGTAACGCAGCACAAGTTGCTGCGTTTCCTCATGCTGCGTCGGGGAGTGGTTCCCACTCAACACCCATGTATTTTGACACTGGCCCAGATTTACAAAATAGCCTAAATTTGGGGCACCGCCAAAAGCGTACGTCTTCCCGAGCAGAAATAACAAGTAGAAATGTTTACATTTCTCCTAGTTTTTCCTCTTTTGGTGTAGCACACATAGAACAAGTAAAATTCCTCTTGTGATTGTTTTTCTGAAGGAAGGTGGCCCATCCTTTGCAAAAACTATTGTGCCAACAACGCAAAAACCCTTGCTATGCCTGCACTGGCGCTCATCAGCAGGTTATGTGCCAGTGCTGGCTAAAAGGACAGGAAAGCACGGCATCTTGTAGATATGGTGCATTCCTGCCCTCTCCATTTGGCATAGGGCAGAGCAGCTAAGAGGCCTGTGGCAGTGCCCTACGCCAAATGTTTGTAAATAAAGCCCCACGGGCATATGGGTTTGCACTGTGCCCCATTGGAGTGTCAAAAAAGGTGATGCTCCAATGGGGCATAGTGGACTTGTAAATAGGCCCCTTAGTTACTTAATCAATAAAAGTTAGAGCAAAGAATATTCTTTTTTTATAACTCATGTGCAGGCAGCAAGCATTGTTGAAGCCATTAAGTGAGGCTGGAAGTGAAGGCCTACAGTTAGGACCTAATTACTGTCTTTCAGCCTCCCCCCAACCCCCACCCCACCCTGACTTGGAAGAGATACATTAGAGTGACTTGTATTTTTAAATAAAGGGTCCTGCACCAGAGCCAGACATGTGCACTGCAACTTTCATAGCAAAACATTCTGACTACATTGTGAGGATCTGGGAATGTGACATTGTCATGGGTCATACATACCTCTAGAGCTCTGTAGAGACCAGGAATGTCATCAAATGTGAAGAAGATGGTCATGGAGACCTGGAGGACCAGCACGACTAAGAACAAGTCTGAAAAGACAAAAAGATTGCATAAATGAAATGGTCATTCAGCGTGAAAATATGTCAACAACTCAGGTACCTGTGAAAAAATTCACTGTGCTTGGAGAATATTTTAATTCTTCTAGGTTTTTGTGGTGTCTGTTTTATTTACTATTTTTATTTAGTGCACTGAGTAAGGGGAGAACAATGCATTTTGCATTTTGCCATGTGAACATGAGATGTACCACAAGTCATCTCCAGTCGTTCTATAATTTCTTTCACATCAGGGGTGGCTGTGGAGGTGTTTAAGGTGCAGAGGGTGGTAGTGTGGGGTTACAATACCTAAAGAAAGACTGGTGAGGTGGTGGTAGGGTGGCATAGTTTGAGCAACCTGTGGGAGTGGGAGTAGGGTGGCATAGCTTGAGTAGCCTGTGGCAGTGGGGGTAGGGTGGCATAGCTTGAGCAGCCTGCTGCAATGGTGTTAGGGTGGGGTGGCATATCTTGAGCAGCCCGTAACAGTGGGGGGTAGGAGTGGGGTGGCATAACTTGAGCAGCCTGCAGCAGTGGGTGGGGATGGCATAGCTTGAGCAGCATGCTACAATGGTGGCAGGGTGGCATAGCTCGAGTAGCCTTCAAAAGTGGGTGTAGAGTGGCAAAGCTTGAGCAGCCTGCTGCAATTATGGTAAGGAGTCATAGCTTGAGCAGCCTGTGGCAGTGGGGGTAGGTGGCATAGATTGAGCAGCCTGCTGCAATGGTGGTATGGTGGCATAGCTTCAGCAGCCTGTGGCAGTGGGGGTAGGGTGGCGTAGCTTGAGCAGTAAATGGCATTAGGGGTAGGGTGGGGTAGCATAGCTTGAGCAGCCTGTGGCAGTGGGGGTAGGTGGCATAGCTTGAGCAGCCTGATGCAATGACGGTAGGGTGGCATAGCCTGAGCACCCTGCAGCAGTGGGGGTAGGTGACATAGATTTAGCAGCCTGCTGCAATGACGGTAGGGTGGCATAGCCTGAGCAGCCTGCAGCAGTGGGGGTAGGTGACATAGCTTGAGCAGCCTGCTGCAATGACGGTAGGGTGGCATAGCCTGAGCAGCCTGCAGCAGTGGGGGTAGGTGACATAGCTTGAGCAGCCTGCTGCAATGACGGTAGGGTGGCATAGCCTGAGCAGCCTGCAGCAGTGGGGGTAGGTGACATAGCTTGAGCAGCCTGCTGCAATGACGGTAGGGTGGCATAGCCTGAGCAGCCTGCAGCAGTGGGGGTAGGTGACATAGATTGAGCAGCCTGCTGCAATGACGGTAGGGTGGCATAGCCTGAGCAGCCTGCAGCAGTGGGGGTAGGTGACATAGATTGAGCAGCCTGCTGCAATGATGGTATGGTGGCATAGCTTCAGCAGCCTGTGGCAGTGGGGGTAGGGTGGCATAGCTTGAGCAGTAAATGGCATTAGGGGTAGGGTGGGGTAGCATAGCTTGAGCAGCCTGTGGCAGTGGGGGTAGGTGGCATAGCTTGAGCAGCCTGCTGCAATGACGGTAGGGTGGCATAGCCTGAGCAGCCTGCAGCAGTGGGGGTAGGTGACATAGATTTAGCAGCCTGCTGCAATGACGGTAGGGTGGCATAGCCTGAGCAGCCTGCAGCAGTGGGGGTAGGTGACATAGCTTGAGCAGCCTGCTGCAATGACTGTAGGGTGGCATAGCCTGAGCAGCCTGCAGCAGTGGGGGTAGGTGACATAGATTGAGCAGCCTGCTGCAATGACGGTAGGGTGGCATAGCCTGAGCAGCCTGCAGCAGTGGGGATAGGTGACATAGATTTAGCAGCCTGCTGCAATGACGGTAGGGTGGCATAGCCTGAGCAGCCTGCAGCAGTGGGGGTAGGTGACATAGCTTGAGCAGCCTGCTGCAATGACGGTAGGGTGGCATAGCCTGAGCAGCCTGCAGCAGTGGGGGTAGGTGACATAGATTTAGCAGCCTGCTGCAATGACGGTAGGGTGGCATAGCCTGAGCAGCCTGCAGCAGTGGGGGTAGGTGACATAGCTTGAGCAGCCTGCTGCAATGATGGTAGGGTGGCATAGCTTGAGCAGCCTGCTGCAATGGTGGTAGGGTGGCATAGCTTGAGCAGCCTGTGGCAGTGGGGGTAGGGTGGCATAGCTTGAGCAGTAAATGGCATTAGGGGTAGGGTGGGGTAGCATAGCTTGAGCAGCCTGTGGCAGTGGGGGTAGGTGACATAGCTTGAGCAGCCTGCTGCAATGACGGTAGGGTGGCATAGCCTGACCAGCCTCCAGCAGTGGGGGTAGGGGACATAGCTTGAGCAGCCTGCTGCAATGACGGTAGGGTGGCATAGCCTGAGCAGCCTGCAGCAGTGGGGGTAGGTGACATAGATTGAGCAGCCTGCTGCAATGATGGTAGGGTGGCATAGCCTGAGCAGCCTGCAGCAGTGGGGGTAGGTGACATAGATTTAGCAGCCTGCTGCAATGACGGTAGGGTGGCATAGCCTGAGCAGCCTGCAGCAGTGGGGGTAGGTGACATAGATTGAGCAGCCTGCTGCAATGATGGTATGGTGGCATAGCTTCAGCAGCCTGTGGCAGTGGGGGTAGGGTGGCATAGCTTGAGCAGTAAATGGCATTAGGGGTAGGGTGGGGTAGCATAGCTTGAGCAGCCTGTGGCAGTGGGGGTAGGTGGCATAGCTTGAGCAGCCTGCTGCAATGGTGGTAGGGTGGCATAGCTTCAGCAGCCTATGGCAGTGGGGGTAGGGTGACATATCTTGAGCAGTAAATGGCATTAGGGGTAGGGTGGGGTAGCATAGCTTGAGCAGCCTGTGGCAGTGGGGGTAGGTGGCATAGCTTGAGCAGCCTGCTGCAATGACGGTAGGGTGGCATAGCCTGAGCAGCCTGCAGCAGTGGGGGTAGGTGACATAGATTTAGCAGCCTGCTGCAATGACGGTAGGGAGGCATAGCCTGAGCAGCCTGCAGCAGTGGGGGTAGGTGACATAGCTTGAGCAGCCTGCTGCAATGATGGTAGGGTGGCATAGCCTGAGCAGCCTGCAGCAGTGGGGGTAGGTGACATAGATTGAGTAGCCTGCTGCAATGACGGTAGGGTGGCATAGCCTGAGCAGCCTGCAGCAGTGGGGATAGGTGACATAGATTTAGCAGCCTGCTGCAATGACGGTAGGGTGGCATAGCCTGAGCAGCCTGCAGCAGTGGGGGTAGGTGACATAGCTTGAGCAGCCTGCTGCAATGACGGTAGGGTGGCATAGCCTGAGCAGCCTGCAGAAGTGGGGGTAGGTCACATAGATTTAGCAGCCTGCTGCAATGACGGTAGGGTGGCATAGCCTGAGCAGCCTGCAGCAGTGGGGGTAGGTGACATAGCTTGAGCAGCCTGCTGCAATGATGGTAGGGTGGCATAGCTTGAGCAGCCTGCTGCAATGGTGGTAGGGTGGCATAGCTTCAGCAGCCTGTGGCAGTGGGGGTAGGGTGGCATAGCTTGAGCAGTAAATGGCATTAGGGGTAGGGTGGGGTAGCATAGCTTGAGCAGCCTGTGGCAGTGGGGGTAGGTGGCATAGCTTGAGCAGCCTGCTGCAATGACGGTAGGGTGGCATAGTCTGAGCAGCCTGCAGCAGTGGGGGTAGGTGACATAGATTTAGCAGCCTGCTGCAATGATGGTAGGGTGGCATAGCCTGAGCAGCCTGCAGCAGTGGGGGTAGGTGACATAGCTTGAGCAGCATGCTGCAATGATGGTAGGGTGGCATAGCCTGAGCAGCCTGCAGCAGTGGGGGTAGGTGACATAGATTTAGTAGCCTGCTGCAATGACGGTAGGGTGGCATGGCCTGAGCAGCCTGCAGCAGTGGGGGTAGGTGACATAGCTTGAGCAGCCTGCTGCAATGACGGTAGGGTGGCATAGCCTGAGCAGCCTGCAGCAGTGGGGGTAGGTGACATAGATTGAGCAGCCTGCTGCAATGACAGTAGGGTGGCATAGCCTGAGCAGCCTGCAGCAGTGGGGGTAGGTGACATAGATTGAGCAGCCTGCTGCAATGATGGTAGGGTGGTATAGCTTGAGCAGCCTGCTGCAATGATGGTAAGGTGGCATAGCTTGACCAGCCTGCGGCAGTGGGGGTAGGGTGGCATAGCTTGAGCAGCCTGCTGCAATGATGGTAGTGTGGCATATCTTGAGCAGCCTGCAGCAGTGTGGGTAGGTGACATAGATTGAGCAGCCTGCTGCAATGATGGTAGGGTGGCATAGCTTGAGCAGCCTGCAGCAGTGTGGGTAGGGTGACATATCTTGAGCAGCCTGCGGCGATGGTTGGGGTGTGGAGAGTGGTAGGGAGAACATATTTAGGACCTGGAATGACATAACCGTACCGACATACCCACCCCAACCTTGCTTCACTTTAGTAACGACCTGGACACAGCTCTTTAACCACGGAGAACCCAGTTAGTTCATCAACAACTCATTGACTATTTTTTGCCTTGACACTGTGGAGCTCTCTCCTGCCTCTTAGCTGGGTTTTGCTCGACAAATATCACATACATTCACACATACATACATACATAGTTTATTTGTAGTTTTCTGTGGCACCGTGTTACTTGTTATGGACATCAGAGCACTTAATAGCCCTTGATAGTGAAGTGGTTGAGGCAACATTATGGATAGAATATTAAAGTGTACGGTTACAGCTTACCATGCCATTTAATTGACACATTTCTTAATTTACATGTCCTTTATTGACATAATCAACAATGCTTATATGCATTTCTTCCTTCTTTCCAGGTCTTATCATAATGCTGCACCCCATGGGACGCTCCAGCTCCTGCTGCCAAAGCTCACCCCCTTGGGTTGTGCTTGTCCATGAGCCATCGATCACTAATACAGACCCGATCAATGGACCAGTCAGCTCTGTTTCTATGCGCACCTCCATTTGCCCCAAAGGCCCACTTTGGTCAGTGGCAGCTCATGTCCTGTCCGAAAGTGACTTTCCTAGCCCCATAGTTTGGGCTATGCCTGCGCCCATATGACGCCATTGCAGGCAGAGTGCAATAGGTGTGTTTTCATCTGCCCCTTAGATGCACGGGATCTTCTGGTATTTGCAGGGGACTGGAAGACTGTTCCAGAGTGTTGCTGAACAGATAGAAACATTTTGTTCACTTGGCTGTAAATTTGAAGACAATCTGATGTTCTTATTTTCAAGCTCTCCCAGGATGATATCCTTCAAAGCTGTTCTGCAGGAGGCATGACTTCCGTGCCAGACGGTGTGACGAAATAAACGGAAGTAAACAGAAGGCGCTCCTTCACCGAGAGCCAGCAGGCCATGTCCTGGCCGTCGGATGTGGCCCCCGCAGAGGGCCACACATCAAGCTCATTGAAGTGCTTTGGGAACTCAGTAGTTTAAGTGACAAAAAAGCACATTCCTAAATTGTTGGAGTAGACCAGGTGCAAAATTACTACAGCCAAAAGTTGAATTTTTTTGGGGAACAAATTGAGAATTTTAAAATTCTTTAAGAAGTGGGGGACGATAGACGATGGAACCATGCCTCATTGCTGCCTACATGTGAGAGTGTCCATGGTGAGGCATCAATCATAGTGAGGCCTCAATCCTTCTCTATGGGGAAAGGAACTGGACACTAGCCAACAAGACGGTGAGGTTCCCTTTGGCCAGGCATTTGATAGAGCCCCATGTACCTTAAAAACTTGTCTTTTTGGGGTGAAGTTTCAAGAAATGAAAATACACCCCAGAGTCAAGTTCCAGCAGTCTGGACCCAAAAGGCTGCTTTTTTTCTGAGGTGGCCAGCAGAAGCTTAATGACCTGCTGTATGTCTTGGGTGGGCCCTCAACTGGCAGTGCAAGAACAGTGCAGACAACTTTTCAACAAAAGGTCATGCAAAACCCATGTCCACCTCGTCCATCCATAATTTAAAATCCCTGCAAAGCATGAGAAGTTAACAAAGAAGACATAAAATCAGGAAAATATTTAAAGAGATTTATATCATTCTTGACAGGCCACCAAAAAGTTCAAACAAGAAATGAGTGTCGGCTACTTGGAGCAGCAGTGCTTCTGAAGTGAGTTATTTCAGTTGCAAATAATCCTTGGTGATGATTACCAGACACTCCTTGTTTATTTAATATTTTACAATGTCTCTATAGTCCATGGGGCCAGAAAGACTGGCCTGGGTCTCAACTAAAAATGTTAGCAAATTTGGAAATTTCCAGTGGATAGTCTATTTCAAATCTATTTTTGGTAGCCAACTGTGTCTTCAGTAGTGTCATGGTTGCCCCGAAGGATCATGGTTCTCTGGTACCAAGTGACTGTAAGTAACGCAGTTTTGGAAACTGAAGCAGGGGGGAATCTTCTGGAGTGTTCAATATGCACTGGTGCCTAGTAAGGCCGCTTGCAATACAGAGTATATTTTTATACAGGTCATGCATGTGCTGTATCAGATATGTATACAAATCACCCTTCATAAGTCTTTGGCAAGTCTTTGGCATGCCATTGACATGCCATTGGCCCAAGCATGCAGTGTTTTGTAACATATCGCTAGTGAGGGCAGGAACATGCAATCATGGTCCATGAGAGTCCGGCAACCAGGCACGCCAACGAAAACAAAAAAAATAAGGGAGATCCTTGAAAGCGTCAGCCAGTGCTCCATCGGACGGTTCGCCAGTTTGTGTACTACAGGGAAGAACACACTTAATGAAGTGCAAAATATGCTGACGGATGCAAACTTTCAGATGACATCTTTCACTCTTGAAGGTGGAAGAGTTTAAGAAAGAGAGCTGGGTTAGAAAGAATGCTAGCCCAGATCCGGTTAGGTATCCATCCGTCAGGACAGTTCAGCAGAGCCAACAGGACATTAAAAGCACAAGTCGGAACTAGAATCTAAAGCTAAGCAGGTTCAAGCATGCATTAAAATGGCCCCAGCAGGTTTATGCAATGCTTCCAGTACAGGTATTCCCTACGTGGGACACACTCAAGCTTACTGTGAGCACCACTGCTCTTATTCAGGCTGGGACCACAAACATCCAGTGATGTTTAAGCTCTGAGAACCTTACAACTAAGTCTTGCACCTATGATCTGGCTCAAGATCCCTATGTCCATCAGCACCGCAGGTGGGTGCAGCACCACTTTTCTTAAATCTGCCCCTCAGTTTGTTAATTTCAGTCTTAACCTGTTCCCTCAGCCACTAGGGGAGTCATACTGAACAGCTTCCAAGCTCTTCCATCTTGGAGGGGTGTCATCTATCCTTCTGCAGTCCTGGGAGTTTTCCACTACTCAGTCCTGCAGTGTGACTTACGGATCATAATTGTCATTCACATTTCATATTAGAATCTGTCAGGACATAGAGGGCCAGATATATCAAACTTTCATGTAACGCAACGCAGAATGAGACCGTAAAGCAAGACTGTCATAAACCTGGCCCAGAGCCTCTGGCATTCAAGATCTTATCACCTTTGTCAATTATTTGCTCAAAGAGGAATTCATGGTGGTTTGTTCACTGGCTTGGCAGGTTTTAGTTTCTGCCTGTTCTGGGTCACTGACTGTGACTTGGTTTTCTGAGTCTAGCAGTGATTAGTTTGGCAAAAGAATAAGTGACAGGCCCAAACATTTGTTCAGAAGGCCCTGGAAGATGCTATCAAAACTGAAAGGACAAATACCGATGCTGATTAGTCTTGACTACACCTCCTGCTTCTTTGTCCACCCCGGTCACTCTCTGTCTTGGTGTCTTTGTGGTTGCTTTTCATCCCTGCTTTGTTCATGTATTTACTTTTTCCATCTTTCTCTACCTCCTTCTTTCCCCTTTTCTCTCTCTTGCTGTGGATCATAGTTTGTTGAGAAAAATGACTACCAGTTTCTAAAAGTGAGTACTGTAGAGCCCACTTGCAACCACCAGCTCCAATTAGATAAGCACTAGAGTCCACCTTTGGGTGAAGTCCAACCTAGAGGCTGCTGACTTTCTTTGTTTCCTCTCGAAATTGTTGATCTCTTTTCCCTGGACTTACATCTCTGAGAACGTCAGAGGGTGCAACTCAGGAGTGTTATTTTTTGTTCCTTGGGTTTTCCAACTCCTTTCCCTCACATCACCATGTGCTTGTACAGTGCAAGATTCTAGGCTCAGTTAGCATGAATTTGGGAGGAAAAATCTGATGTATTTTTTATGGCATAAATAGCTGTTCTCAGTCCTTTCTTTCATTCATTTGCAAGGACTTTCACAAGGACTCTTTAGCACACTGAATGGCCTGGTCTCAGTGGCTTTGACTTGTGTCTTATTTTTCTCTTTCCTGGTAACTCTAAGGAGTGCTGCACCAACCATTCTTTTGCGCTTTGGCTTAGGACTGTTTTGAGTGGCATTAGGCTTCTGGGTCATTTAATTCCAGGTTTTGTGAACATGAATCAAGTGGTCCTTCAGAGTTTGGTGGGTAAAGAACATTCAACAAAAATTGATAGATGTCCCTTCCTTTCTATTTAGGGACCATAGATAGGGATACACTCTAAATGCAACAGGTGAGACATGTGCATCCTCCAATCTCTAAATAACTCCCTTAGTCACAGATATTTGATAGTGCTAGGGGGCGGTAGGTCACTTGTGCTTCCATGCTGTGAATCTGTACATAAATTGCAAGTTAGCATCCCATAGTCCCTAGGCGCAATGAGCTGCAGCTGTCACGCAGCCTGGTACTTCTCTCGCTGCCAATACTAGTGACTCACTGTGCATCGCTTACTTACTGTCTATGCAAGGAACCTACACATCGGGGTCTAGCAACTCCTCTTTGTACTACAAGTATTACACACAGGGGTGGTCTCTGAGTCTGCAACCTGTGGCCCAACCAGTTCTTGGTCCAGGCCATCTGACAGGATCCAGTCAAGCGAGTGCCAGGACATGCAGCTCTAGAGTCCACAGTGGGGCAGGTCCATCCTCTAGGAGGAAGACTAATCCACCTGTGTTCCTTTCAAAGGCCTGAACACTGGGCCCAACCAGGCATACTGGGTTTGACAGAGCAGAGATCCCACAACACAGTCCTTAGTTATCATCTTGGGACCAAACCTGCTTATATCAGTCTTCCTTTCTTAGAAAATACATGGTTTGACATTGCTGAAAGGTCGCCAAGTTTTGCAACAGCGGCTGTCTCACGGTATTCAACAGTCACACTCATGCATGGGGCCCTAAAACTGCAAAATATATCAAAAGTGGTTGAAGTTTAGAAGGGGTTTCAACACCACTTGGATAGTCCATATAAGATTTAAAAGTGAGCAGCTACAACCTACTGAAGGAGCCACAACACCCACCAAGTGCCGTCCCAGGTTTGTGCTGACATTCTTTGATGTATCACAGCACATAAGCCTGCATCGTCCATGGGTCGGACTTGAGTTTCATACTATTCCAACTGCTTCTGGACTTATCAACAATTGGAAATAAATCAGGGCCTATGGAGGTTCTTGTATTTGTCAGCAGCAGATAACCAAAGATACACCAGTTAACAAATGATGTATGATGATGACCCATGTCAATGCAAAGTCACTGCCCTCTTCTGGGTAAAGTACCAGACTTTAGAAGCCTCATATCTGACATGAGTACTGATATGCTAATGTCATTTACAGCCAATAGTGCTGACACTTAACCAGGAGCTACATACTCCAGGACTTTGCATCAAAGGTGCATCTCAGACATACTTACAGTTCTGATACAGGGGCAAGCGGAAGGGTTTCCCTTTGGTGAACACAATAGAATTGATCACCAGGTGATTGGATCCTAGAAGATACAATGTTGTACAATCATAGGTGTCCAAGTTGTTCTTCCTGCTGTGCTCGTGGTCCCACGCTGTTGAATTATATTGGCAGTTGTGTTTCCTGGGTAACAGGCACTGAAATAGGAATGTTATTTAACCAGAGGAAGCTCCATAGTGATCAACAATAACATTTTCAAAGCATTCGGTTCAAGCCACATGTCTATGTATGATTGCACTTCAGATGTTTAACCCTTCGGTGTAAATTTATGAGGAAATTACAAAGCATGTTGGGGATATTTAACCTCAAATGCTTCTCACCCATGGCATGGTCTCCCTCTGAACCACAAAATTGAAAAATGTAGAGACTATCTGTTGATTTAGAAAAGTACCAGGACACACCACAGAATCCATTGATTCTTTCCGGAGACTAACACAATCTCTTCCCCAAGAAATAGAGGGAAAATTATAAGAAAATGTTGAATTGATAAGTCTATGTTTTCATAGAGAAGATATTCGCTAAGGACGGAGGAAGACTATGTATTCTAAACTGTGGCTATCAGATGAAGATGACTCAATGAGTTAATGCTTGTTGCTGACATCTGTTAATATCAAAAGGCCAGACATTCATGTCCCAGAAAGGCCAGCTCATTCTTAGAAGGTTGATCAATTGAGTATTATTAAACTGGGAAAGATTTCCACTTCTTATTTTATGCATGTACAAATGGAGAAGTACAGATTGAAACCGTATATAAAAATTGTAGATTATTATGGTAGGACAAACCTATGCCTTGCAGAATCTTCACATCATGGTGAATTTCTAAAGATGCACTAGAACTTTCATAACGCTGCCCATCATCAGTAAAAGATTTTGTCATAGTATGCTGGGTCTAGAGTGCTGCTCATAAAATGGTATATTAAAGGAGTTCATATGTAATATCTTATTTGCTAGATTTTAGTTTTGGCTGAAAAAGATTTGTCAACAGTCTTGAATTACCTACTATTTTAGTTCATTGCTCCCTTCATAGAAAGAACTAAGAACTAGGTATTTTGGCAAAATATATTTAATCATCACACTAACTAAGAAAGCCGGTGTTTTCATGAAAGATAGTTCATCATCAAACTAAATAGGGAAGCAGGTATTCCGACTAAAGATATTTCATCATCACACAAAGTCTTAATTCTGCAGAAAAATAGTGCCCCTAATCACTATCAGTAAAGGGAGAACTCTAATCCACTCTGTCCTAAACAAGATTCCTCGGGTTTCTCTAGATAATAAATTATCTTTTGATGTATACATCTTAGAGATTCTAGCTCTGGCTCTTTGACAAATAAGGACCATAAGAGAACATATTGCTTATTAATAAGACATCACTTGATTGTTTTTTGGAAAGAATTTCAGCTATAAGACATTTAGGGATGAAACTGACAACTAAGGCACAACAAATTATTGGCAGAAGGCCTTACAATGACAGCAGAATTTCTGAGGTGGAACAGTGTATTAAGGATGCCCAACATTAAAAGCATGACACATCAGATTTGAAGTTGGCTTTTTAACAGTCTGGTGAGCTTGAGAACAGAAAGTACAGGAATAATTTAAAATTGTATGGTCCACCTGAAAAATCTGGCCAATTGTTAAAGAGTCTTACTAGACCTTGCTGTTCTTATGAAATAAGTCTTGCAGTCTGGCAATAAAGTATTCCTTGCCTAATCTGTGGCCAAAGTGAAATTAGGACTAAACAGCTGTCCTTCAAATAAACAAATTATTTTATCTCATTCATACATGTCTATTTAAAATTATATTCAATGACAGTTGTATTTATTGAGTTAGCGATCCTAAATAGAACACTAGCACCCTGAGATAATTCTGTCTTTAACATTAAGCTGCCCATTTATAACCAGCTAGAAGATTGAGCACAAAAAGATAATAAATTGTGTATGGTAATTCACTGTAGTATTCAGGTTGCAAACCACAGGGATGAGGAGAGGAAGGCAAATTATGAAATTATAATCAGCAAAGATAAAAAAAGTTACAGAGGGTAGAAAGGGTCTGAGGATATATGCCTTTAGATGCTTCCTGACAATGGATACAAAGGGCTGAGTTGTGATGTTTACAGATGGGGACCTTCCTAGCATGAGACTGCCACTCCAGAGAAGGAGTGGTCTGAGCAAGAAAGTTAAAATGCTGGAGATCTCATTCTGCAGAGTATTACTGCTGTGCAGGTTTTTTAGATCACTCAGTATTGATAGGAGAGTAGATAGGTCTGTTCAGATGAATTGCTTTGTAAGCAAGGGAGTAAAGCTTGAATCTGATCCTTGCATTCAAGAGTAGCCTGTTCAGTTCATGGAAAACTATCAGGCTGTGGAAAGTAAGATGCCGTTAATCACGAACAAATGTGACTTAGGGGTTCTGGCCAGGAAAGTTTTGCTGAAGTTTTCAAATGTTACTCAGAAATGAGAAGGCTCAATTTTGGAGGAAGTGGAGGAAAAAGAAGGCAGATTTACCCACATTGTTCATGTGAGGTACGAAAAGTCAGTGATGGGTCCCAATTGAATCCTAAGGATTTTCTAGATGACAAAAGCATTAGACTCAAGCCACCCTATTTCGGGGGATCAAGCTGCTTAGAATCCATCTTTTGTAACCAAGTGATGGGATGAGGAGGAGAAACTCTGTTTGCTATGGATTAAGTTATATTTTAATGTCATTAGGATATTGATGGGATGACACGACCATTTGCTTCAGTACCTGAGTTTATGGTTGAATGTACTGTTGAACAAAGTGGGCATGAGGATACAATCCTGGGTTACACTACAACAAATCTCAGACTCCACAGAGATTTAGGTCCTGATACAGAGTTTGGCAGAGGAGTTACTCCTCCATAACAGCATCTGCCAAAATCAAAATCCCATTGTATCTTATGGAATTTAGATTTCTGAAGACGGGATATCTGTCACTTTTGTGATGAGTAACCCATCCGCCAAACTCTAAATCAGGCCCTCAATCATTGAATCTCACAAACATATATATTACACTTGACTTAAATGTTTTTATTTTTAATTCACCCATTTAACATGGCTGTCCACCATACTAGATTGTTAAATGAAATAAGCATGCTTGTGTTACATTGCTTATAAATACTTGCATAACAACATATGCATCATGGCACCCTTGTATGTTGTGGGCACTTCAGTGTCTGTCTTGAGTAGAGTAGGAGTAGAAAGCCACTCCAGGACTGCACCCCATTAAATGTCTGAAACATCTGCATGAGCTTAATTTGAAAACAAAAATGGCAAAGCTCAGCATTTTAGATCTGAGACCTACTGGATTTGCAAATGCTATGTTTTTAGAATTTCTTTGCCCAGTATTCATGGAATAAGAGAAGATGCGATGTGAGAGAGACAAGATGATCAAATTACATCATGTGGTTTTGTGAATGTGAATGTTGCCTTGAATGACCTTGAAAGAAATGTAGTCCTGAAGAACCAGAACCTTATGGGCCTGGCGGCGCAGGGTACGCCTGAAATCTCCTTGGATTCACCTGCCTCAACTAACAGAGACACGGGACACTCTGTCAGGCGTAAAAGATCAGATTTTATTAGCTGCAGCTAGTACAGTTGTCCAAGAAGTACACAAGGTATGTTCTCAGGAGACTGCCACTTTACTTTGTGGCGCACAATCTTATATACCGTATAAAAACCATTTATTAACTACATACACTCCCAGAACACATAGAAAGGAGCCAGTATGGATAATGTAAAGATAGAACAGAGCCAATAGAAATGTCGGAAAACAAGACAGCACCAATAGAAGGAATTGGAAAACAAAGTATCAAGTGACTTAAGGTTGCCTCCCCTCCAGCTGTGTTTGTCACCCCTCCCTTGAACTAATTCATTAACCGATCCACAACGAAGTTGCATGTGGTGCGATAAGTTTGTGTGCGTTTGGAGGACAGTTGTGAAATGAGAGAATACTAGCAAAGGACAGCGAAGGCCAGACGATAAGATAAGATCGGCGGAGAATAGTGTGAGCCTACAGATAGTTGAAACAAGGATTAGAAAACCAGACAGGGATTAGTGTACTCGGTCAGACCTTAATACCAGCCTTGTAAAGATAGAGGCAGAAGGCTGTTTTGAACACCATGTTGCAGAATAAGCAGAAAAGGCAAAATGGACTTCGTTCGCTGTGCTGCCTGAGTGAAGGCAACATAAAATGGCGGCGGGCCACAAAATGGCGGGTCGATACGATCGTATTAAAAATCGAATTTCCTCAGACCCTCCTTTTGCCAGAACTCAGGCAAGATACACAAACTCATGTTAATCTGAGTCGATGTCTATGGCCATGAGGTCATCAAGCTGTTGCTGTACCATCATTTTGATATTCTCTGCTCTTTGTGACTTGGGTTTGGGAATACATGCAGTAGCACATAGGTTGCAGATGGCAGGACCGCAGTGCATACAAAGACAACAAGAGAATATAAAAGCTAAAATTACTCCAAAGAATGTCAATACCTTCCAACCCCATTTGGACAGTAATCCCCAAAACCACTCTGAAAAGGACCAATCTCCTTCGTCCTGATGAATCGACTCGGAGATTATGTGTAACTTAGAGATAGCTTTGTATACTGTCGGAGCGTCATTAGGTATGAAAATACAGCAACTTGATCCGATCAATTTGCATACTCCACCACGGTCCGCAAGAACAAAGTCTAAGGCAACACGGTTCTGCAAGGTCATAAGACGATCAGCCTGTAGTTCAGCTGTAATGTTACTTAAAGCTCCTACAGTGATGTCTATGGTGGTTTCTACGACACGAACCAATTGCCTTATATTTCTGCTGTTGGCCATTGGACCCCAGAAGGGAAGAAATCCTTTGAGGAAATCTCCTCCCTCTTGTCCTGCTGTGTCTTTCGAATCCACAATCCCTCTGCCATATCTATTTTTATGATGGTTCGCAGGAGCGGTGTATGTAGGGGGAAGAAGAAAGGCTATATAACAAGTACCAGAGAAATCAGCTGGCAACCATGTATAAGCCCTATCGTGGCAAACGAAGTATGTACCTTGAGATGGTACTAACGGCAGTGAATTCAGGGCTGAATAAACATATGTATGGGAACATAAACTTTCTCTTTGTCCGGTGTTTGGAGTTCTACCATTTATTTGCAGACAGAAATTTCCTTGTTGGGGTATGACCCGTATCGGAGGAGATTTTCCTTGCTCAACCTTATCATTGAGGCTGGAAATGTAATTAGTTATGTTCCAATTGGTATATGCTTTTCTTTCATCTATGGAAGCTTCACTTTTTTCCACGATTTTAGCCATAGCTACCATTCCTTTTATCAATAAACTATGACTGAAATCTGAACCAACACTATGTGAGCTGACAGGTTGTTTAATTTTACTTTGATATGCATTATTGAAAATGACAAAATAAGCCCAAGCGGAACCTTCATAGGAGAATGGAAGAACTAAATATGGCATTCCTTTTTCTACCGTATGTGGTATGAGTCCACACACCCAACAGTCAGTTGTATTGATCACTAACTGATGTTGATGTAACAACTGGACGAAAGAATTGTTAAAGTATTCAGTTCTTCTGATGAGTTCATGCTGGGGAAGAGTGTGAAATAGGTGCGGAGAGATAGTAGAAGAAGATGTAGAGGTAGGAGAAGAGACAACTTTTTGCTGCAGAGTAATAATGATCCAGTTTACAGATGCCAAAAGAATACACGACAATATAATGACGCATAGAGCAATACTACAACGACTACATATTTCTTTACAATTATTCTTTACATTTTTACTTTCTCTTTTATCTAATGTAGCCTCCATCTTTCTAAGTGGATGCTCACGGCAATCTTCCTCAATCACTGTAGTCACGATTATCTACCGTCCTATGACACTGTGAGGTCCTGCAGGCCTATTGCCACTTACTCAGGTCGTAACTAAGACTCCTACCGTGACCCTGCAACCGGGATAGAGTACTACATAGGAGAGAAATTTACAAGTTCTTTGGTCTTGGTCTCAAATTATAGCGTTCCTGTCCAGAGGCAGTCTGGTTTTGAAACAATGTTCCTGGATTTGTCGTGTTCAAGCGACGATGCGATGGTATTGCTTCTTGAAGGATGTCGTCGTCCTCTTTCTCAGAAAGTGTTCCAATTAGACGCGCATCACTGAATGGTACAAATTGCGGAACTTTCTCACTTTCAGAGTCACTGATGCCTCTACGGACCCACTGATCGAAAGGCAAGGGCAAAGGCACTTTCTTGCAGTGCACGGCATGCACCCAGTTTTTCTTTCCTTCGACTTTAACTGCTGTTCTTGTGGTCAAAAGAACCAGGCGTGGCTCTCTCCATCTGGGCTCCAAATTTCTCTGTCGTTGGAAATTTTTCGTGCAGACCCAGTCACCTGGTCGGATGGAATGACCTGGGTCTGTGGAAGCCTCTGATAGAGCACTCTGAACCTGTTGATGAAGAACACGCAATTTAGTTGTAAGGTCATGCAAGTAGTCAATCAACATCGGGTATGGCAAGTCTGAGTATTTCTTAGGGCGAGGAACTCCCCATACATTAGCTGGGCGACCAAATATCACTTCGTAAGGGCTAAGCCCCAAACGAGAGTGTACTGCTGTTCTGGTGGACAGAAGAGCCAATGGTAAAGCATCAGGCCAATTAAGTCCTGTGCTAGCTTGCACCTTAGCAATTTTAAGCTTCAAGGTTCCATTGTAGCATTCTACTAAACCAGCCGACTGTGGGTGATTCGCCGCGTGGAACTTCTGTTTTATGCCAAGACCTGCACAAACTTTTTGCATGACTTGACCCACAAATTCGCTCCCATTGTCACTCCAGACAATGCGCGGCAAACCAAACCTAGGGAAGAATTCTTTCAAAAGTATTTTGGCAGTTGATAAAGCAGTATTGTCCTTCAGAGGGTAGGCTTCTACCCATCTAGAAAAAGCACATACTACCACCAGAACATATTTGAGGTTGTTGCATCGTTCCATGTGAATATAATCGATCTGCAACACCTCAAATGGATATGTTGGAGGAGCAAAATGACCTGCTGGAGTTGGGGTTCCCTTTCCCGGATTGTACATCAAGCAAACAATACAATGTTTTACTACATTATTTGCACACTTTGGGATCCCCTCATTTTGCCACACTGGAGCCAGAAGTTTACATATTCCTTTTGCACTTAGGTGAGCTGGACCATGTGCCATAGTAACTACAGGTAGTACATAAGCATCTGGTAACAGCCAACGTTGATGTTCTGATAATTCAACCCAACATCCCATCTCATCTAACATTCCTGTACTTTCCTTCCACTTTCTCAACTCATTCTCCGTAGCCTCTCCTTGCATTGATTTCACACTCTCTACTGTATCTTCACACATTCCCTTTTCTCTTACGCAGTTTGCGGGACTTGCAACATACATTCGACTTGTGTTGTCTCTGGCTGTCTTTTTCGCTACCTCATCTGCAAATGCATTTCCTCGACCAACATCGTCCACAATCTTTTTGTGTGCACTACACTTCACGATCGCTATCTGAGTAGGCATTGTAAGTGACTCAAGAAGTTCAGTCACTAATGGACCATGTTGTATCTTAGTACCATGGGAAGTAAAGAATCCTCTTTCCTTCCATAAGCGCCCAAAGTTAAACGCTACACCAAAAGCGTATTGGCTATCAGTGTACACGTTTACTCTTTTTCCTTTGGATAACACACACGCTCTAGTTAAGGCTATCAATTCAGCTGCCTGAGCTGAATTATGTCTAATGCGTGCTGTCTCCACAATCGTATGCAAAGTAGTAATAGCGTAGGCTGAAACTGTATCTCCATTCGGGAGCTTGAAACAAGAACCATCTACCCATAGTGTTCCATCTGGATTCACTAATGGCGTGTCTTTTAGGTCAATTCTACCCTTAGTCTCTTCTTCAGTACGGAGAAAACAATCATGCTGTTCAGAGACATCTCTCTCTTCGGGAAGAGGCAACAAAGTAGCTGGATTCAGGGTATTACATCGTTTGATGTGTATGTGACTAGCCAAAAGCGTCAGCTCATATCCGGACAACCGAGCACTCGTAAGATGCTGCGTTTTTGTCCTATTTAGTAAAGTATCCACTGCATGTGGCACCATAACAATGAGAGTATTATCTAGCACTACTCCAGCAGACTGTCGAATAGAAATTGCTGCTGCCGCTGTCGCCTTAAGACAACTAGGCAATGCTTTAGCTACTGGATCTAACGTAGCTGAGAAATATGCGCATGGTCGCTGTTGATCTCCAAAACGCTGCGTTAAGACTGACAATGCACAACCCTCTCTTTCGTGGACATAGAGCGTAAAGGGCTTACTGTAATCAGGAGTACCCAATACAGGAGCAGAACACAAAGCAATACGCAAATCAGTAAAACTCTTCTGACATTCGTCAGTCCACGGAAGAGGCTGAGGCGTATCTTTTAAAGTTAGCGCCAACAGCGGTTTAGCCAATAAAGAGAAACTCGGAATCCACTGTCTACAATAAGAAGTAATGCCCAAAAAGGCACGTACCTCTCTTTGTGTGGATGGCACTGACATTTGTGCAATTGCCTGAATTCGTTCGGGGGTCAATCGTCGTCCCTCCTTTGACAAGAGATGACCCAAATAAGTCACCTCGCGACAGACATATTGTAATTTAGAAGGAGAAACCTTGTGATTCAGATCAAACAAATGACGCAACAGTGCAACGGTCACGTTTTTGCAAATCTCCTCTGAATCAGCGGCAACTAATAAGTCATCCATGTACTGAATGAGAGCGGCACCGGACGGTAAGGAAAAGGCATCAAGATGACATTTTAGAGCTTGACTGTAAACAGAGGGACTTTCACAATAACCTTGAGGTGCGCGTTTAAACCGGAAGCTTCGGCCTCCGAGGGAAAAACCAAAAATATCTCTACTCTCTTCGGCGATGGGAATACTAAAGAAAGCATTCTTTAAATCAACAACTGAAAACCAAGTCGCTGTAGAAGGTATCATCGTCAACAGAGCAGTGATATCTGGGACTACAGGAAACTGCGGTACGACAATCTTGTTTACCTCCCGAAGATCAATTACAAAACGATAAACAGGAGGCTGAGAAGGATCAGTGCGTTTAAGAACCGGAAGAACAGGACTGTTACATGTATTTCCTCTCGTTTCCTCAACCACACCCTTCTGAATCAAATCATGGACAATTTCCAGAAGTGCTTTCTCACCTTCAGTAGAGATTCTGTATTGCGGAATACGTGGCATTTCAGCATTGGGCTTAAGAGTAACAACATAAGGTGGGATCTCAAGACAACCAACGTCATTCGGACCCGTAGCCCAAAGCGTTTCGGGAAGAGAAAGCAATTCAGGTGGGAATTGATCTTTTGATAAGTACATTGGACTAGTCATTTTCTGTCCTAGAGTGAGGTATACACCAGAAGGTGAACAATATATCGTAGCATGCATTCTTTTTAATAGATCTAAACCCAACAGATTTTCACCACAACCATTCGTCAGAAGAAGCGGAGCTTCTAAATCATAAGGGCCTATTGAAACAGGCAAAGGGCAAGAAACTGGATTGCGAACAGGGGCGCCAGAAAATCCTACAGATACATTCGTTAAGCCAGACAAAGGTGCGCCAGGGAGTTTAGAATGAATGATAGAGCTTCTCATGGCACCAGTATCTAAAAGAAATGGCTCTGAAACACCCATTGTAGTGACATTAACATAAGGTCCATTCTGATCCACTGGAATTGACGTAACCCCCTTACTTTGTCCATGGCTGTCCTATTCAAAATGAAGACTTTCATTTCCTCCTTCAATATACTGATCCTCACTGTAATACTGTGTAGACCTAACATTTTGCTGGTCGAAGTAATTTCCGGAATTTGGAGGAACAAAAGAACGCTGCTCTTGGGTTAACACACCTCGACCTCTACCTCTATTTGCTGACTGAGGACCACCACGACCTCGTGAAGCAGATGTTGCTCCATTACGCTGCAACAATGCCGGACAACTGTTCTTAAAATGACCTTCCTCCCTACAATAAGCACATTGATTGGGACCTAGCAAAGGTCTTGGAATGAATGGTTCAGGCTTTTGATACAACCTCTGAAACTGCGGAGGCTGTTGAAACTGAGGCTGAACATAACGAGGAGGATAAGCCTGTTGCAAGAGAACTTTAGTTTTTAATTCTTTCGTCTTTTTCTCTTGTTTTTCCCTTTCTTCTTTGTCTCTATTTTCATAATATTGTGCAGTAGCCAATATCTGGGCGGAAGAAGAAACTGCCCATGAACTCTCGGAGTCTTTTAGCTTGTGTGATAGTTCAGGAAGCAAGTTATATACGAACTTATCCACAAATAATCGCTGTCCCCCTTCTGTAGCCATATCTTGACCACTGTGATCAATGAATGTCTCCTCGAATCGGGTAAAGAAATCGGAAACACTTTCATCTTTCTTTTGTTTACATGCTGCTAGCTTATCCCAATTAACTCTCAAAGCAGGCATCATTGTTTTCATTAATGTAATAATCCTACCAGGGAGTTCTGAGATCAAAGCGTCGGGCTTTGCACCACCTACTTGACCTCTATCTGCGGCAATAATAGCGTTCCAATCGCCGCCTAATTCTTGAGCGTGATCCTCTCTACGAATTTTAGCCCATATTGTCTGTGGAACTACATTTCCCATCAACATGTCAATATCTGCTAGATTCATAGTACATGCATCAACTGTTTGCAACAACTCTTTATAGTAACCAGCAGGATTTTTGCGTGGATCTGGTAGTGACTGTTTAAGTGCTAAAACTTCAGACCTTTTCCAGGGGACATGTATCCATATGCGCTGAAAATGCGCAGGAATAGCTGGATTAGCACCTGCTGCTGCAACTTCTTCCTTCCATATTGGAGAAACCTCTCTCATGGGATAGTTTTTCAGTGCTGTCCTAACTGAAGGATCAGAATCAGGAAAAGTCTGTGAGAACAATAGGGATCTGAAAGAAATAAGTGTTCTGACAGCGTTTTCAACCTTAGGACCCACAATAAGTCCTTTGTCAAAGTCAGCCTGAACATCTAACAGATCCTGTGGGACCGAACCCAAATTCATATCCTCCCATTCTTTAGCGAGAGTATCGCACATAACTTTAAAAACATATCTCTGCGTAGGTGCATTCCATTGCAGAAAGGTGGACATAATATCAGACGTACTATATTGGGGACCCTTCTTGATCCATCTACAAGCAAGTGAGTCCAATTTTTCTCGCTCTTCGGAGTCTGGGAATTGACTACGAGACTGTCTTCGAGAAAAAGCTGGAGACACATTTAAAGCTTCAAAGAAAGGTGATAAGAGACCAGAGACAGTATCGGCAAATCGCTTACGCATAGATGGAGAATTTGACATAAGGATAGGGGACAAGGTATTAGGTGAATTAACTAAAGGAGCATTAGGAATTGCCAAAGGAGCAGAAGGCAAAGGAGTTAAAGGCAAAGATGGCATAGGCAATACTTGAGGAGGCAAATGTGGAAAAGCTGGAGCAGGCGGAAGCACAACTGGCGGCTGAACAGGCTGTAACATCGGGGGTGCATTAGCACCTTGTACATAGGGCGGAGGCAATTTCAATAAGTGGGACATTAAGGAATCTTCCTCAAAATCTTTTCTCTTATCAAGGGAAGAGATAGGCAACGTCGGATAGCATTTATCTATTGCCATTCGATGCTGTCTGTCTGAAATTTCCATTGCATTATCTATTTCATCATCTTTGAATTGCTGAGCAGCCTGTATAATCGTCATTCCCTGTGTTTTCCTATCTCGTTTCGCTTGTTTAATTTCTCTCTGTTTGGCTTCCTTACGCCAAAGGCGAAAAGAGTCAAACATTGCCGGCCGGGCTTTTCTTTTAAATAACGTTGCTTCTAAATTATCTAGCACATCAGTTTCGAAACTACCATTTTCTGGCCATTTTAAAACACCATCTTTCTTTGTATATCGGGTCCATGTCTTATTAAAGGCAATAGGACCAACACCATGTTTAGAATAGAGCTCATATGTGGGAGTTCCAACCGAAGGAATCGGACAGGAGTCCTCAAGCTGGGAGTCCCTATTACAACCAAAGCAACAAAGTTTTCCAAACTTAGTCAGACCAGACATCTCACGATTTTTACTGGCTGTTCACAAACATCAAGGGGGTAAAACTTTCAGTTTCCCCCACACAAATGCACTTACCCCTCGGCTTTGGCCACTGCAATGGCCAAATCTAAGGACCTAAGGACAAAACAAAGACCAAAATTTGTGGGCGCGACCCACCAAATACTTAACTAAGGATGTCTTCTTACACCAACAGAGGCCCGTCTATCGTCTCGCTTTACCATACATCATCAAAGAAAGGGCCAAGGCAGGGCGGCAGTCAGGGCAGCAGTCGTCAGTAGCCGTCAGGAAGGAGTAACCGCGCTGAAAAAGACCTTCGGACCACTTCGACATACAGGGGTCGCTTGACGTGGCTCGCGATTCCTCCAGAATTTTCTTGCGGGGTTCCTCACGACCTTCAGGCAGAACCGGTACCGCTGAAGCCGCCCCACGTTGGGCGCCAGTTGAAGAACCAGAACCTTATGGGCCTGGCGGCGCAGGGTACGCCTGAAATCTCCTTGGATTCACCTGCCTCAACTAACAGAGACACGGGACACTCTGTCAGGCGTAAAAGATCAGATTTTATTAGCTGCAGCTAGTACAGTTGTCCAAGAAGTACACAAGGTATGTTCTCAGGAGACTGCCACTTTACTTTGTGGCGCACAATCTTATATACCGTATAAAAACCATTTATTAACTACATACACTCCCAGAACACATAGAAAGGAGCCAGTATGGATAATGTAAAGATAGAACAGAGCCAATAGAAATGTCGGAAAACAAGACAGCACCAACAGAAGGAATTGGAAAACAAAGTATCAAGTGACTTAAGGTTGCCTCCCCTCCAGCTGTGTTTGTCACCCCTCCCTTGAACTAATTCATTAACCGATCCACAACGAAGTTGCATGTGGTGCGATAAGTTTGTGTGCGTTTGGAGGACAGTTGTGAAATGAGAGAATACTAGCAAAGGACAGCGAAGGCCAGACGATAAGATAAGATCGGCGGAGAATAGTGTGAGCCTACAGATAGTTGAAACAAGGATTAGAAAACCAGACAGGGATTAGTGTACTCGGTCAGACCTTAATACCAGCCTTGTAAAGATAGAGGCAGAAGGCTGTTTTGAACACCATGTTGCAGAATAAGCAGAAAAGGCAGAATGGACTTCGTTCGCTGTGCTGCCTGAGTGAAGGCAACATAAAATGGCGGCGGGCCACAAAATGGCGGGTCGATACGATCGTATTAAAAATCGAATTTCCTCAGTCCTAGTAATAGTTTGTTGGTTTCATGTTTCCGCTGGTTTAAACTTTCCATCAGTTTGGACATATGTGAAGACATCTCATGAATTAGATATTTTGGGAGTGGAGGAGTTTGTGAGGAAGCATTCTGTTAATATCGTTCATGTTACCCGAGAGAAATTTCTAAATACTTCACATCGCACTTATGTTGGAGTTAGGCTCATTTTTCTGAGTGTGAGGAGTTAGGCATAATATACCAAAATAGGGGACAGCATTTTTAGTGGCCAGAGCTTATTTGGTTTTGAATGACATTCTCCTTGGCTGAAGTGATGGATAGTTTGTGGCCTTTTCTCACAGTTTTTGCTGTGGAATGGTCTGAGAGATATTTGGATATGAGACACTGATTTTCATGATTTCTTATTAGTTTACTTTTTATGTTGCAGGTTACGTTGTGAACACTTCAGGCAAGCAAATCCTTCTGCAGACACCATAATGTTGCTTGAATTGTTAATTATCTGGTTGATGTACCTGAAATTGTTATGTTAGGAGTGAGGAAATAGGGTAACAGATTTATGAGGAGATTATATCTATGTGTAGCCTTTGGCTTACTGGTCCTGCTAGAGGAAAGGTGGACCTGAGTAGCAGAATGGAATGTGGCGGACAAGCATTTATGATCAGTTGAGTGAGGTCTACAAATTTGCGTGGTGGGAAGGATACGTACAGTGTAGAATGAGTTTGTGAACTTTGGTCCAGCTCTCAAAGGCTATGAAGGGATTGCATCTAGGATTGCCCAAGATAATGCTGAGGTCCCCTATGAGAATGTGTTTTGGGGACGACATCCGTCTAGATTTCACAGGTTTGGATAGATCAGGAAAAGGGTGTATAGGTGTATGAGCTGGTTGTGAAAATTTCTCAGTGAAACCCTTATTAAGGTGTTGAGTCATTCAAAGGAGACCTATCTAATGTGAGAAGCAAGTTTGAAGCCTGTTTAGAGTATAAGCGCTATTCTGCATTTGAACTTCTATCTGCTCTGGTAAGTGTGTACCTCTGTTGGAGCAGAAGTTCCAGTATGCACTGAGAGCGTGACTTGAGCCAAGGTTCTGAGATGCACAATATGTACTGGTTGTAATCAAGTATGAGATTTTTTCTTTTTTAGTTGGAAGATTTGAGAATATGGCATTTAATAGTATGCAATTTAGGTGGAGTTGAGTATTGTATGGAAGGGTGGGAAGGTCATGTGCTTGTTTCACAGTTATGAGGTTAGCATTGTCTGCTCTTTTTTACCAATAGATTTAAAACCATGACCCGGAGTATTGGGTGATGGGAATGGGAGAATAAGTGGGGGGCAAGCACAGCTATAGGTAAGTAGATCTACCCTCGGGAAGCAGAGGTCCTGCCACGGGGAGGGTACAGGACGAGTTAGTGTCCGGTCACTGCCACGAATGTGGGGAGTCAATGATAACAGCCCATCTGACCATGAATGCAGCAGAAATCAAACTTGTAAGGAACATGGGTTAGTCTAGCCTTATTGGATGAAATCACAAGTTTATAAATATAGATATTTTAGTTATAGGCACATAATATCTGGTCAGCATATGGGTAATAATTTGCATGCACTTAGGCACTCCATGTCATTGTGTGCCAAGTAGCGGACATCCAACCACATGCCCAGCACATCCATTTACGGACATTCATCTGTAATCCATTTCATGCTCAGCGATATACTCAACAACACACTTGCCTAGAAGGATTCTGCTGGACCCCCAGCCCTGATGAAGACCCTTGCAGCCAGTACTCAAAAGTCATACCACTTAGACATACTGGAGAAGGACCACATACTTTTTCCATTCATTGTTCCCAGAGAAATTTCTAACTACAAAGGAGCTTGTTTTCTTGTCCTCACAGCCCTCTTTCTTGTACCGACCTTCGGAGATTTGATTGATAAATCTAGAGTAATGCAATGCAGTGAAAATCACGGTGTTGCGTTACTCTGCCCTCAAAGGTGTACCGTGGGCGTTCCCATGCATCCACCCATAGATTATGGCGCATTTCCAGATTTACCAATACAGGTAGACCTGGGAGGGCGTCAGAATGCTACATCTCCCCAGGCGCAGGGTAACGAGGAGAAACATCTTGATTTCTCATCATTATTTCCTCTTGCTGCACGTGCTGTGAGGAAGAAGCCTCAGAGGGCTGGTTGTGTGCAGGAAGGTACCTCTTCCAGTCTGCAACAATCCTTCACCACTGTGCAAGGGTGCCTGCATCAGAGCCAGACTGCCAAAGTGTGCCAGCACACGAAAAGGATAGGAATGCGCCATATTATGCTAAATACGGTGCATTCCTCCCCTTTCCCGTGCATGCAGTGCAGCGAGGTGACTTGCTATGCTATGCTGTGTGCAATATTGATAAATGTGCCCCTCAATCTTTAGTTCTTTGAAAATGTTTCTGATGCCCAAAATCATCAGACATTTGGGTTTATTATTCATGTAGAAAGCACATATGTGTTACAGACGTGCATGCTGAATGCTAGACGCTGTAGAGAGTATATGAGCAACTACATAGACCTAGGTCTAACTAAGAGGTATATATCACACTATCTGCAGTCTGTCTTTAGTAAGGCTAGGAACACCAATTAGGATGATTAACATTTTCACAACAAGTTAATGTTTAGAGATATGATACATGCTTTTAATATATGGTTATTGATTTTAATTAATTTAGGAAATCTTATGTTTTTTGGTGAGGAGAGTCACATATCTATGTGATGTGTACGCAGGAGTTTTTCCGGGATTTATAGTGCATTTATAGATATCTCCCTACCCTGAGGAAGTCACTGGTTACACTCGAATGACGAAACCTGTTGGCTGGGAGGGTACACTGAAAACGAAAGAAGTTTTTGGGAATCAAAATAAAGATCCACAAGGTGGACTTTGTGATTGATTTTAAACAACATTTTAGAGATGAAGTGGTGTGTGGACATTGTCCTCTTTAAGCCTTGGAATGTCAGTCCCTGCTTGGAGAACACAGGTGCAGCATTTCTCCCTAGCTGAGGGGCACCCACAAACACAATATGCAGAACTCCTCTAATAATTGCTGGAACACACCTAGAGTAGGAAGGGCCCTGTGTTGTAAATGTTCTGGTTACTAAGGTTTGTACATCAGAGATAATGTGGATGAAAGGGAGGGATGGGAGACAGTATCATTGGAGTTTAATGGTACAGCATCCTCTCAGTGGTGGGATTAGCAATGTCAGTCTATCTCCAGGAATGAGAAACAGATTATTTAACAAAAGGAAAGCACCTTGAGGCAAAGAGCAGCTGCATAAAATCAACACGTACAGGCCACTATCAAACACAGAATATAAAACTGCACCTGTAGATGTCATCCGGGCTGTACCATGGCTGTTTCTGCACCATAAGGAAGGCATACGTGTGCAAGGCGATGTCCCAAAGAATGTTGAAAAGTACAGAGAAGAACAAGGGTGGAGAGAGGAGCTTTGCAGAGGGTCTGTGTGGGGCCAACTCTGGCCATGCAGGAGTTGAGCTCACTGCAAAAGAGGAATGCACATGTTTCACTGACAAACAAATGATAAAAAACCTACAGTTGCCTTTTAATCAGCATGAGAAGAACAGCTGCACATGCCCTCCCTTCTTTTGGTACAAAATAGGCAGCCATTTTAGAGCCAGGGTGAAATATAGCACAAGGAAGCATTGACATGAACAGCACCAGTAAAAATCCCCCTTGATCACCCATCTCCACATGATGCCATCACTGAAGCACTTTAGGAACAAGTGGGAGCCTTGGAAATGCTGATTTGTCCTAGTGGACTCAGTGGGGGGAATTCAGAATCATATGGCGCAACCCCTAAGGAGGGCCTTCCCATGCTGAAGTGCCAGAGTCCCCGTGGGAGATGAGCACAGTGCAAGGGGTTGCCACAGGGTAACGGGCTGTAGCCCACCATCAAGTGCTGAGTGAAATTCACACCTCTAAGTCAGGTCAGTAAAGTTTATGGCAGATGTCCGACAGCAGTGGCCTCTGAGTGACCATCATCATGAGGGGGTGACCTGGCATGGTTTAGACTTGCTGATTTCAGGGGGTGTATTATGTCAATACCTGCTTTGTAACTCTGTTCATGAAATACATTTTACATTTTCTCTGCCTTTTCTGTGCCCTCAATTTGGCAAAAGATGTGTTTCCCAGGAACTCGGAGTAGGATTCCAGTTGAGAACATGTAATATTGAAAACATACAACAACTCATGATGTGACTGCAGGCAGATGTATAACAACCAGTGTAAATCAATGGCTTCATTGAGAGACAAAAATCACTTCTGGGAAGAAGGAAATGTGTGCTTCACTTTTGTAAAACAAAGAAAACAGAAAATCATGTCCCTGTGTGCAGCACGAGATTACAGCACAGACTGACTGAGACATCCGCAGTGAGGATGGGCACTTGTTTACCTGGGGCCACCATACACTCATGGGATCCTTTAGGCAGCCACAGTCACTGAATCCCTCGAGCACCCAACAGTCACTGGATCCCTGGTGTACCCAACAGTCAATGGATCCTGGAGCACCCGACAGTCAATGGATCCATAGGGAACTGAACAGTCAATAGTTCTCTAGGGAACAGTACACTCAAGGGATCCCAGGGGCACCCAACAGTCAATGGATCCCTGGGGCACTGAAGAGTCAACAGATCCCTGTGGCATTGAACAGTCAATGGATCCGTAGGGACCTGAACAGTCAACAAATTGCTGTGGTGCCGAGGAGTCAACAGATCCCTGGAGCACTCAGCAGTCAATGGCAAGACAAGGGCCACAAAAGAAGACTCTACAATGAAGGGGAGCAGCCAGTGAGAAAAGACTGGAACTAGCCTGTGCTGAGCTGGTGATCACCGCAGCTTATCTGTGATCTAACAGGACGTAGTGATCAACAGTTTCAAATGGCACTGACAGCTGTAAATGCACTGATTCTGAGCAGATCAGCAGTCTTTCTAGGGCAATACAGTTGCAAGGGTTCAGGAGGAGAGCTGAACACCAGGATTTTGCATTTGCACTATCAGAAGAGCCACATATGACCTAGCATTAGTGCATGAACTGCAGACAGTACAGCTCAGAAACAGACAAAAGCCAGCTGAGCTAGGTGTGTGCACTTTAGACAGTATAAAGTGCAGCTATTCATGATACGGCACCTGAGGACATCTGCAGCCACCAGGAGCACCGACATAGCCCTCTGTCTGGGGCAAGATCAGAGGGAGAAGGACTCATTACTGCTGCCGGTGAATGGATAACATTCCTATAAATGATCACATGGTTTCCCCACTGAGGAGTAGCATTAAGGGGTGGATAGATGAACAGCCCCTGTGCAGTGATTAAGGGATCACGGTTCATACAATGGCAGACTCAAGAGAAGTTGGGCTGGACGCACCTTACGCTTGTACAGTCTTTGTATTTTAAGGCTTACACCAGTGATGCGTCTTTGACCTGCCTACTATTGCTTTTTGCAAACCTGCTACACAGAGAACTGCGTACCATGATTAGCGAGTCCAAGGATTCCAAGTGCTGGTGGCCCATCATGGCGGGGACCGGCTGTCATAATCTTGGTCTAAGCTGTTCTGATCAAGTGCCCTGGAATGAGTCCAATTCACAAAGATAAAGCAATGAGAAGACCTCACTTACGCCTGCAATTCAGGTGTAAGCCAGGAGTAACCCTAGAGTAAGTCACCGCAAAATCGGGCAAAACTGGGACAAGCCCCTAGCGGCACACTGCGCCACAAGAGCATCACTTGGGCCACATTAAAAGCCCCTAGCGGCACACTGCGCCACCGGAGCGTCACTTGGGCCCCACTTCCAAGCCCCCAGCGCACACTGTGCCACCGGAGCGTCACTTGGGCCTCATTTACAAGCCCCCAGCGGCACACTGCGCCACTAGCACGTCACTTGGGCCTCATTTACAAGCCCCCAGGGGCACACTGCGCTACCAGCACGTCACTTGGGCCTCATTTACGAGACCCCAGCGGCACACTCCGCCACTGGAGCGTCACTTGGGCTTCATTTACAGGCCCCTAGCTGCACACTGCGTCACAGGAGCGTCACTTGGGCTGCATTTACAAGCCCCTAGCGGCACACTGCGCCACCGGAGCATCACTTGTGCCTCATTTACGAGCCCCTGGCAGCACACTGCGCCACCGGAGCATCACTTGGGCCTCATTTACGAGCCCCTGGCTGCACACTGCGCCACCGGAGCGTCACTTAGGCCTCATTTACGAGCCCCTAGCGTCACTTGGGCCTCATTTACAAGCCCCTAGCAGGACACTGCACCACCGTAGCTTCACTTGGGCCTCATTACAAGCCCCTAGCGGCACACT
Source organism: Pleurodeles waltl (assembly GCF_031143425.1). Lineage (NCBI taxonomy): Eukaryota > Metazoa > Chordata > Amphibia > Caudata > Salamandridae > Pleurodeles > Pleurodeles waltl. The sequence goes on along the minus strand of NC_090450.1, from coordinate 1,834,752 downwards.
GCACCACCGGAGCATCACTTGGGCCTAATTTACAAGCCCCTAGTGGCACACTGCACCACCGGAGCATCACTTGGGCCTCATTTACAAGCCCCTGGTGGCACACTGCGCCACCGGAGTGTCACTTAGGCCTCATTTACAAGCCCCTAGCGGCACACTGCGCCACCAGAGCGTCACTTGGGAATCATTTACAAGCCCCCAGCGCCACACTGCGCCACCGGAGCATCACTTGGGCCTCAATTACAAGCCCCCAGCAGCACACTGCGACACCGGAGCGGCACTTGGGCCTCATTTACAAGCCCCTACCGACACACTGCGCCACCGGAGCGTCACTTTGGCCTCATTTACAAACCGCTATGGGCCTCATTCACAAACCCCTAGCAGCACACTGAGCCACCAGAACGTCACGTGGGCCTCATTTCAAGCCCCTAGCAGCACACTGCGTCACCGGAGCATCACATGGGCCTCATTTACAACCCCCTAGCGGCACACTGTGCCACAGGAGCGTCACTTGGGCCCATTTACAAGCCCCTGGTGGCACACACTGTGCCACAGGAGCGTCATTGTTTTATGCTCCGGTGTCAAAGTGTGCCAGCCCATTTTTACAAGGCCATGCAAAGCCACCTTGTGTGGATTTTCATGACCTTGTAAATATGGACCCCTTTCACACAAAACTCTGCATGAAAGGGCCGTTCCCTGGGTGTTGCTGTGGGTGTTCCTACACAACACCCATGGAATGCTAAGGAATCTGATGCATTCCCAGATTTACAAGGTTGGGAGTGCATCAGATTCTTACGCCACCACAGAGGTTGGCATAGGAGTGACACACCTCTTTTATATGTGCATTCTGCAGCACACAGAGAAAGAGGAAACACCTCTCTTGAAGGTGTCCCATCCTTCACAAAAACAATCATCCCTAATTTGGCACTAGGCAGCAATTTGTACGCCAACGCAGGGGGAGAGGACAGAAACACACCCTATCTTGTAGTTAGGGTGCATTTCTGCCCTTTACCAATGGCATAGGGCGGTGCAGCAAGGCACTTGCTCCACTGCCCTGCACCACGGGCTTGTAAATAAACAGCAAACTCTTCAGTATCAGTAAATCTCTGAGAGGTGCAGAGGCATCAGTGTATGACCAGCATTAGAATGAGCCCCAAGGTTCTCCATGTACTTTTGTATACCTTTGGAACAATAACACAGGACCACCATTCCCTTAAGACTACAATATCCAATAAGCCTCAACACTTTACATGTAGGCAACAGAGGAAGGATGAGACTGTTACGTAACTGTGACTTTGAACTTACACTATGGAATACATACTCACCAACATGGTGCTAGTATGTGGAGGACCATATGACTGCTGTTTTAGCCCTGAGGAAGTCATAGGGTGACTGGCCTGAGTGACAAAACGTGTTGACAGGAGGTTCAATGGAAGAGAGAAATGTAACTGGAACTTTGTGGTATCTGTGTAAGAAATACATTTTATTGACTACTTTTGTATAAGTAAATACTGAATTAATATAGATGTGCAAGTTCTTAAATGTGCTATAGGTTCCAACATTGCTGTGTTCCTTTGTTGAGATTCATTGGTTAACAGTCCTCTCAAATGCTTTACAATAACTTTAGATGCTGATAAATGTAGATGTGCAAATATTGTGACTTTGTTAGAACACAGCAAGGAGGTGCACACCATCCTCACCATAATTACCAACACTTCTGGATGCACATTTAAACATGCAATCACTTAAAATATGAAATAAGCGAGATACAACATGTCCTTTTCAAAGTTTATGCTCGCCACAAAGCTGGCCTGAATCTAAAGACTTCAACATGTTAAATATTTCTTGGCTCCACTTACCCCGCAGCCGTTAGCTCCATCTCCACACATGCCGATGTAGTAACGACAACAAAAGTAAAAGTACAATATAATTAAATTGGAGCATCTAAAGGGCTGGTTGCTATCTTCCATGGGTCCAGAGGTTGCTGCACTCAGTGAAGTTGGGTGGATGGTACCTCTAGAGCCTAGAGATGCAAACCATGCTTGCTGGTGGCCAAAGCGCCACGCACACCACCCTCCACACTGTGGCCCCTGTGCATCATCCACCACTCTGTTTTCTCTCTCACCCCTGTTAGGGCAGTACAGTGAATGTGTGAAGAATCAAGAAGTACCTATCATAACATGCTGCTGATCCATATTACCATGTGCCCACACCTTGAGCCACTAACAATCTATCACTCCCATGTACAGCACTCATTCTAAATTGTTCACTAATCTGGTGGAAAGACTGCAAAATCATAATCCTGTTATGGCCATCTGGCTTTAGTACTACCACTGAGTCACGCATTTCTACTCACGGAATAACTTGTGAAGATTACATTCATGAGATTTTGGGGCACCATGTACAGCACCACGCTTCCTTGTGGCAAGGATTGTGCTACAGAAATACCATATATATATATATTCATATATATATATATATATATATATATATATGTATAAACACACACATACAATGATGAGTAGATAACCTTCTAGAAGTAATACACAAGCCTGAATAAAAGGTTGACAAAAGAAACAAATAGTATAAAATAAGCTGAAGAAGAATAGGGATGGGGTGTGGGGGTGGGGGGTGTTTCAAAAGGTTGAGGAACAAAGGTACCATAAACAAAAAAGAAGCAACAAGAAGGGAAGTACGTATGTATAGACTGATATAATTTTACATGAGGGGTTAGCAGACGATAGTACATCATGCATATAAAGTGGTGATTAAACAAAAACATTGTATGCGCATTGAGTGATTTGCTCAGAGTCGCACAATGTTGGGTCTGGAGTTGAGGTCAGGTTCAAATCTGGATCCCCAGGCTCTTAATGCTGTAGATTGAACAGCAAGGCCACATCTCCTCCTAAGTAGAAGAAAAGCTGGGTAGTATGTGAACTATAAGGGAGGGATTGGGACAGGGAGGACACCAAGAATGTATAAGCCAGGGAGTAGGGAATTGGTGTAATAATATCAAATTTGCAAAAAGTAGTCTCTAATTGTGAACTGGCTTTTTGAGTCTGTGAGTATAACCAGCCTAATTAATATTCATTAGGCAGGTTGCAATTTGCCACCCCAATGCGATTGGCCACTGTTATAGGAATGGTGGCCTTCAAGGAAAGTACACCACAATGTCTCTTACTGTGTTTAAATAAAGATGTTTGTTCAAATGCAGCTCATTTTCTTTAAAGAAAATGGTACTATTTTTTTCAAAAATGTGTCCCTCCCTAAAACTGTTTCTAAGATTAAGAAAGTGGAGCAGATCCAAAGGGGGTCCCTTCGCGAATTAATTACCACCCCAACTTATGAGTCAGTAACTTTTCAATGTTTTGAGACCAGATTATGTTTTGGTTTTTTTTAAACAAAATGTTTGCTGTATTTTGGCTAATTTCTTGGTCTCCTCCAGGGAAAGCCACAAGCTCTGGGCACCTTTAGAATCCCTAGGATGTTGGAAAAAAAGGACACAAATTTGGCGTGGATAGAATATGTGGACAAAAAGTTATGAAGGCCTAAGTGCGAACTACCCCAACTAGCCAAAGAAGGGCTCAGTAGTGGGGGGGAGGAGGCCCAGCAGCTAAGGGGTTAAGTAACCTGAAAGGGGAAGCATTAGCACTAGCAGTGTGTATGCAGCTCCGGGACGTTCCTCCATAGGATCAAGAATGTTAGCTGCCAAAGATTATCGCGGAGACCTATTCTAGTATTGGTCGAGACCTCTTCTAGTGTTGGGCCAGACCCACAAAATCACAATTTCAGGGTAAATCTGATGAATATTCCACCAAGCTAGCACCTGAGGGTTCTAAAAAAACACTGGGATAAAAAAAAAAAAAACACCTAAAACAGAAAGGGAAGAATCTCTGCATTCGGAGACCCCTCAGAATAGATATAATCTCAGAAATAGAGATAATTTTAAAACGCCTGACAGATATCAGTATACTGATACATGCTAATCTTGTTCCTTTCAGGACTCACTGGAAAAACAGTGAGAGAGGTGGGCGGTCAGAGTAAAGAATTGAGTACGTGAAACCGAAACAGAAATCACAACGCTCAACAGAAGTTTCTGTTAAAAAAGAAGAGAAACTTCCCCAAAACTACCCCCAATTTAAAAAGAAAAAGCTGCGATTCATCATGCCACTCAAGAAGAGGGCTCTATTGAAGAACAAGATGTGGGCGCTAGCTCTGCTATAGAGTGCAGCAGAGATCACAATAGTTCACCGGAATCTTCAAGAGCATCTGGAGGTGAAAGCAACTGATGACTTCTTACAAGTTGAAACTGAAGACACGAGTGTCTCCACGCCTGATAGGGTGTACAAAGTAACACTACAGTTAGGAGGAGACATTGAACGCACAATTGATGCAACCATTCGGGACCTCATCGTTAACATTTATGATATTTCCCTGGCCGAAAAGGATTGGCCACCAGAATTCGTCTGTACTTGCCCATAAGGGGAAGAGGTTATCAAACCTTCTTTCTCGCCTCTTGTTCCTGATGAGGTTGCAGAATTCTACGCCATTGATTGGGCATTGGTGCAGGCACCTGTGCTATATCGCAACCACGTAGGGTGGGATAAAGATTCCCCCTACCATGAAATTCCAATTAAGAATCAACCTCAACCCCAATATCAATAAAACATGATGCTAAAGCACCTGTGAGGGAAATCCTTACACAATTGGAGTACCAGGGCCTAATCGAACCCTGTGTCTCACCAATGAATAATCCTTTATACCGTGTAGCTAAACCGGACAATTCATATAGAATAGTCTTAGACTACAGACACTTAAATAGTCATACACGCACATATGCTACACAAAACTCTCATAGCACAGCACTTATGAATAACAGTGTGCAAAAAATACAAAACAACATTGGATATTTCCAAATGTTTCTTCTGCCAAAATATAGTGCCTGAGAGTAGAGACCTAACAAGTTTCAGCACACTAGGCTCCCAGAAAAAAATCAGTCATTTACCACAGGGGTACAAGAACAGTCCAGGGCTGTTTGCGGCTCGTGTTACTAAAATATTGCGCGACATTGACCCTGAAGCATTTTCCTATGTAGATTATATCTATCTTACGGATGATGAATTACTGCAACATCTAAGATGGGTAGCCCGCATTGTTGTAGGATTTGCCGAATTCAGCTCTAAATTCACCTTCAAAAAAACAAAAATAGCTTTCCTTAGTGTCCTTAGTGTCCTGTTTCTGGGATACGAATTATCAAGCAAAGGAAACAGCCTAGCGCCACAATTCTTAGAAAAATGCGAACAGTTATAACCTCCAAATACCATTAAAAAACTCCAATTGCCATTAGGTTTTCTACGTTTTGGCAGAACATACATTCCAGATTATGCATCACACATCAAACTCTTAAATGACTTCATACGTCCTGACATTTCCAGTAAATTTTGGACAGTGGAACATACACGCTTCCTCAGAGCATTGCAACAAGACATGCTTGCAGCACAACACTTGTATACAAGGGACAATAAAAAAACATCTGGTCATCAGAGTAATTGCTGGTGCCATTGGTTTCACCTATGTAACATGTAATGAAGGTGAGACAGTCCTGATTGCATACGTATCTCATTTTCACTCTACAGCAGAACAACGTTTTGCTCCCACTGAGAAAATTCTCACTTCTGTCCAGATGGCTGTCATTAAAGAAAGACCACTAGCCCATGGGAAACGCATTATTGTCATATCTCCCATTCCAGCCCTCGAGGGTGTTACCAAAGCCAGCGTTTCATACGCTAAAGCATTAGTTCCACGTTGGGTCCAATGGGCAACGTCTTTGACAGCCACTGATGTTGACTATATTTTTGACCCAAAGTTACAAACTCCAGAATTTTTGCAATATGAAGTAGAATACCCGGTTCCGGCAAATACATTGCCTATTGATCATCATCATCATCACTTTATTCGGTACAGAAAGACCAAAAAAGACATCCAATAAATAAAACATACAGGTTTCTTAGTCATAAAATTCCATAAGCAGCATATATAAAATTTAACACGGCCTGAATTATATCTGCATTTCCCAGGTTATGTAAGTATAAATAAGCAAGCTGACTAGTTCTAATACTTTTAGATAAAAATAACGGACGTAAAAACCTTTTTCTCGGAACAGCATAAAAAGTGCAAAAGAGCATAAAGTGCAATGTACTCTGGGGTGTCTTTCCATCACAGCAACAAGGAGGAAGATTCTTGAACCAAGTTCCACGTACTGGAAATGCTACCAAATAATGTAATGTATTTAAGCGTAGCCTCGTGAGTAAGAACCTTTGTCGCTCGAGGCAGTCAAATATAGCTTTGGTTGCAGTTGCTGTATCTGATTCCTCACCAGTGTTCTATTTGTGCCCGGGGTTGGCTCCATGTCCTGGCTTTTCTGCCAATATATATCTTTCACCTATTGACCAATATCAAAGTGTCATGTACACCGATGGCTCAGCACAACCTGCAATAGGTACTAAGCATCAATACTCTGCTGCTTGCGCAGTTGTAAGCGGCTACATGGAGGTTAGTACATTTTATCCACAACATACCTTCACGCAAACCCTAGGGGATTGCACTGCACAACTGGCAGAGCTAAAGGCTTTGGTGATGCACTGGAACATACGGATCCTGCACAGTTAACACAGATTTTCTGTGATTCGTACTATTGTGTCCAGTCCTTCTATGAATATCTGCATTATTGGCACCAGAATGGGTTCAGAGATTTCAAAGCTTAAACCATCAAATACAGACTTCTGTGGGGGAAAGTAGCGGATCTGAAGGAAACGCTACCAAATGTCCATGTTGTGCATACACTTGAACACCAGCGCATTGGAATACACGTTGCTGGAAATACACTGGCTGATGAAGCAGCCAAATCAGCAGTAGCTATGGCTTCTGTTGCTGCAGTAACTCGTTCTAGAATGAAACACAACGATGAAATATTGGCTGCCATGCAAGCCTCAGCTGACAGCACACCTTTACCTAAAGGATATCCCATTAAATATTCCTACAGGAGGGGAGGTTTCCTTGGTGCAGAAGTAAAAATACCAGGCGCGGGAGTTTGAGTAATTCCCAATAAAGACCTAAGACCAGAGTTGATTAAAGAAGCGCATGAGGGGGTTGCCTCCGCCCATGCTGGTTTGGCAGCTACAATATCATTATTGCAAGCTCATTATTGGTGGCCAGGTCTATACAAACAGACTAAGCAGTATGTCCTTTGTTGTGATATCTGCCAACAAATTAAGGGGTCCACCGTTAAACGCCCACCTCAGATACCCCTCCTAATTTCTAATAAACCATTACAATGTGTGTACTTGGACCATTGCGGTCCCCTGACACCTGACAGTGTTTACAAGTACATCTTAGTCGCTATTGACTCCTGCTCCAGATTTCTATGGGTGTGGCCACAACGCACGGCTGACGCTTGGACTGTTATTAAAGATATTCAAATCTTTATCGGCACATGTGCAATTGCGGCTTTCCACCTGGAACAGGGCCCTGCTTTTGCATCAAGGGCATTTAGGGACACCATGGCTTCATTAGAGGTCCAACTCCATTACTCGTCTCCATTTCATCCCGAAGGAAATAGTGTTGTGGAGCGACAAAACTGACATTTAAAGCAATCCTTAACAGCCAGAGTACTAGATACGGGTGATAGTTGGCTTAATCACCTGTATGGAGTCCAGAGATCACTTAATATTCTGCCTAGAAGGTCCCGGGGGGGGGGGGGAGTCTTTCTTCATACGAGTGCCTGTTTGGAACTCAAATGTATGTTCCAGATCTTGGCGGTCCTGCGTGGAGGCGCCAGAAACGCCCTTTGTCATAAATGAACATGTCACTGTCTTGCAGGAATTACAACAGCTTTGTGATGACAATGCTTCTGCCAGTGCTGCCTCCGTAGGAATTAAGGATGTACCAATAACATCTACAGGCTGGATTCCAAAGGTTGGGGATCTAGTACGTGAAAAAGTTGCTGTGAAAAAGGAATCCAGTCCTTCCTATCATGCACTGGTCCCAGTCCTCAGAATACATAGTACCAGAACTGTCATTCTACCACCGCTGCCTGGTTCTAAAGAATATTGCTTTGTCTCCATCGACAATATCAAGTTACATCATGTGGCCGATCCTGTACAGCAGACCAAGAGGAACAACCAGTAGTCCCCGAATACCTATTACTACTGGTCCTCCACAGGTTTTGAACAGCAACACTGACACCTCTCCGAGCTTGGGGAGAGTGAAAAATTATCTTGCATTAGTTCCACTAGCATCTATTGAAACAAGCAATACAAAAATTGCTGCTACACAAACGGATGATGTCACTATTTATGAACCACCGCAGGAGACTTCTACCAATTCTCCTCCTTCAAATGTGGCTCCAGTTTTTGCACGAACTGCTTCTGGATATTTTGCCGACATCAATGACACTTTTTCAGACTCATTTGCCTCTTCTGCATCTGAACTATCAGAAACATGTAAGCTGATAATTTGGCTCAAAACAAATTACTTCATTTTCCCATGGAACTATCTGTGGGTTTGTCATTGTTTATGTTCTGTTGATACATGGACATTACCTTCCTGAATGACCAACAGTTGAACTGGTATACGAGGTCTTAAAACCCCATTTCTTTTCTCACAAAGTCCGCAGAGACTTGTCTTACATAAACATTTCTGCTATACCAATTCCTGGTGGGATTGTTTGGGGTAAAGTCACATTTGATATATACGGCCCGACAGAGGTCTTTCAAATACCATATGTGTTTAAACTTTCTATGAATGATGGAATAATACACGGAGTTGTTTCTGATGACTGGGATGTGATAACTGAATTGTAGTATTTTACTGTATTTGAAAGTGAGGATGTTTATCAATCCAAAGAAAATTATGGTGACATGTTCTGTTATAATTATTATAGACACCATTTCATTCACAGAGCAAGTACCCCAAAGACTATTTTTAATTACACACAATGGGAACATTGTCCAACTCCTCCACAAAGAAGTTCTAAAGTATATTCTGGAAAATTGACATATTGTTCTGGGCACGATGTTAAAAATGCTGGGTCATATTACTTCAAATTGCCATTTATGGAAAATTTACATATACTATTGACAGATACAAAATTCATCTATTCGGATTCCTTTGCTTCCCAGTTGGCTATAGAAGGCTCTGAATATTGGTTGAAGTTGATTGACTTAAAAAGTGTGTGGGGAACAAAAAATGTGCAAATAAGGGGGAAGGAAGCTTTATTGAAAGCATACCTGATACCTGTTTAAATTATATTTTTAAATGAAACTGTACAACAGAGAAGTTGTTTAAGCTTAGAAAAGATTAAGGATTTGAATGCACCCAGTAATCCTGCCCCTGCAAAATTTTACAAATGGCAAAATGTTATCAGTGCTACAGAAAATCAGCTTGATGAATGGGTCCATAGCGGCACGTTTAATGCTTCACTTTCACGTCCTGGTGGGTGGGTTTTGTGGCCAATACATACCAATGGGTGTCATAAATGTTTTGTAAACTCCACGGTAGTTTTTAGAACAAGTAGGCCTAACCCTCACTATGTGTCATCTGAACACGTGGGTATAGTAACAACATACAGTGTAGGGAAGCTATACCAGCAATGGTTGTAGAGTTCCTCACTGGATGCTGTTAAAGAACACCCCATTCTCCTATCTAATAACACTGACTTACAAGACTTCCTGTTAGGCCCAAGAAAACAACGCAGAAAGCGCTTCTAATATGCAGTTTATAATTAAATTTGGTAGCTTTCTTAACAAGAAGCCACTGGCAAATAGATCAGGAAAATTTACAGAAGGTATTAGCTGTTGTAGATAATGAGAATAATACCTTGTCCGACCGGATATACACCTTAAACAACATAGTTTCTTCTGCAACAGACATATTACAGAGTGACACATCCTTTTTACACCATGGACAGAGTCAATTAAGGTCCATTATGCAGTTAAGTTGGACACTACAAACATTGAAGGCAGGCCACGTTCCCTGGCAACACGTCAGCGCGAGGGACATATTTTCCACATTTAATTTAATGCAACAACAACAATTAATGGCTAAAAAAGAAGCGTCTTATGTCATGTTAAATATTGAAAAATTAGAAAAGTTGCCTTTTACTGTGGCTGAAATACCATCTGCTGAGTGGTTAATACACGGGGTCATCAATCTGCCTATTTCAACACTTCAATTCACATCCTGCTTAAAACACATTCCAGTGGGCAGATATGAAAGGCTGGCATATAGTTACATACACAAGGTGTGGGAGCTACCCTTCTAGTACAAATGTCTCAGTGGCATGAAAGAGGTCTTTCTTAGCGTTAGTGAATGTGAGACTTCTGTCAGCCATTTGATGGTTTGTAAACAGCTGTCCTTGCACGGGGCGTGCAACACTTCGGCAGCGAACTTGACTTGTTATTTGAAGGGAGTCCCAGTCCCCTTCATTAGACCTGTGTTCCACGTGCTCTTGAATGGCAGATATGTGCTCCTAAATAGTGAGAGCCGTTGTGGGATGCGAGCGGGAATAGTTTATGTCTTTTCGGTCTCTAAAGTTGTCACATGCTGCGGGAATGCACTTTTTACTCCTACACGACAGAGGGAAGTAACTGAGATTTGGCCCCATAGCTCTACTTCAAAAGTGAATTTTAAAAAGTTGAGCAGACTAAAGGCTTTATTGTTTTAAAAACATGTGGCTCTTACATCTGCACGCAAGACCTATGTGTTTCAGGTTGTGAGGTCATCCGCAGAGATACAGTCCCTTTTAAGTACTAACTTTCCGAGACACTGGTGAACTTGTGGGACGGATATTTCACGCGTCCAGTACTACTGGAATCGCACATTACTTTAAGGCTGTTGGTTCTGGTGTCATTCACACCTTCTCCTCTATATTTGGCTTAATTCCTTCAGCCATCCACTCAGTAGTTTTGGGGGATTTCACATAACCTTGGCTATAATAGGTGGCATCTTGCTATTGCTGCTTTTTATGAGCAATGACTGTCCCATTACAACAAGGAGGACTGAAAGCACTTCCACCAGCGCAACTGTGTCGTGAACGCATGATGCAGTACTTTTCAGCACCACTCCTGGAACGATTGGAGTGTGACTGGTCTCTGTTATTCAGACCTGTTTTGCATTGTGTGCAGCCCGTATTTCGGTGCCTCTGGTGCTCTTTTGAATCTGCACTGAAAGTTTGTCTTTATACGCAGCACTTGCTTTCATTGGATGCTGATTTGTTGATGTTCTCGCTGAGGACTCATTACTAGACATGTTTGTTGAGGGTGCCTTTGCTACAGGAAGCTGTTTATGAGTTGCCCTTTGTGGATCATGGAGCTCTAAACTCACTGTTGGGCACACCACTGAATGTTGCTGCATCGGCCAGAGCTCAGGCTTTTGAACTCGAATGCTCCTTGGTTTTCCTTGGCAAGGAACTTCCTACTTTACCACAAGCCGAAGTGGAAGATTACCTGTCTTCAATTATCCCAGATTCAATTGGCGACTTTAAAAATGACTCTCACTTTTGAAATTTGGCTTTCATGACGCCACAATTAACATTTTAAATTGTCCTTTTAATTCATGCTCAAGTGTCTTTTAACTTGTTATTATTGACATTCACATTTATATGCCTTAGGATGAATTTTGGTAGCTTTTACACATATAATTAGGCTTTGAACTACCTTTGAACCGGCAAGGGGAGGGTGTTGTGTAGCCATCTTAGCTATAGTTTTATACACTTTATTTTAGCGAACTAGGCCTGTTGCTGTGCACTTTAACCTAGATATGTTTTATTTTAGCTTTCTAATATTATTTTAACAGTAGCCACATATGCGGTCTTGTTTTATTTTTTCTATAGAGCTGTTCTTTCCCTAGGTCAGCACTGCGTTCTTAAACAAGACATTTCTTTCACTCTGTGCTTTTCTCAAGGCTGCAGTAAGATAGGTTGCCGGCAAAAGTGGCACGCTTTGTCTCCAATGTTCACAGAAACATACACACTCTTAAGTGGGGATCATTTCTTGGAACATCAGCTGTTTGCTTATAAAAACACTACTTTGACTCATGTACGTTAGAGGGAGATTCCAGCCAGATGACCACGACTGTATGCTGATTGCTTCGCTGCAGCTGCTTATGTAGACTACAGGCCTCTTGTTCAGGTATGATGGATGATGTCTTCCCAGGGGAACCTGAAGGGCAGAACTAGAGCTTAACATGCAGTGCTGTAACATAGCTTAGGTAGGAACTATCCTTAAGATCTTAGTGGCTACATGGTAGCGTTATTTTTGTGTTTTACTCGCCTTGTCACAATTTTAATCCTGTCATGCTTCATCGTCCTGGTTATTGCAATACATGCTTTATTATCTAAGATGCAGTTACTTCAATAAAACCTTATTGAACTATACTCTGACTCTGATTGTCCTTGCATATGTGAGACTAACATAACTGAGAGAAACTGATGAGATCCGAGTGACCACAATTCCCCTGATGAGTCATTCATGTCATGCGCCTGATTGCTCAATCATCCCTGCTCTTGGGTGGAGATGAGGCACTGCTAGTTAGCCGGAACAAAACCTGGATTAGGCTGACAGGTGTCACATGTTGCGGGATCAGACTCAGTCCCTGCAGTATAGGTGATTCTGCCAACCGAATCCAATAGTCTCAGTAGGATAATGAGAACCTACACGACACGGGTGTGTGCACTTCGGGTTGGTCGCCTGTCGCTGGATGGGTACAAGTCCTATCCAGAGACCCCAGCTCTCCAGTAAACTCCCCTCTACACATCAAAGGCCATGCGCAGCAGGGATTGGCTGCAGGATAGTGGTACATGTGGTGTATGATAAAAAATGAAAGATCGAGTTCGAGTGAAAGGGAAAAGTTTTTTCATGGCATTTTAGAGTTAGCACTGGTCCAATGAGACCCATTACCTTTTGTAAATACTTTACCCCCCAACTTGGGAAATGGATTTCAAATTCAAAACATTGATGCATCACTTACCAAATCGCTATTTGAAAGGGACACCTACTAATAGAAATTCAGCATGGAGCCACAAAGCCATTGTAGGAGTCAGTAAGCATTTGTGGATGCTTTAAATGGATTAGTAGATAATTAAAAACATTGCTGCCATCTCAAACAGTCTGAGCTCATATTCCAAGTGAACAGACCAGTGCAGCCCTTACAAAATCCACCCACACTACACACTCATGTGCCAAAATGTTTATTTTTATTCATTAGAATAAATATTTGCATATAAAGGTATCAAATATTTTACACTAGATGGATTAAAAAAACAATTTTAGACGGTACAAGAAAAGATTTTTTAAAAATGATACAATTGTAAAATATTTACTGACTTAGCTTAATATAAAAGAGTGTTCTGCAGAAAGTGTGCTTACTTTATACTTTGCAATAGCCAACTTTAGGAAAAGATTTTGGTAAACCAAAAACCAGGAATGATAAAAAGTACAATTTGAGCCCGGGACTTCACACTGGGTATTTCAAACCATTAGTACAAGGAGGATGTTCTCACCTTTTGGTGGCTTCCCTAGTTTAGACCTTCTAAACAGCCTTCTCACTTCAGAATCTAAATTAGCATTAGGTAGAAAAGAGAGTCTTCTAATTTCACAAAGGATCTATTAAAGTGCAGTTCCTTATTATTTATTTAGGAAATTGGTCTACTTTAAAAAAAATAACATTTTACTTTTGAAATGCAAAGTCAGCCATGGAGGTCTGCTGTGCCTTGCAGGCCACCATCTCTAGATCTGTAGTTACTTGGAGGGAGTCGCAAATTGCAACCTGCCTCGTGTATATTCATTAGGCCAGTCGTTCTACGACTCTGTCTGTATCTTTATTTTACAATCTGACCTTTTAGTAGATAGGTCGGTAGGCAAACTTTTGTAGTCAATGCAAAGATGTGGTACGCAAATTTCGACCACTTTTTGAGGCCACATTATTTGTACATCGGATTGTGCGTTTCTGAAAAGTGATGGGACCGTTGCCGTCATGTCAAATTAAAAAAGAATTCTTGAACCAGAGGAACCATAAGTCAAGCCTCAAGGGGCCCAAGAAGATTTGAAGTTACAGATATTCATGACCAACTAAAAATAACTCAGGCAAAGGAGAATTTCATTGTCTGAGACCATTAAAAAAATTTAAAAAATGCACCATTTGTTTTTTAAGTCAAAAAAACATATTGCTTTAGCAAATGTCCCACTAATAGAGGTTGCAAACAATACTACTGGAACCATCTTTCTCTATCAAGCCAATGATGAAAAGCCTGAACTCCTTCTCAGACTATTTTGGAGGCACTCACATCGGATGCATGCACCAATCTGGGCACATCCACCAACCCAAGTTGCACATACGCTGGTGGAATGTGTACAACATGACACTGTCACAGAAAGCCATAGGTAATAATGCAGTGGCCGGGTGGCATAACTCCTACAGGGCAACCTTTCTGCTGCAGTGGAAACTACTCTACTGTATACCAGTCCCGAGAGATTAAAAAAAAGAACATAGCTAACCGGACCTACAACAAAGCAAGCCCTTTCCCAACAAGGATGTCCTAAAGTGACTCACCAAGTCCATGTGATGTTTAGCTAACAAAGTGCTACTATTCCCAATCAATCAATGACTATGCTAACTTGAAACAGCTGCACAAAGACTGTTATAGCCTACTCCACCAACTACACATTCAAAGACCTTAAAAGTAACCAGCCACCCCTGCAAAACTACAATTAAATAATACATTCAAAATAAAACAACTTCGAATTTTTATTTATCGCTCTGAAAATATTTAAACTATTGAAAGACAACACCAAAATTAAAAAACATAAAATTGCCATTTTTGTTACATTTAAACTGATAATAGTGTTTACACATGAAAGATTATAATAAGTTTGCAATGTTCACATAAATTAGAATAAGTTAAAAAATCATTACCACCATCACCTTAAAATACAAACTACATAGTAAACAGAAATACTTTCATTATAAAATGTAACTATCCCACCTAAACATTTCGAGTTGAATAAAATAAATTAAAGTTTGGTTTGCTAGATTAAGTCCCTTGATGCAGAAATCCTATTCCAGATCAACAGATCCAACATGGTAAAATCCACCGCAACACCCATAGAACGTCCTTCAATCACCCTGTTTTTATGCTGGACAAGCAAATACACACGTTGTGAGCTTGCAGGAGTTAGGGTTACCCAGAGCCAGGACCCCCTTTAAATCATCTGACAAAATCCCATAAAGTGGGACCTCTTCAGTTCGGACCACACTAGAGGCTTATTTACAAGTACCTCTGCGCCACCGGAATGTCACTTTTATGACATTCGTGTGATGCGCACTGCACATCCATCCCTACAAGGCCACATAAATCCACCCAGCGCAGCTTTTCATGGTCTTGTAGCTATGGGCAGTGGCAACGCATTGCAAGGCGATACGTTGCCTCGCCCTGCACTAGGGAGGCGTTCCATGGGTGTTGCAATGGGTTTTCCCACATAACACCCATGGCATTTGACACATTCCCAGTATTGCGAGATTGTGTAAAGCTGGGAATATGTCAAATGCCTATGCCTCCCAGGGGAGGCATAAGGGAGGCTCAACGAGGAGAAATACATGTATTTCTCCTCTTTCTATGTGTGCTGTAATCTTGAGCCCACATAGAAAAAGGAAAACACTTACGTTGAATGGCTTTGTGCAGAGAGGTTCCGTTTCCCGCACAAAAAAACCATCCCTGCAGTGCAGGCACCCTTGCACCATGGTGCAAGGAGGCCTGCATTGGCGCATGCCAGCGCATTGTGCACCAGCACAGGGGGACAGGACAGGAATAAGCAGTATTTCATTGTTACAGCTCATTACTGCCCTTTTCTTTGATGCATGGCAGCACATTGTGCGCCAGCGCAGGAGGAAAGGATAGGAATATGCTGCATCTCAGACACAGCTCATTACTGCCCTTTTCTTTTGATACATGGCAGCGCATTGTGCACCAGCACAGGGGAAAGGACAGGAATGCGGCGTACTTCAGGCATAGCTCATTACTGCCCTTCTCTTGTGATGCATGGCAGACAATTGTGCACCAGCGCAGGGGGACAGAACAGGAACATGCCGTATCTCATAGACAGAGCTCATTACTGCCCTTTTCTTTGATGCATGGCAGTGCATTATGCACCAGCGCAGGGGGGGGGGGCGGGAAGGACAGGAATATGCAACATCTCAAAGACACAGCTCATTACTGCCCTTTTCTTTTGATGCATGGCAGCGCATTGCGCACCAGTGCAGGGGGAAAGGACAGGAATACGTCGTACTTCACACATAGCTCATTACTGCCCTTTACTTTTGATGCAAGGCACCGCATTGCGCACCAGCGCAGAGAGACGGGACAGGAATACACTGTATCTCAGACACAGCTCATTACTGCCCTTTTCTTTTATGCATGGCAGCGCATTATGCACCAGCGCAGGGGGGAAAGGATAGGAATTTGCAACATCTCATAGACACAGCTCATTACTGCCTTTTTCTTCTGATGCATGGCAGCGCATTGCACAGCAGTGCAGATGGGGACAGGACAGGAGTACGCCATATCTCATAGACACAGCTCATTACTACCCTTTTCATGTGATGCATGGCAGCGCACTGTGCACCAGCGCAGGGGGACAGGACAGGAATACGCTGTATCTGAGACACAGCTCATTACTGCCCTTTTCTTTTGATGCATGGCAGCACATTGTGCACCAGCGCAGGGGGAAAGAACAGGAATATGCTGTATCTCATAGACATAGCTCATTACTGCCCTTTTCTTTGATGTATGGCATCGCACAGTGCACCAGCGCAGGGGGACAGGACAGGAATACGCTGTATCTGAGACACAGCTCATTACTGCCCTTTTCTTTTGATGCATGGCAGCGCATTGTGCACCAGCGCAGGGGGAAAGATCAAGAATTCGCCGTATTACATAGACACAGCTCATTACTGCCCTTTTCTTTGATGCATGGCAGCGCATAGTGCACCAGCGCAGGGGGACAGGACAGGAATACGCCGTATCTCAGACACAGCTCATTACTGCCCTTTTTTTATACATGGCAGCGCACTGTGCACCAGCACAGGGTGACAGGACAGGAATACACCGTATCTGAGACACAGCTCATTACTGCCCTTTTCTTTTCGATGCAAGGCAGCGCACAGTGCACCAGCGCAGGGGGACAGGACAGGAATACGCCGTATCTCATAGACACAGCTCATTACTGCCCTTTTCTTTGATGCATGGCAGCGCACTGTGCACCAGCGCAGGGGGACAGAACAGGAATACGCCGTATCTCATAGACACAGCTCATTACTGCCCTTTTCTTTGATGCATGGCAGCGCACTGTGCACCAGCGCAGGGGGACAGGACAGGAATACGCCGTATCTCATAGACACAGCTCATTACTGCCCTTTTCTTTGATGCATGGCAGCGCACTGTGCACCAGCACAGGGGGACAGAACAGGAATGCGCCGTATCTCATAGACGCAGCTCATTCCTGCCCTTTTCTTTGATGCATGGCAGTGTATTGTGCACCAGCGCAGGGGGAAAGGACAGGAATATGCCGTATCTCATAGATACAGCTCATTACTGCCTTTTTCTTTTGATGCAGGGTAGTGCAACAAGAAAGGTTGCAACGCTGCCCGGCACCAACAGATTGTAAAAGAGGCCCAAAGTTAAGCAATCGTTTTTTGCTGCCGCACTGGTGAATGTCTGAGAGTGTGCACTGAGCTCTTCCATAAAGGTGCAGAAGTCTGAAATATGAAGATTATTTTGATTTACAGTAGGAATCGCCTGAGGTGCAGCATCTCCTTCTACATGTGAAATTAAAAATGCACCCTGTACTGAGCTTCAGCATGTGAGGACTCGCCAGCAGTTCATGGGGGTTCTGGGGTTAGAGAAGCTTGTACCAGTCGTCTCTATCTCCGCTCTGGGGTGTGAAGGTCACACTTGCTAGTTTTTGGATAGCGATGATGGTCACCAGGATAGTGGTGAGGAATCTTTGTCATCACACTCTCTGCCTTTTGCAGGACTGACTGATTCAAAATGGCCTTCGCCTTTTATAACCTCTGCTTCTTTATTGGCCCATTTTCAAATTCATGATGCCCAACATTGACTTCTGGGGTGAGACGATCACTTCTCGGTTAATAGTGGTTCTGACTACTTAAACTGTGCTTCCTTCTAGTCTACACCTGGTGACATCTGTAGTTGGTGGATTCTTCTCCTCCCCACTGGCTCACTCACCTAGACACCTCCCTTCACCTTTATGTGTTTCAGGACCTCCCTCCAGTTCTTGTGTAACTGCTGCTTCTTAACTCTCTTTGTTTATTCCTACAGGCTTACCAATAGGAGCCAGACCTCGGCTCCCACCTTCCCCACAGCGTGTGCAGGACTGATGATGGTATCTATATCTGCTATTGTGCTACCTTGAATACTGTTACTTGCTCATTGTGGTATGAACTAATTCCCTACTTTACAATAATCAATTTGCTTCTAACATTCTCTCCTGAGCTGCCTGAACAGTGTTTTTTGCCTGATTTCTATAAACCTGTTTCTAGTTTCTCCTTATCACAACTTCTGCAGTACAAAGAGGGTTGATGGCATTTAAAACCTAGGAGACTGGTGAACGCCCATGCAGTCCGGTACTCCTATCACGACACAGAGAAAGCAGTTGCTCTACAACAAAGTACAACTGATATTACGTGAGGGGTTTGCTCTGTATTTCTGAATTCTGCCATCCTGTCATTGAGTGATGCTCACGAGAGCCCCATGGGGTACAGATGTTACACCAGAATATGACAGAACTCTTTACAACACCTTGCATTTCCAACTCCACATCAGAGTTTAATCCAGCCCTCCAAACCATTTCCTGATGCCTCATGTTCCTTGTAGCCCTTCCTGCTTCCAAACACTGCCCTGGTCACATCCTGGTGCTCTACCTCTCTTGATAGCTGGATCCAACGACCTTTCAGACCCTTCTATGCTTACCTTCTGGACTTTACACTGTGATCTGTACTCCCTTCCTGGCTTTCCGGGTTGCTGTCTTTTGTCTCTAGGCTTTCCCTTTCCAAGTCCCAGTTCAGCCTTCCCTTCATTAGTGGTTTCTTGATGCCAGGCACCTGTTTTACTCCTTTGCTCTATCCCTGCTCCTGTGCCCTTCCCCATGAGAGCTCAGTGCGCAGTGATCATGACTGACGTCACCGTTGAGTCTCCGTGCGCTCTGTTGTGACCCTGCTGCTAAGTTTCCGGACTCGCTCCTTGATATTAGTTTCCATTGTTATTTGATTCCATTTGTCAGTTCTGGCTTGTTCTTTGTGGTTGTTGCTTCCTCCTGGTTATCCTTCTTCTGTGTTCCGGTGATTGCCGTGCTCCTGCATGTTTCTGTCCCCCTAGTTAGGGTGCAGGAATGTGTTAGCCTTGTCCCCAGTATTCATAGTTCTTTGTATTCCAGTCCTGCTCCTGCTCTTGATTCCAGTCCTGCTTTTCCCTGAGCCCAGTTCCTAAATTGGTGTTCCTTGTTCTCTTCTCTGTTGTCTTTTCTTATGTTAATATTATAATCTTGATCATTATTGATACCAAGGGTGCCAGTGTGTCTCTGAGGCCTTGAGCCTCTGGCACTGGGAGCCACCAGCAATCCTTCTCCATTGCTGCTGGGCTTCTCCCTGAGCTATGTGATCCATCTGCTCCTTACCTTCTTCAAAGCTCTTTTTACCCTCACAGAGAGGTCACCTCTGAGGAGCGGACAAACCATCATTTATGATTCTTATTATTTCCCTGCTTTCAGCTCCTGTGTTATCCATTCTGCAACAGTCCCTAAATAAATGTGCTGGAGCTCAGAAGATCAATGATTAATGAAGAGGCCTTTAAATTTTGGCCCATATTTGAAAGAAAATGACTCAGCGTGGCGCCGCAAGCCAGCATGTTGCACAGCGCCAGTAGGAAAGTGCAGGGGTGCAGTGTATTTACAGCAGTACGACGCATCCCTGTACTTTTCCATGTGTTGGTGCACAATTGACTGCCTAGTGCCAACGTAGGCACCCTTTCACCATGGTGGAAGGGTGCCTGAATTGCAGGGAGATTGTTAATGTGCAGGAAGGGGCACCTTCCTGCACATGAACAATAATTAATGGTGTTTTCCTCCTATAGAAAGATCAGAAAATGAGGAGAAGTAAAGGTATTTCTCCTCATTACGGCACTTGTATGCCACCCTGGGGAGGCGTCGGAATCTCATACATTCCCAGGTTTACTACGTCTTGTAAATCTGGAAATGCATCACATTCCGTGGGGGTTGCTTGGGAACACCCACAGCAAAACCCAGGGAACACCCCTTTCAAGTAGTTATGCATGAAAGGTTCCTTATTTATAAGGCCATGAAAAGCCATGCATGGTTGCTTTAAGTAGCCTTGTAAATATGTGCTAGCACACATCCGTCGCCATAGTGTCACAAAAGTGATGCTCCGGGTAGGTCCCACCACAACAGTACTTGGCATGACACTGCATTGTTAGGATTCCAGGCTGACATGACATACTTCAGATTCTAGGCTGACATGACATACTTTGGATTCTAGGCTGACATGACATACTTCAGATTCTAGGCTGACATGGCATGCTTAGGATTCTAAGCTGGCATAGTCGACAGGATTCTAGGCTGGCATGGTCGACTGGATTCTAGGCTGACATGACATACTTCAGATTCTAGGCTGACATGACATACTTTGGATTCTAGGCTGACATGACATACTTTGGATTCTAGGCTGACATGACATAATTCAGATTCTTGGCTGACATGGCATACTTAGGATTCTAAGCTGGCATGGCATTCTTAGGATTCTAGGCTGACATGGCATTCTTAGGATTCTAAGCTGGCATGGCCGACAGGATTCAAGGCTGACATGGAATACTTAGGTTCTTGGCTGACATGGCATACTTAGGTTCTTGGCTGACATGGCATACTTAGGATTCTAGGCTGGCATTGCATTCTTAGGATTCTAGGCTGACATGGCATACTTTGGATTCTTGGCTGACATGGCATACTTTGGATTCTAAGCTGGCATGGCCGACAGGATTCTAGGTTGACATAACATACTTAGGATTCTTGGCTGACATGGCATACTTACGATTCTAAGCTGGCATGGCCAACAGGATCCTAGGCTGACATGACATACTTAGGATTCTTGGCTGACATGGCATACTTAGGATTCTAGGCTGGCATGGCATACTTAGGATTCTAGGCTGGCATGGCATACTTAGGATTCCTGCCTGGCATGGCAGACTTCGGCTTCTTGGCTGACCGGACATACTAAGGATTCTAGGCTGCCATACTTCGGATTCTTGGCTAACATGGCACTCTTATGATTCTAGACTGACATGGCATACTTGGGATTCTAGGCTGATATGGCATACTTGGGATTCTTGGCTGACATGGCATACTTGGGATTCTAGGCTGACATACGTAGGAAATTGGCTGACATTGCATGCTTAGAATTCTAGGCTGATATGGCAGACTCAGAATTATTCTAGGCTGACATGACAGACAGGATTCTAGGATGACATGACATACTTAGGATTCTAGGCTGACATGACAGACAGGATTCTAGGCTGACGTGACATACTTAGGATTCTAGGCTGACATGACAGACAGGATTCTAGGCTGACATGACATACTTCGGATTCTAGGCTGGCATGGCATACTTAGGTTCTTGGCTGACATGACATACTTCGGATTCTTGGCTGACATGACATACTTAGGATTCTAAGCTGGCATGGCCGACAGGATTCTAGGCTGACATGACATACTTAGGATTCTAGGCAGGCATGGCATACTTGGGATTCTAGGCTCACATGGCATACTTAGGATTCTAGGCTCACATGGCATACTTAGGATTCTAGGCTGGCATGGCATACTTAGGATTCTAGGCTGACATGACATACTTTAGACTCTTGGCTCACATGGCATACTTTAGACTCTTGGCTCACATGGCATACTTAGGATTCTTGGCTAACATGGCACTCTTAGGATTCTAGGCTGACATGACACTTAGGATTCTAGGCTGACATGGCATACTTAGGATTCTTGGCTAACATTGCACTGTTAGGATTCTAGGCTGACATGACATACTTAGGATTCTAGGTTGACATGGCATACTTAGGATTCTAGGCTGACATGACATACTTAGGATTCTAGGCTGACATGGCATACTTAGGATTCTAGGCTGGCATACTTAGGATTCTTGGCTAACATGGCACTCTTAGGATTCTAGGCTGACATGGCATACTTGGGATTCTAGGCGGACATGACATACTTGGGATTCTAGGCTGACATCGCATATTTGGGATTCTAGGCTGACATGGCATACTTGGGATTCTTGGCTGACATGGCATACGTGGGATTCTTGGCTGACATGGCATACGTGGGATTCTTGGCTGACATGGCATACTTGGGATTCTAGGCTAACATACTTAGGAAATTGGCTGACATTGCAAGCTTAGAATTCTAGGCTGATATGGCAGACTCAGAATTGTTCTAGGCTGACATGACAGACAAGATTCTAGGATGACATGACATACTTCGGATTCTAGGATAGCATGACATACTTAGGATTCTAGGCTGGCATGGCATACTTAGCCTAGAATCCTAACAGTGCCATGTTAGCCAAGAATCCTAAGTATGCCATGCCAGCCCAGAATCCTAAGCATGCCATGTGAGCCTAGAATCCCAAGTATGCCATGTCAGCCAAGAATCCTAAGTATGCCATGTCAGCCAAGAAAACTAAGTATGTCATGTCAGCCTAGAATCCTGTCGGCCATGCCAGCTTAGAATCCTAAGTATGTGATGTCAGCCAAGAATCTGAAGTATGTCATGTCAGCCTAGAATCCGAAGTATGTCATGTCATCCTAGAATCCTGTCTGTCATGTCAGCCTAGAATCCTAAGTATGTCACGTCAGCCTAGAATCCTAATTATGTCATGCCATCCCAGAATCCTAATTATGTCATGTCAGCCTAGAATCCTAAGTATGTCATGTCATCCCAGAATCCTAATTATGACATGTCAGCCTAGAATCCTAACAGTGCCATGTTAGCCAAGAATCCTGACATGACATACTTAGGATTCTAGGCTGACATGACATTATTAGGATTCTGGGATGACATGACAGACAGGATCTAGGATGACATGACAGACAGGATTCTAGGATGACATGACATACTTCGGATTCTAGGCTGACATGACATACTTCGGATTCTTGGCTGACATGACATTCTTAGGATTCTAAGCTGGCACGGCCGACAGGATTCTAGGCTGACATGACATACTTCGTTTTTTTGGCTGACATGGCATACTTAGGATTCTAGGCTGGCATGGCATACTTGGGATTCTAGGCTCACATGGCATGCTTAGGATTCTAGGCTGGCATGGCATACTTAGAATTCTAGGCTGACATGGCATACTTCAGACTCTTGGCTCACATGGCATACTTAGGATTCTAGGCTGGCATGGCATACTTAGGAGTCTTGGCTAACATGGCACTGTTAGGATTCTAGGCTGACATGACATACTTAGGATTCTAGGCTGACATGGCATACTTAGGATTCTAGGCTGACATGGCATACTTAGGATTCTAGGCTGACATGGCATACTTAGGATTCTAGGCTGACATGGCATACTTAGGATTCTAGGCTGGCATGGCATTCTTAGGATTCTAGGCTGGCATGGCATTCTTAGGATTCTAGGCTGACATGGCATACTTCGTATTCTTGGCTGATATGACATATTTAGGATTCTAAGCTGGCATGGCCGACAGGATTCTAGGCTGACATAACATACTTAGGATTCTTGGCTGACATGGCATACTTAGGATTCTAGGCTGGCATGGCATACTTCGGATTCTTGGCTGACCTGACATACTTAGGATTCTAGGCTGGCATACTTAGGATTCTTGGCTAACATGCCATACTTAGGATTCTAGACTGACATGGCATACTTGGGATTCTAGGCTGATATGGCATACTTGGGATTCTAGGCTGACATGGCATACTTGGGATTCTTGGCTGACATGACATACTTGGGATTCTTGGCTGACATGACATACTTGGGATACTAGGCTGACATACTTAGGAAATTGGCTGACATTGCATGCTTAGAATTCTAGGCTGATATGGCAGACTCAGAATTATTCCAGGCTGACATGACAGACAGGATTCTAGGAAGACATGACATACTTAGGATTCTAGGCTGACATGACAGACAGGATTCTAGGCTGACGTGACATACTTAGGATTCTAGGCTGACATGACAGACAGGATTCTAGGCTGACGTGACATACTTAGGATTCTAGGCTGACATGACAGACCGGATTCTAGGATGGCATGACATGGTTAGGATTCAAGGCTGACATGACATAATTTGGATTCTAGGCTGACATGACAGACAGGATTCTAGGCTGACATGACATACTTAGGATTCTAGGCTGACATGACAGACAGTATTCTAGGATGGCATGACATGGTTAGGATTCAAGGCTGACATGACAGACACGATTCTAGGCTGACGTGACATGTAGGATATAGGCTGCACAAAAGCCGAGCAAGTTGGCTTGAGACTTCATGTTGTCAACACTCCAAAAACAATTTAAAAAAAGAAACAGAGAGAGGGAGAGTGTTTGAACCAGGCCTGGTCAGCCAATACCTTGCTGGGATGTCACATAGTGGGACTGGTTCACGGATGTTGACATTTTGAAAATGTCTAGCTGACCTGCTGCAGGCCTGCAGCCTCACAGCTCCCATGAGGAGCTACCGGAGAAGGGATCCACAGTGTGTTTACTCACTTCTACTCTGATGCTGATCACACCGCGAGTGAGACTTTCTTAACCTCCTTGACAATGATCTTAAAAGACGTATAGGTAATTAGCAGTGCTTAATTTGTATTTTTAAAAAAGGATACGTGCCAGGACTCCTGCCAATGATAGTACTTTTACTACTGGCCTCACACTCATAAAAGTGTGAAAATTCAGACTTTAAATGCACATGACAATGACTAATACATGCCAAGCAAGCTATTCTTTTAGCTTTGGTTGGCAGGTATTCATAATTGTAATGTATATTTAATAATTTAAACAACTGCTGTGCTCCTAAGAAAAGAGAAACAGTGCCACCATGTGGCAGGCTCTCATAAGAGCAGGTGTTGATAATAAGGTGCTGGTGCCGAGCCCCAGAAGCCACAGGCACAAATTAAGCACAGGTAATCAGTGAAATAAGATACATTATACAGGGCTTCCCTCATCAGAGCTGGCTGCCAGATTAAGGTAATGGTGCTTCTATCTCCCAACGATCCTGTTCCAGACAGCACCATCTGACGGAGTTTACAAGGTGTCGGCAGCAGCCGCCTCGCTTTCTAAGCCTCATTCCTTTCGGGTGCTCCACGCTCATGTCTCACAGACTGACCCGGAGCTGTGGCCCTGCAGTTATGGAGCTCATTACTTAACTTGTAAATTAATGAGTGTAGTGGCCCTAATTTTCGCTCAGAAGCCGCGCCTTGTGCAACAGATATCAAGGTGTCGTATCCCAAGTGTGAGTACCACCACATGCCTCGTTCATCCACCAAGCGACACCCAATGCCCTTTCTTTTACTCCTGCAGGTTCTTTTCTATCCCCCTTGTCTCTCTTTGTCAAGGATCTACTCCCTTTCTCTTCTCCCCTCTTTTCTTTTCCTCTCTCTTGCTCTGGCTGAAAGTCTGATGGGGACAAGTAAATGCCAGTGGGCGTCGATTCACCAAAGTGTCAGGAGTAGCGGAAGTGACATCACGTGTGTTGACCTCCA
This sequence comes from Pleurodeles waltl, assembly GCF_031143425.1. Classification (NCBI taxonomy): domain Eukaryota; kingdom Metazoa; phylum Chordata; class Amphibia; order Caudata; family Salamandridae; genus Pleurodeles; species Pleurodeles waltl. Next base: position 1,808,886 of record NC_090450.1, on the reverse strand, counting down.
ATACCATCACAGGAAGTGATGTCAGGTGACCTTTGACCTGCTGTCACCTTCCCCTCAGCTCTTTGTGAGAAGTCTAACTTTATAATCTCTGTCACCTGTCCTTCTCACCTGTTGCTGTCACCCCCCTCCTGTCGGTGTCCTTTTCACTGATGTCCTTTTAACACGGCTTCTCCTCGCTCACCCGTTTCACCTCAGTTTCACGGTTTCCCACCAGCCCTACTCCCTTGTCTCTTTCTCACCTATGTCCTAATATCACTGGTGTCTCTTTAATCCATCTTTGTCTCTCTCAGACACACAGACTCCTGCCTTTGTCTCTCAGAAACACAACCTCCTGTCTTTGCCTCTCTCAAAGAAACAGCCTACTGTCGTTGTGTCTCTCAGACACATAGCCTCGGTCTTTGTCTCTCAGACACACAGCATCCTGTCTTTGTCTCTTTGTGACACACAGCCTCCTGTCTTGGTCGCTTTGTGACACACAGCCTCCTGCCTTTGTCTCTTTGTGACACACAGCCTCCTGTCTTTGTCTCTTTGTGACACAGCCTCCTGTCTTTGTCTCTTTGTGACACAGCCTCCTGTCTTTGTCTCTCTCACTCACACAGCCTCATGTCTTTTTCTCTTTGTGACACACAGCCTCCTGTCTTTGTCTCTTTGTGACACACAGCCTCCTGCCTTTGTCTCTCTGTGACACACAGCCTCCTGCCTTTGTCTCTCAGCCACACAGCCTCCTGTCTTTGTCTCTCTGAGACACAGTCTGTCTTTCTTCCTCTCACACACAGCCTCCTGTCTTTCTCTCTCTCACTCACACAACCTCCTGTCTTTGTCTCTCTCAGGCACACACTCTCAGACAGACAGTCTGGAAAGCTTGGCAGGACTGTGGTATTGTACACACATCAGTTTAGTGCAGATGTTCCGCAGCCCTGCTGGCAAGAGAATGCAGTGGGATGGCCAGCCAGTGTAGACATGCTGTAGTGCTGCAAGCATGGAACCAGTGGGCAGGCCAGCACAGTGCAGATGTACGGTAGCACTACAAGCACTAGCTCAGTGGGCAGGTCAGCACAGTACAGATGTACTGTAGCCCTGCAAGCACTGTTGCAGTGTAGATGTACTGTAGCCCTGCAAGCACGGGTGCAGTGGGCTGGTCACTCAGTGTAGATGTACTGTAGACCTGCAAGCACTGGCGCAGGTCAGCGCAGTGTAGATGTACTGTAGTCTGGCAGGCACTGGCGCAGTGGGCAGGTCAGCGCAGTGTTAATGTACTGTAGCCCTGCAAGCAGTGGTGCAGTGGGCAGGTCTGCACAGAGTAGCTGTACTGTAGCCCTGCAAGCACGGGTGCAGTGGGCAGCTCAGCACAGTGTAGATGTACAGTAGCCCTGCAAGCACGGGTGGAGTGGGCAGGTAAGCTCAGTGTAGATGTACTGTAGCCCTGCAAGCACAGGTGCAGTTAGCAGGTCAGCGCAGTGTAGATGTACTCTAGCCCTGCAAGCACAGGTGCAGTGGGCAGGTCAGCACAGTGTAGATGTACTGTAGCCCTGCAAGCATGGGTGCGGTGGGCAGGTCAGCCAGTGTAGATGTACTTTAGCCCTGCAAGCACGGATGCAGTGGGCAAGACAGCACAGTGTAGATGTACTGTAGCCCTGCAAGCACGGTTGCAGTTAGCAGGTCAGCGCGGTGTAGATGTACTGTAGCCCTTCAAGCACAGGTGCAGGGGGCAGGTAAGCACAGTGTAGATGTACTGTAGCCGTCCAAGCATGGGTGCAGTGGGCAGGTCAGCCAGTGTAGATGTACTGTAGCCCTGCAAGCACTGGCGCAGTGAGCAGGTCAGACATTTGTAGATGTACTGTAGCCATGCAAGCATGGGTGCAGTGGGCAGGTCAGCGCAGTGCAGATGTACTGTAGCCCAGCAAACACGGGCGTAGTGGACAGGTCAGTGCAGTGTAGAAGTAATGTAGCCCTGCAAGCATGAGTGCAGTGTAGATGTACTGCAGCCCTGCAAGTACGGGTGCAGGGGCAGGTCAGCGCAGTGTAGATGTACTGTAGTCCTGCAAGCAGTGGGCAGGTCAGTGTAGATGTACTGTAGCCCTGCAAGCACGGGTGCAGTTAGCAGGTCAGCGCGGTGTAGATGTACTGTAGCCCTTCAAGCACAGGTGCAGGGGGCAGGTAAGCACAGTGTAGATGTACTGTAGCCGTCCAAGCATGGGTGCAGTGGGCAGGTCAGCCAGTGTAGATGTACTGTAGCCCTGCAAGCACTGGCGCAGTGAGCAGGTCAGACATTTGTAGATGTACTGTAGCCATGCAAGCATGGGTGCAGTGGGCAGGTCAGCGCAGTGTAGATGTACTGTAGCCCAGCAAACACGGGCGTAGTGGACAGGTCAGTGCAGTGTAGAAGTAATGTAGCCCTGCAAGCATGAGTGCAGTGTAGATGTACTGCAGCCCTGCAAGTACGGGTGCAGGGGCAGGTCAGCGCAGTGTAGATGTACTGTAGCCCTGCAAGCAGTGGGCAGGTCAGTGTAGATGTACTGTAGCCCTGCAAGCACGGGTGCAGTGGGCAGGTCAGCCAGTGTAGATGTACTTTAGCCTTACAAGCACTGGCGCAGGTCAGCCAGTGTAGATGTACTGCAGCCCTGCAAGCACAGGTGAAGTGTAGTTGTACTGCAGCCCTGCAAGCACGGGTGCAGTTAGCAGGTAAGCGCAGTGTAGATGTGCTGTAGCCTTGCAAGCATTGGTGCAGTGGGCAGGTCAGCACAGTGTACATGCACTGTAGCCCTGCAAGCACAGGTGCATTTAGCAGGTCAGCGCAGTGTAGATGTACTGTAGCCCTGCAAGCATCGGTGCAGTGGGCAGGTCAGCACAGTGTAGATGTACTGTAGCCCTGCAAGCACAGGTGCAGTGGGCAGGTCAGCACAGTGTAGATGTACTGTAGCCCTGCAAGCATGGGTGCAGTGGGCAGGTCAGCACAGTGTAGATGTACTGTAGCCCTGCAAGCACAGGTGCAGTTAGCAGGTCAGCGCAGTGTAGATGTACTGTAGCCCTGAAAGCACAGGTGCAGTGGTCAGGTCAGCACAGTGTAGATGTACTGTCGCCCTGCAAGCACAGGTGCAGTTAGCAGGTCAGCGCAGTGTAGATGTACTGTAGCCCTGCAAGCATGGGTGCGGTGGGCAGGTCAGCCAGTGTAGATGTACTTTAGCCCTGCAAGCACGGGTGCAGTGGGCAGGACAGCACAGTGTAGATGTACTGTAGCCCTGCAAGCACGGTTGCAGTTAGCAGGTCAGCGCAGTGTAGATGTACTGTAGCCCTTCAAGCACAGGTGCAGTGGGCAGGTAAGCACAGTGTAGATGTATTGTAGCCCTGCAAGCACTGGCGCAGTGAGCAGGTCAGACATTTGTAGATGTACTGTAGCCATGCAAGCACTGGCACAGTTGGCAGGTCAGCGCAGTGTAGATGTACTGTAGCCCAGCAAGCATGGGTGTAGTGGGCAGGTCAGCGCAGTGTAGATGTAATGTAGCCCTGCAAGCATGAGTGCAGTGTAGATGTACTGTAGCCCTGCAAGTATGGGTGCAATGGCAGGTCAGCGCAGTGTAGATGTACTGTAGCCCTGCAAGCAGGGGTGCAGTGGGCAGGTCAGTGCAGTGTAGATGTACTGTAACCCTGCAAGCACAGGTGCAGTGTAGATGTACTGTAACCCTGCAAGCACAGGTGCAGTGTAGATGTACTGTAGCCCTGCAAGCACGGGTGCAGTGGGCAGGTCAGCCAGTGTAGATGTACTTTAGCCCTACAAGCACTGGCGCAGTGGGCAGGTCAGCTAGTGTAGATGTACTGCAGCCTTGCAAGCATGGGTCAAGTTGGCAGGTCAGCACAGTGTGGATGTACTGCAGCCCTGCAAGCACGGGTGCAGTTAGCAGGTAAGCGCAGTGTAGATGTGCTGTAGCCTTGCAAGCATCGCTGCAGTGGGCAGCTCAGCACAGTGTAGATGTACTGTAGCCTTGCAAGCACAGGTGCAGTTAGCAGGTCAGTGTAGATGTACTGTAGCCCTGAAAGCACAGGTGCAGTGGTCAGGTCAGCACAGTGTAGATGTACTGTAGCCATGCAAGCATGGGCGCAGTGGGTAGGTCAGCACAGTGTAGATATACTGTAGCCCTGCAAGCACAGGTGCAGTTAGCAGGTCAGCGCAGTGTAGATGTACTCTAAGCCCTGCAAGCACAGGTGCAGTGGGCAGGTCAGCACAGTGTAGATGTACTGTAGCCCTGCAAGCATGGGTGCGGTGGGCAGGTCAGCCAGTGTAGATGTACTGTAGCCCTGCAAGCACTGGCGCAGTGAGCAGGTCAGACATTTGTAGATGTACTGTAACCATGCAAGCACTGGCGCAGTGGGCAGGTCAGCGCAGTGTAGATGTACTGTAGCCCAGCAAGCACGGGTGTAGTGGGCAGGTCAGTGCAGTGTAGATGTAGTGTAGCCCTGCAAACATGAGTGCAGTGTAGATGTACTGTAGCCCTGCAAGTATGGGTGCAGTGGCAGGTCAGCGCAGTGTAGATGTACTGTAGCCCTGCAAGCAGGGGTGCAGTGCGCAGGTCAGTGCAGTGTAGATGTACTGTAACCCTGCAAGCACAGGTGCAGTGTAGATGTACTGTAGCCCTGCAAGCATGGGTGCGGTGGGCAGGTCAGCCAGTGTAGATGTACTTTAGCCCTGCAAGCACTGGCGCAGTGAGCAGGTCAGACATTTGTAGATGTACTGTAGCCATGCAAGCACTGGCGCAGTGGGCAGGTCAGCGCAGTGTAGATGTACTGTAGCCCTGCAAGCACAGGTGCAGTGTAGATGTACTGTAGCCCTGCCAGCACGGGTGCAGTGTAGATGTACTATAGCCCTGCAGGCACGGGTGCAGTGTATATGTACTGTAGCCCTGCGAGCACAGGTGCAGTGTAGATGTACTGTAGCCCTGCAAGCATGGGTTCGGTGGGCAGGTCAGCCAGTGTAGATGTACTGTAGCCATGCAAGCACTGGCGCAGTGGGCAGGTCAGCCAGTGTAGATGTACTTTAGCCCTACAAGCACTGGCGCAGTGGGCAGGTCAGCCAGTGTAGATGTACTGCAGCCTTGCAAGCATGGGTCAAGTTGGCAGGTCAGGACAGTGTAGATGTACTGCAGCCCTGCAAGCACGGGTGAAGTGTAGTTGTACTGCAGCCCTGCAAACACGGGTGCAGTTATCAGGTAAGCACAGTGTAGATGTGCTGTAGCCTTGCAAGCATCGCTGCAGTGGGCAGGTCAGCACAGTGTAGATGTACTGTAGCCCTGCAAGCACAGGTGCAGTGGGCAGGACAGCACAGTGCAGATGTACTGTAGCCCTGCAAGCATGGGTGCAGTTAGCAGGTCAGCGCAGTGTAGATGTACTGTAGCCCTGAAAGCACAGGTGCAGTGGTCAGGTCAGCACAGTGTAGATGTACTGTAGCCATGCAAGCATGGGCGCAGTGGGTAGGTCAGCACAGTGTAGATATACTGTAGCCCTGCAAGCACTGGCGCAGTGAGCAGGTCAGACATTTGTAGATGTACTGTAGCCATGCAAGCACTGGCGCAGTGGGCAGGTCAGCGCAGTGTAGATGTACTGTAGCCCAGCAAGCACGGGTGTAGTGGGCAGGTCAGTGCAGTGTAGATGTAATGTAGCCCTGCAAGCATGAGTGCAGTGTAGATGTACTGTAGCCCTGCAAGTATGGGTGCAGTGGCTGGTCAGCGCAGTGTAGATGTACTGTAACCCTGCAAGCACAGGTGCAGTGTAGATGTACTGTAGCCCTGCAAGCACGGGTGCAGTGGACAGGTCAGCCAGTGTAGATGTACTTTAGCCCTACAAGCACTGGCGCAGTGGGCAGGTCAGCCAGTGTAGATGTACTGCAGCCTTGCAAGCATGGGTCAAGTTGGCAGGTCAGCACAGTGTAGATGTACTGCAGCCCTGCAAGCACGGGTGAAGTGTAGTTGTACTGCAGCCCTGCAAACACGGGTGCAGTTAGCAGGTAAGCGCAGTGTAGATGTGCTGTAGCCTTGCAAGCATCAGTGCAGTGGGCAGGTCAGCACAGTGTAGATGTACTGTAGCCCTGCAAGCACAGGTGCAGTGGGCAGGTCAGCACAGTGCAGATGTACTGTAGCCCTGCAAGCATGGGTGCAGTGAGCAGGTCAGCACAGTGTAGATGTACTGTAGCCCTGCAAGCACAGGTGCAGTTAGCAGGTCAGCGCAGTGTAGATGTACTGTAGTCCTGAAAGCACAGGTGCAGTGGGCAGGTCAGTACAGTGTAGATATACTGTAGCCATGCAAGCATGGGCGCAGTGGGTAGGTCAGCACAGTGTAGATATACTGTAGCCCTGCAAGCACAGGTGCAGTTGGCAGGTCAGCGCAGTGTAGATGTACTCTAAGCCCTGCAAGCACAGGTGCAGTGGGCAGGTCAGCACAGTGTAGATGTACTGTAGCCCTGCAAGCATGGGTGCGGTGGGCAGGTCAGCCAGTGTAGATGTACTTTAGCTATGCAAGCACTGGCGCAGTGGGCAGGTCATCGCAGTGTAGATGTACTGTAGCCCTGCAAGCACAAGTGCAGTGTAGATGTACTGTAGCCCTGCCAGCACGGGTGCAGTGTAGATGTACTGTAGCCCTGCAGGCACGGGTGCAGTGTATATGTACTGTAGCCCTGCAAGCATGGGTGCGGTGGGCAGGTCAGCCAGTGTAGATGTACTGTAGCCATGCAAGCACTGGAACAGTGGGCAGGTCAGCGCAGTGTAGATGTACTGTAGCCCTGCAAGCACAGGTGCAGTGGGCAGGTCAGCACAGTGTAGATGTACTGTAGCCCTGCAGGCACGGGTGCAGTGTATATGTACTGTAGCCCTGCAAGCAGCCAGTGATTGTTAAATCTGCGTGGGTATAAAAACCTCTTTCGAGCTGGAGACCACATAGCCAGCAAAGAACACGACAGACATTGTCACCGTCTGTGCAGATTCATGATGGATACAAAGGATCGTACTTAGAGTTTGGTGGACATGTTACTCCGTCACAAACATGGCGGATGTCCCATCCACCATTGTTACACGTACACTGTAAGCTACGGCCCTTGTAATACAGTAGACCTGATATCCGTCATTGTCTGCAAACACTGAATAAGGAACCAAGCTCAGTCTTGTGATCTCCTACAGTTAAGTGATGGCCAGATGACCTGAGTGAGATCAGAGGGACGGATTCCTACAAGGGCAGGTGTCACCCTACAGATTCTGTTTACAGATGCTTGGGGAGCCAACCTAAGCATCAGGGGTGTCCACTGGAAACTGACGTGATACCGACTAGACAGGATCCCCACCCAGTGCTTTCACTCTTTGTTTCCATTTGCTTCTCCTCTTCAGTTTCTCTACTTTTCCACCTTTGTCCTCTTTGCTCAAATTCTTCCCCTCTTTCTAGTCTCACTCTACCTCGCTTTCCTTTCTTTCTTGCTGAGTGGGATTGTTGCACAGTGTGTAGAAATATTTGGAACATTTCCTTCAAGCAGAATTCCATCAGTAAAACACAGAATATGTAGGGAAGACCACATGGGAAGAAGCAAGAATTATGGAATCACATTTATTTAGACAATATAAATCATATTGAGGTCAAATTTTAAAACCTAGAACACTTTACATTTTTTAAACAGTGGCATAAAACATCAGAACATATCAGAGGGTAATGACGTCACTGGCAGCATCATTACCTCATAGCTCACTCAGCCACTCTTGCCTCTGTAGGTTTTTCCTCTTCCATATGTGGAAGTCGAGGGTCGATCAAACACTTTTCAATATATCAGGAAGATACAGTTTACATTTTAAAAGGTTTTAAAATACATCAGAGCACAGGGGTGCAGGTAACAAACACAGTAACATGAATTTAAAAACATACAAATTCTAAATGACATACATTTACATGAAGTTTATTTGTGTTAGTTCTACGAATTAATGCATAAACTGAAGACTGCAGATTGGCCTGCGATGATCATCTTGGAATCACTTTGTCAACGCAAAAAAAGGGTGAAGGCATTTTTTTTGGCCAAAATTGTGATAGCTTAAGAGCATGTAATGTCCCAGAAAATATAGGATTTTTTGTAGGAAGTGCAGATAGTACACTCAAAAACGTGAGAAACAGGTAGGGCTCTGTGTTTTCTATTTATATTGCCTACAGCTCATGCACTCACTCGCAGATATCCTGAGTTACTCTGTGCCGTAGAAAGCACTGAAGGAACCTTTCTGCATCTGGGCAGCTCTCAGAAAGGGGTCATGAGATGGGCAAAGGTCGGGTAACAGTGAGCAGTGGTAGTATCTCTGTTCCGAGCTGTGTTGTCTGCAGTTCATGCACTTACTTGAGGATTTACTGAGTTACTCTGTGCTGTAGACAGCACGTATGGAACCTTTCTGCATCTGGCCAGCTCTCAGAAAGGGGTCATGATATGGGCAAAGGTCGGGTAACAGTGAGCAGTGGTTGGATCTCTGTTCCGAGCTGTGCTGTCTCCAGTTCGTGCACTTACTTGAGGATTTACTGAGTTACTCTGTGCTGTAGAGACCACACTTATGAAACCTTTCTGCATCTGGGCAGTGTTCACAATGAGGTCATATGGGCACAGGTCGGGTAACAGTGAGCTGTATTTGCATCTCTGTTTCGAGCAGTGCTGTCTGCAGTTCATGGAATTACTTGAGGATTTACTGAGTTACTCTGTGCTGTAAATAGCACTTATGGAACTCTTCTGCAACTGGCAGCTCTCAGAAAGGGATCATGATATGGGCAAAGATTGGGTAACAGTGAGCAGTGTTTGGATCTCTGTTCCGAGCTGTGCTGTCTGCAGCTCTTGCACTCACTCGGAGAAAGCATAAAAGGACGCTTACCCTGAGCCTGCACAACTGTTCATGATGTGGTGCTGCTCTAACACAGGTAAACAATAGAGGGAAAAGGGAAAGACGTGGACAGCAGACTGGTCTGCACTGAGGCAGAGCACAGAGGCACCGCATGTCGTGCACAGAGTTGGATAAGCACCACCACACACTGTTGGGTTTAAAGTGGGCAAAAAGCAGCAAAATCATTTCTTTAACAAACCCTTCAAGTTCACAAGGAAAGTCAATTGAAACAAACAGTTCTTGAGAGCAAACATTCGCTCAGGTCACTGTACAATGGCTTGTCTTCCACTGGCATTAGGGAGCAGTTCGCACAGAAGTGTGACCACAAGTTGGGCAGTGACAAAAGGACAAGGTGAGGAGTGATGGTGCAGTAGCTGGGTCGATTGGCACCTTAATGTCCTGGTATCTGCCCAACAACCATTCAGTGTGATCTCTGCTGGTGTTTTACTGGCCCACATCTGTACAGTGAAGGCCTGCACTGGTCTTCCACTGCCCCATGACTGTACTGTGGAGGCCTGCACTGGTCCTACATTGCTTCACATATGCACAGGGATGGCATACACTGATCTTCCACTGGCCCACATCTGTACAGTGAAGGCCTGCAGTGGCCCTCCACTGCCCCACATCTGTACAGTGAAGGCCTGCACTGGTCTCCCACCGCCCCAGGTTTGTACAGGGATGGCCTACACAGGTCTTCCACTGCCCCACGTCTGTATAGTGAAGGCCTGCACTGGTCCTCCATTGCCTCATGTCTGTACAGTGATGGCCTGAACTGGTCTGCCACTGGCCCACATCTGTACAGTGAAGGCTTGCACTGATCTTCCACTACCCCACATCTGTACAGTGAAGACCTGCACTAGTCTTCCACTACCCCACATCTGTACAGTGAATACCTGCACTAGTCTCCACTGCCCCACATCTGTGCAGTGATGGCCTGCACTGGTATTCCAGTGCCTCACATCTGTACAGTGAAGGCTTGCACTGGTCTTCCACTACCCCACATCTGTACAGTGAAGGCTTGCACTGATCTTCCACTACCCCACATCTGTACAGTGAAGACCTGCAGTAGTCTTCCACTAACCCACATCTGTACAGTGAAGGTCTGCACTAGTCTCCACTGCCCCACATCTGTACAGGGATGGCCTGCACTGGTCTTCCAGTGCCTCATATCTGTACAGTGAAGGCCAGCACTGGTATACACTGCCCCAGGCCTGTACAGGTATGGCATGCATCGGTCTTCCAGTGCACCACATCTGTGCAGTGATGGTCTGCACTGGTCTTCACCTGCCCCACATCGGTACAGAGATGGTCTACACTGATTTACCATTGCCCCGGAGCTGGGCACAGTTGGTATGCACTGATTTACCACGGTCCCATATCTGGGCAGTGGTGGCCTGCACTGATTTACCACTGCCCAAATAGGGCATTAACAGCTCCTCTGACTGTGTCCAGTTCCATGCTGTGAGGGCGGGTGCTGGTGACCACTGCCTCCTCACATGTGCAGTCGGCCTGCATAGGCCTCCTACTGCTCCTTAGGTAGTGATGGCCTTCACTGGTCTCCCTTTGCCCCTCATGTGGGCAGTAATGTCTTCCACTGTCCTACTACCATCTCCTTGCAGTGCCCAGTCTCATCTTCTCTTCCATCCGCTCTAGATCTAGGACTTCACTGCCTTCCTACTGACTCTTGGTCTGTGCAATAACAGACAATGATAATCACCCGCTGCGTACAGATCAGTGTAGGGTCTAGCCTTCACTGCCCTCCCACCGCCTCCAGGTCTGGCAGTCACTGGCCTGTGGTGCTCCCACTCTTCTCAACTGCATGCATCACTGTGTTAAGGGATTTCCAGACAAGACACCAACAGCCACTAGACTGAGGCTTGCATTCAAGGGTGAGAATTGAAAAAATGATGGCTCAGATCGGAAATGGGATCCCATCCCTCTTCCTGTGGTCATGCTACCTTCCCTCCTCATTCGAGATCCCACACATGTTGCTCCCCTTTAGCATCACACAGACTTGTACTTCGTAACCTGGAGGACTTGATCAACAACAGCAGTGTGAGCTATGAACGGCAGTGGAAGTTTCAGAAGAGGTACTTGGTGGAAGGGAGGTACTGTCACCTCCTTGAGGGTCCCATTGTTCTTCTGTGTATATCTGTCAGATACAGCTGGACAATCCCAGCAGGAGTCTCTGAGGTGGGATAAAATTGAATGTCCCATTGGAAGAGGCACCATGAGGTGGGGCCGTGTTGTCCTCCAAGTCTATGTGGTGAGTCGTGGACAACCACAACCTCCTGTCATTTGCACTCCTCTGTCTGCTCGTACCCTGGGTTGAGGTAGACCTCTTTGTGTCCATCAATGTACACTGTGCCCGCAAACGCAAAGTCAGTCTTGTCCCGTGGAGGCCACTCCGGGTCCTTCTCCAGTAGACGCCGCAGCTTCTTGTACTGACTCTTCGACTGGAACCCAACACAGTTCTTCAGCATTATCCAAAGGGCCCTGTTCTCAATAATCACTTCCTGTAGCAGAGAAACATACAGACCATGTGAGGTGCCTTGCAACCTACCACAAATTAGCATAATTAGAACAAACTGGATGGAGAACCAGAGCTGACGGAACTCAGCTATCTGCTGGACTGTAGACCAGGACTAACATCTTAAAAAGCTATGGTCATTTTATTGATTGTCTCTACAAGGACCACTCAGACTTGCTGACTGTGAGGAGTGGGTTTCTTCCTACGTGATGTCAGGCAGCTGGAGGAGCAGGAAACACCATCACTCACTTATAAAGTGTCAAAGTCTGCATTAATGGAAAGCAAGTAGAGCTCACAGGCATTATAGGCATCCGTCAGCTTTGGCCACTCAATCTAAATGATTCCACCAGCATCCTCACAAACAGCCAACTCTTCCCTCTCCCTGAACTACACCTTTCTGAATCCCTCCTCTCAACACTTCACCTTCAGTTAACTCAACAATCCCATTCCTTAATTTTACTGGTATCTGCTGCAAACTCCTCAGTTTTGAAACACCGCCAGCATCTGTGCTCAGCTGCCCTGCACTGGGACTGCTGGTTAAGCCTCTATTTCAAACAGGCTCTACCCTTGATTCCTGATCTTGAAGATCTGATCTTCACTGTGGTCTCTCTGTCTAGTTTCAACCCCTCCCTCCGCCACCAGAAAACAGTCCCCAGGGATGAACTTTCTTCCCCCTCTGCGAACCTCTTCTTCCCCCATCCCTTGAGAAGTTCCATTTACCTCACAAGATGCATCCTAGTGCACCAAAGTGGTAAATGGACTCCAAAGCACTGAAAGGTTTAACAGTAGAAATAAAGATGTTCTGATGGGCCTAACCTCATCTTTCTTTCTAGACTTGCAAAAACCTGAAAGGTCCCTGTTCATCTCTTTCTCTGCCTTGTTAATGGCCACCAGATCTTTGCACCAAGCCGCAGCCTGCTTGGGAGTAGGGGTCGTGCCCCCAAAACACTCTGCTCTCTCCCATTCACGTTGTACCATCTCCAAATCTGGTTTCATCATTTCAATCAGCTGCAAACCTGAGTTCTAGACATGTCTGCTCCCCCCACCCTCCACAACATGTTTTAACATCTTGCCTCAGTTTCAGCTCCCAGCTCTTGCAATGCAGCGAACAACTATCCTCACCTCATGTTCTCCTGCTTTACTGGAACCTAAACACAACTGCTGATAACTCCATCTCCCTCCTGCATGGTCACTGGCCCACGTCTGTATGAGCAGTCACAACCCAGACCGCCTCTTTCCTGCTGCTTTCCAATCCGAGCCCTGTATACATCATCAGGGGCTCCCTTAAGTGATGCACATCATCAGTGAGATCCCTCAAGTGATGCACATCATCAGTGGGATCCCTCAAGTGATGCACATCAGTGGGATCCCTCAAGTGATGCACATCAGTGGGATCCCTCAAGTGATGCACATCATCAGTGGGATCCCTCAAGTGATGCACATCATCAGTGGGATCCCTCAAGTGATGCACATCATCAGTGGGATCCCTCAAGTGATGCACATCATCAGTGGGATCCCTCAAGTGATGCACATCATCAGTGGGATCCCCCAAGTGATGCACATCAGTGGGATCCCTCAAGTGATGCACATCAGTGGGATCCCTCAAGTGATGCACATCATCAGTGAGATCCCTTAAGTGATGCACATCATCAGTGGGATCCCTTAAGTGATACACATCAGTGGGATCCCTTAAGTGATACACATCATCAGTGAGATCCCCGAAGTGACACACATCATCAGTGGGATCCCTTAAGTGACACACATCATCAGTGGGATCCCTTAAGTGACACACATAATCAGTGGGATCCCTTAAGTGACACACATAATCAGTGGGATCCCTCAAGTGATGCACATCAGTGGGATCCTTCAAGTGATACACAGTGGGATCCCTCAAGTGCTACACATCAGTGGGATCCCTCAAGTGATGCACATCAGTGGGATCCCTCAAGTGATGCACATCAGTGGGATCCCTCAAGTGATGCACATCATCAGTGAGATCCCTTAAGTGATGCACATCATCAGTGGGATCCCTTAAGTGATACACATCAGTGGGATCCCTTAAGTGATACACATCATCAGTGAGATCCCTGAAGTGACCCACATCATCAGTGGGATCCCTTAAGTGATACACATAATCAGTGGGATCCCTTAAGTGATACACATCATCAGTGGGATCCCTTAAGTGACACACATAATCAGTGGGATCCCTTAAGTGATACACATAATCAGTGGGATCCCTCAAGTGATGCACATCAGTGGGATCCCTCAAGTGATACACAGTGGGATCCCTCAAGTGCTACACATCATCAGTGGGATCCCTCAAGTGATGCACATCAGTGGGATCCCTCAAGTGATGCACATCAGTGGGATCCCTCAAGTGATGCACATCATCAGTGAGATCCCTTAAGTGATGCACATCATCAGTGGGATCCCTTAAGTGATACACATCAGTGGGATCCCTTAAGTGATACACATCATCAGTGAGATCCCTGAAGTGACACACATCATCAGTGGGATCCCTTAAGTGACACACATCATCAGTGGGATCCCTTAAGTGATACACATAATCAGTGGGATCCCTGAAGTGACACGCATCATCAGTGGGATCCCTTAAGTGATGCACATCAGTGGGATCCCTCAAGTGATGCACATCATCAGTGAGATCCCTTAAGTGATGCACATCATCAGTGGGATCCCTTAAGTGATACACATCAGTGGGATCCCTTAAGTGATACACATCATCAGTGAGATCCCTGAAGTGACACACATCATCAGTGGGATCCCTTAAGTGATACACATAATCAGTGGGATCCCTCAAGTGATGCACATCATCAGTGGGATCCCTCAAGTGATACACAGTGGGATCCCTCAAGTGATACACATCATCAGTAGGATCCCTCAAGTGCTACACAACATCAGTGGGATCCCTCAAGTGAGACACATCAGGGGGATCCCTCAAGTGAGACACATCATCAGTGAGATCCCTTAAGTGATACACATCATCAGTGGGATCCCTTAAGTGATACACATCATCAGTGGGATCCCTTAAGTGATACACATCATCAGTGGGATCCCTTAAGTGATACACATCATCAGTGGGATCCCTTAAGTGATACACATCATCAGTGAGATCCCTTGAGTGATGCACATCATCAGTGTAACCCTGAAGTGATACACATCTTCAGTGGGATCCATTAAGTGATGCACATCATCAGTGTAACCCTTAAGCGATACACATCATCAGTGTGATCCCTCAAGTGATGCACATCATCAGTGGGATCCCCTTAAGTGATACACATTATCAGTGTAACCCTTAAGTGATACACATCATCAGTGGGATCCCTCAAGTGATGCACATCATCAGTGGGATCCCTTAAGTCCTACACATCATCAGTATAACACTTAAGTGATACACATCGTCAGTAGGATCCCTTAAGTGATACACATCATCAGTGTAAGCCTTAAGGGATATGCATCATAAGTATAACCCTTAAGGGACACACATCATCACTGGGATCCCTTACGTGATGCACATCGTCAGTGGGATCCCTTAAGTGATGTGCATCACTTAAGGGATCCCACTGATGGTGTTCATCATCAGTGTAACCCTTAAGCGATACACATCATCAGTGAGATACCTTAAGTGATACACATCATCAGTGTGGTCCCTTAAATCACACATATCAATGGTATAATCCTCAAGTCTTATACATCATCAGTGTAACCCTTAAATCACATACATCATCAGTATAATCCTGAAGTCGTATGCATCATCAATGTAGTCCTTAAGTCATATACATGGTTGAAACACCCTCACTGCACTTCACTTTGTAGTGGACCTCCTCAGTGTCATCCCAACTACTCTGGTCTGTTTTACTCTCCCGGAGTCTGATGAGTACTATACAAACCTACCCAACTCATCAAATATGTTCTCTTCCACTCAACTATAGCAGTAAACCATAACTGACCATGTACCTAGATAGGCAGAAGACAAACTCAGACACATGCACACCCACACACACACACCCCGGGCCACACACACCCCAAACACACACAGTGACACATACACCCACATATAGACACACTTATACACACACACAGGTCACACACACCCCAAAAACGTACACACATCCTGAACACGCACACCCACATACAGACATACATGCACAAACTAAGCACACACTGGCCCAAACACACCCCAAAAACAAACCCACAGACATACCCTAAGCACACAAAAAGACACACAAATAGACCCCAAACACACACACCACAAACACACAGATCAAATACACACAAACACAGGGACACACACACCCACAAACAGACACACTGATAAACGCACACATACCGGGCCACCAACCCTAAAAACACACACAGACACACACACACCAACACACACCCCTAACACACATAGGGACACGCACATGCACATACAGAGACACTTATACACACACAAACTAAACACACACTCGCTAACACACACCCCAAACACAAAGACACACAGCAAGCACAAGATGAGAAAC
Source organism: Pleurodeles waltl (assembly GCF_031143425.1). Taxonomy (NCBI): domain Eukaryota; kingdom Metazoa; phylum Chordata; class Amphibia; order Caudata; family Salamandridae; genus Pleurodeles; species Pleurodeles waltl. The sequence goes on along the minus strand of NC_090450.1, from coordinate 1,792,957 downwards.
AAATAGACCCCAAACATGCACACCTCGAACACGCACACCCCGAATACACACTCACAGGCACAGACGTACACACACATCCACATGCATACAAACACAAACATAATGATGGTAGCAGAGAATGAGGAGTATTTACTAAACACTCACAATGTTCAGCAGGAAGACCAGAAGGACACAGAGCTCGAGACATGCACTCACCTCCACAATAAGCGATACTACAAAGACAACCAGCAGCATGACGATGATGTACCCCCTCCACAGGAGGGGAGAGCAGACGAGCTGTGGGTACAAAATGCTTCCGTCAATATAATCTGTATCAACAGCACAGTCTTTCAATAGAATAGCATGTATCAGGTGTCACTTTCAGGGCACAACAAGGTTATCAGTGCTTCTGATAAAAATTGGAAATGTTCTGTACATTTATTGTATGTTCAACATTTAGATGTGAGCTGCGTGAATATGTCAGAGTCGAGTACGTAACGAGTCGTGCAAGCAACCTGGGCTCTGTGAAAGAAGGCAATTCTGAATAAGTGTAGTGAGTTTACATTCTGAACTACAAACGTAGTGAGCCAAGTTTTGCTGCTTTGTGTACCCCGCTCAAGAACAGGCGCCTGACCCATTGGCTTTGTCGCTGGACAGAGGAATCCAAAGGGGGAAGGGTCACAGCTGACCTGCCTCACCCTCAATATAAGGCTCTTGACACCATGCCATGAGTCAAAAATTAGCCTGTGGAAGGCTCCACTGATTCTAACTCTTATATTCTGCATTATTATCAAACCTGCCCTGGATCAGAACAAATTTAAATCCCACCTCAGTATCTGGAGTATTAACCACGGACGATGAGGAGCAGAGGCGATAAAGAGGTTTGGACACAGCTTCCATCATGGGGCCTCATAACTCACAGTGGAACCAGAGGATGCAGAGTTGTGATGACTTCTGTTCTCTGCAGCCGACATCCAACTGAGGGTATTTGCTTTTGAATGAAAGGTCCCACCACACAATGAGTCCAGAGTGCTGTGTCACGACATCAGTGGCACCCGACCCCTGACTAGAGGACCTGTGGCCGTGTAGTGTGAAAATGAAACTTCGAAATTGATGCCTTGCGTCTTCACCTGCTGGATTCATCAACCCCACCTTGTCATAAGGAACCAATGCAGCATCACCTCCTCTGCAACCATAAGGAACAAACACCTCACTTCCCCTGCCTAGCAGTAAGAAACCGACGCCTCATCTGCCTCGTGGTAGTAAGGAACTAACGCTGCACCGGCTCCAGCAATGCTTCACCTCCCCGACTCCTTGCAACATCTTTGTTTTCTCATCAATTTCCAAGGTACTTTAACCGGAGGCTACACAACTCCATGACCTGCCCCACTCCCTTGTGGGTGGTGCTGGACTGTTGATGCAACTCCTTCAAGCCATTGGGATAGCCAAAGTTGGAGCTATTGTGTTTCTAAGCACTATCCTACATTTAATCTTTGAAAATGTGTATTTTTACTTGTGCATGTTGGATTTGTGTTGTTTTAGTCTTGTTTTACTCAGATAAATATTGGCTGTTTGTTTATAAACGTGTGTGGAGTACGCTTGTGGTTTTTCACTCTGTTAGTGTGTGTGTGTTTATGTGTACAAATACTTTACACAATGCCTCTGAGATAAGCCCAACAGCTTGAGCCAAGCTGCCCTGGGGGTGAGCAGGGGTTATATTAGCTGTGTTACTCCCTTACCCTGACTATAGTGAGGGTCCTTACTTGAGCAGGGTGCAACCCACTGACCTCTAGAGACCCAATTTCTAGCATGATTCCAGTGCTCTAAAGAGAGAAGAGGAACCATCACCCTGATGAGGAGAGATACCAGTGCTCTGATGAGAGGGGAGATAGCAGTGCTCTGATGTGAAGGAAGATACCAGTGCTCTGATGTGAGAGAAGTCTGATATGAGAGGTGATCCCAGTCTCCTAATGAGAGAGAAGATCCCAGTCATCCAATGAGAGAGGAGATCCCAGTGCTCTGATGAGAGAGGCAATCTCTGTGATCTGATGAGAGAGGCTATCTCAGTGATCTGATGAGAGAGGAGTCTGATGAGAGATGAGATCCCAGTGCTAAAATGAGAGATGAGATCTCAGTGCTCCAATGAAAGTAGAGATCTCAGTGCTCCGGTGAGAGGAGATCCCAGTAATCTGATGAGAGGAGATCTCATTGTTCTGATGAGAAAGGAGATCTCAGTGTGCTGATGAGAAAGGAGATCTCAGTGTGCTGATGCCAGAGGTGATCCCAGTTCTCCGATGGGAGAGGAGTCTTCAGTGATCTGATGAGGAGATCCCAGTGCTCTGATGACACAGTAGACCTCAGTGCTCTGATGAGAGGAGTCTGATGAGAGAGCATATCCCAGTGCTCCGAAGAGAGAGGATATTCCAGTGCCTGGATGAGAGAGGACATCCCAGTGCTTGGATGAGAGAGGATATCCCAGTGCTCGGATGAGAGAGGAGATCTCAGTGCTCTGGTAATGGTAACAGAATCTTTCCCTGATTCCACCTGGCTTGATACCTATCACTGCAAAGCCTGTCACACAGCAGGATACTTACATCCAGGGAGACGTACAGGTTTTCAATATCTGCAAATACGAAGAAAATGCAAACAGCGAGCTGCACTGCCAAGGCGATTACATATATATCTGGAAGAGAAAAGACAGTCATGAGCAGGGCTGTTTCACCCCAAACCCACCATTAGCAAAGGAGCAGTGAATTTAGAAAATGTGACTAGATATGCCAAAGGAGGTAAAGCATAACTTTAAAACATCTCTGCCTGATAATACATTCTTGAATGTCAGGCAATAAAGATTATACTAGGACATGTGCATTCACTACACTCAGGAGGCCGGCAATTGTGCTTTACACACATCACAAGAAGGGACGATTGTGCAAGGGTTGTAGTCTTGTCCATGAACCATGGGCTTCAGGGTCTGCCTTACAACCAGAAACTCTAGTGCTAAACAGGGCGAGACATCCTCAAGCCCCAGGGCCTTCACTGGGAGCAACTGTGTGAGGAGGGATCTAGTTGCAGCTGTGACACCCCCATGTTATAGTAGAATTCTATAGTTATTATACTATGCACAGGGCTCAGTGGTAGACAGAAGTTACACAGCTCAGAGCTTTGTGTGTTGGTGTCCCATGGCCTTATCCTACTGTTGAACCCAAAACTTAGCACCAAGTGCACCCCTGTAGCACCTGACCCCCAGAGTAGTAGGTTGAGAAGTCCACGGCTTACTAAGAATGTGGCTTGTGGATAAAGACTCACAACTCTGCAAATATTTCATAGTAGTTAATACATCATTGCTTAGCCAGTACATTCACATGAGAGAAAACGTAATTTACACCTACACTCAACATTTGAGAGCAATGTTGGACTATACCATAGGTAAGATGACTTTTGATAAGAGGCAGAGACAGTTAAACTACTGATATTTAAACTGCTGCCATGAAAGTAAATCCCAAAACATGCACTCGCATAGGAAGAGGACTGTGTTGAGTAACTTTACCATTGACCCACTAGAGCCCTCCACTGCTTTTCCCGGAGTTCTTGCTCTGCAAATACCACATGCTGACTTACATTTGTACATGCAGAATGGCTGTTCCTGGTTGGGTACTGTGTCCACCCCTCAGGAAATTATGGCAACTGACTGGAGGACAGCGAGTCTCTCCCACAGTGTCCCTTCTTTGCACTGTTCCTAGTTTGTTGTCTCTGATTCTGTTTCTGCTGGTCGGGGCCAGGGACAGCGCTCCTTCAGGTGGTGTATCACCTAGATGGCCCATCGAGAAGCTACCGCCTAGGACACCTTCAGTTAAAGGGGGAAGCAATATGAACAAAGAGGCCACACTCCGCTGGATCCAACTGTGGTCAGATGAATCTCCACTAGGAACATACCTCTGGCCCAGTACCCCCGTCCCCACTCAAACAAAGGATTGGGCCCACTCCAGTTCATTGTGGGAGATCCAAGAAAGGCCGAAGTGACCACTGTTCACCACACTTTTTTCTTTCTGTTGTGACTGCAGACTGCTCTTGCAGTGTTCCCAGAGAGAAGTGGTCCCAGGTGCTGTGAGGCAGCAGAAAACAACTGCAGTGTAAATGCTTTTTCGTATCAGACGCTCTGGTTTCCTGAGGATGGAGCAGGGATACCAGTGCCCCATAACGTCACCACATAACCTGGGGAGTACAGATCCTTACATGGCCGTGCAGGAACTAGCTTTCAGTTCTTCTAGTCTCAGCTCCTCAGACCTTCCTTGTGTCGGGGCTTCTCTTCGGAAGACAGTTAGCTTCCCCACTCAAGGCCCACCCAAGTACTTCGAGGTTCCTGGAGCTGTCACAGGGCAGTTGGCAGTAAGCATCCTTATCCCTGGAGCACATAACAGTTCCCCAGTCTACACTGATGTGGGATTCCGCACTGTGGGGTGGAGAATCCTTGGCACACTGGCTGGTGGAGTCTTGTAAAATTCCTTTCTATGTTTGCAGACCGAGTCTGTATATTCCAAAGGATCAAGCCTAGGACCTCTCTCAAGCAGTTGTTACATTGATTCTCTCAGACTGGTCCAGCCATGCCATTTTTCTTTAGGTTTTAGTAGGAAAGTAGGAGGAGCTAGAAGTCTTCTTCAGGAGAGACCCAAACCAAAGGCACAAAGGAGAAAGAGGCTGTCCCACCTAATTTCCGGTGAACTTGTTAGTGGTGGCACTTCTTGGACACAACGGGGCAGAAAAAGACAGGGTTTTCCCTACATTTCAATGAGGGCCTTCTGGAGGAATGTACTCTCTGTCTTGGCATGGTTACCCCCTTTTTCTGCCTGATGTCAGTGTGTTTAACTGTGTTCACTGGGATCCTGCTAACCAGGACCCCAGTGATTATGCTCTCGTTCCCAAAACTCTGTATTTCACCCACAATTGCCACACTGGTGCCCCATTATAAGTCCCTAGTATATGGTACCTAGGTACCCAGAGCATTGGGGTTCCAGGGGATCCCTATGGGCTGCAGCATATATTTTGCTACCCACAGAAAGCCAAAGCAAAGGGTTCTGCAAGACTGCCATTGCAGCCTGCGTGAAAAGGTGCCAGCACCCTTTCCCTGCCACTTTTCCCTCCACCAGGTCACTTATACGTCACCCCTATGGCAGGCCTTCCAGCCCAGAGGATAGGGTGCAAATACCTGTGTGTGAGGGTATCACTGCACTAGCAGATTTGCCCCACGAACTCCAGGCCCATTTTCCCGGACTTTGTTAGTGAGGGGATGCCATTTTGCGCCTGTACTGGACATAGGTCAATACCTATGTCAAGCTACATAATGGTAACTCCGGACATAGGCATGTTTGGTCCAAACATGTTGGAATAATACCCCAATTCTTTTGCAAGCATTGGTTGTATGATTTTATGCATTCTGGGGGCTCCTTAGAGGACCCCCAGTATTGCTGTTACAGCCTTCTAAGGGTTTCCAGGCAACCCAAGCTGCTGCCACCCCCCAGACAGGTTTCTGCCCTCCTGTTGCTTGAGAAACTCAAGCCCATAGGGGTTACCAGCTCAGGGGGGGTAGCATCCCCAAGCCACTGGCAATGCTTTGAAGGGCACATTTGGTGCCCTCCTGGCATAAACCAGTCTGCACCGGTTCAGGGACCCCAGTCCATGCTCTGGCATGAAACTGGACAAAGGAAAGTGGAGTGACCACTCCCCTGTCCATCACTACCCCAGAGGTGGTGCTCAGAGCTCCTCCAGAGGGTCCCTGGATTTTGCCATCTTGGATTCAAGGTTGGCAGTGAACTCTGGGAGCATCTGAGTGGCTATTGCCAGCAAGTGACGTCAGAGCCCCTTCATGATAGGTGGTCACCCAGCTAAATGACCAATCCCCCCTTCAGGGCTATTTAGGGTCTCCCTCCTGGGTGGTTCTTCAGATTCGGTTTGCAAGACGCCTGCATGAATCCTCTGCAACCTCCTCTTCGACTTCTGACTGAAGAAACTTCGTCAGGACTCTTCAGGACCCTACAAGCTGCAACAAAGAAGCAAGACGCCTTCTGCAACATTGTATCTTTGGCTCCTTCCAGAAACTGCAACATTTCCCCGGTCATGCATCCTCTTAGGACAGCCTGTCTTCAGTCTGCATCAGAAGAATAAGTAATCTCCCTTGAGGTGAAGGAGTCACTTCCCTGCTTCTGCAGGCACCAACAGCGTCGACGACCGGCTGCATGGATTCCCTCTCCTGCTGAGCTGCCTGGATCCTGTATCACAGGTGGTGGACTGAAGTGGACCCAACGGTCCTCTCTTCCAGCTGTCCAACTTGGGAGGAGGTAAGCCCTGGCCTTCCCACGCAGGACAGTAACCCCGTGCACCGCGTCCTTTGCAGCTGCCAAGGCTTGTTGGCATCCTTTCCACAAAATCTTCAGGCAGCTTGAAGCTCCAGCACTCCTTCCTGCGACGCCCAGCTCCCTGAGTGGTTTTCTGGAGGCATGGGAGTCTTTGTCTTAGTGCTGCATGGGCCTCTTCTGCGACTTTCCTGTCCCCATCTGTGGGACTCCTGTGGTTGCTGCCTGGGCTTCTGTGGGCTCTGTGTGTCACTGATAGCCCCTCTGACTCCCTCTCCTGGGTAGGATCTACCTAGTCCTTCCTGCTCCCCAGCAGCTCCACTTTCTGCTAACCGCAAGTTTTGCGTGTGCCAAGGCTTGTTGGTGGAACCCAAAGACGCAAACCTGACTCCGATCCTCCTTCTGGTGTGGGACATCACTTGCATCCTCCAGTGACTTTTCTTCTTGGGTGCAGTGATGACTCTCCTTCTTCACAGTCACTCACTTCTTGTTCCTCCAGTCTGGTGGGTAGGGGCTCCTGCCCTTCCTGGACTCTGCTGTGTTTCTTGGACTTGGTCCCCTTCTTACACAGGTCCTCTTTCCAGTAATCCACTGTTGGTGTCTTGCAGTCTCTTCTGAGCTGTGCATAATTCTTCTCTTCTCTGTGTGTGATCACAGGAATTTACAGTGATTTACTCCTGCTTTCCTTGTGGCTGGGGTGGGTAGTGGTACTTATCTTTGGGCTTTCCTAGTGCCCCCAGTTCCCCTCTACACACTACACTTACCTAGGTGGGGGACCGACTTTCACATTCTTTTTTTTTTAGTACATGGTTTGTGCTCCCCCAGGCCCATTTCTAACATGTGATTTTCACTAATTGAACTGTTTTCTAACTGTTTTTATGCCTATTTCTGCATACTAGTGTATATAATTTATGTATTACTTACCTCCTAAAGGAGTACAGCCTCTATGGTATTTTTGGTATTTGTGTCATCAGAATAAAGTACCTTTATTTTTGTAACACAGAGTGTTTCTTTCATGTGTGTAAGTACTAAGTGTGACTACAGTGGTATTGCATAAGCTTTGCATGTCTCCTAGATAAACCTTGGCTGCTCATCCACAGCTACCTCCAGAGAGCCTGGCTCTACACTGACTAAACTACACTAATTACGGATACCTGGAATAAGGTGTAATAACCATAGGTATCCACCACGCACCAGGACAGCATCCTACACCCTCTGCCTACAAACCTCAACACCCCCTTGGTGTACAATGAAGACCTTAGGAATACACTGGTGGAGCCCTGCGTTCTACATGTTGTCTTGGAGGATCCATCCAGCAGTCCATCCTATGTACCACTTTCAACATCCTTTCCTGCACAACAAATCCCAATACTCACGTTTCCTCTTTCTATATGTGATGCAGGATGAATCATGCAAAGAAAGAGGTAGTAAAAAGGAGAAATCATATTTCTTCAGATTATACCTCTCTGTGTTAAGCGTAAGACTTTACGCAATACCAGCTTTACAAACCTTAGAAATCTGGAATTGCCTGTCATCTAGGAGTGGAACCAAGGAAAAGCCTATGCTTTGAACACCTGCTACTAACAAATGTTGCGTGATGCATTGCAAGCCACTGAGTTGTGTTATATATTTTTTACAAAGCCACAGAAGGGCATGCAAATCAGGCCTTGTAAATCCCAAATAAGCCTTTGCAATGCCGTGTGTCGCCTTCCGTGATGCAACGGTAACACAAACGCTTAGTAAATCTGCACCCGCTGAAGCTTTGAGGTCAGGATAGAGGGATGCTCTCAGCAGAGCCATGCAGAAGTTCTTTCTGTCCCAGCACCTGATATCTGAAAAGAGTGGGGAGCAAAGGTGTAGACTATATCAATGAGGGGTGAAAGATAACTCAAGAATAGGTGCTTCATGTGACAATATACATGTCTAACCTTTATATATACATTAAATAATTCTACTGTTTAGAGGCTAAGGTAGAATAGTGACCAGAACCACATGTTTTCGATGAAATGCCAAGGCTGACTGAACATGTGAACATACTGAGTTTGTAAAGACACTTCACTTACACCAGCACACAGCAGGAACCGAACACAGGAGCATACTCACAGTTTGTGAAGACACTTCATCCACAGCAGCACAAACCAGGATCCAAATGTGGTATAAGATGAGCAGTCACACAGTTGGGGAGACAGGGCACCCACACCAGCACAAAGTAGGAAAAAAACCTGAGAGCAGTCGAACATACTCACAGTTTGTAAAGACAGGAGACCCACACTAGTACAAAGCAGAAACCAACATTTTGAGCAGATGAAATACACTTAGGGCCTCATTTACGAGATGCCTGTGCCACTGAAGCTTCACTTTTTATGACGCTCAGGTGGCGCAGAACTCTCAATCGTATTTATGTGGTGACACAAGGCCACCCTCGTGGCTTTGCAAGGCTTCATAGATCTGGAGTAAGGCAAGGCAGCGCAAAGCGCTGGGTTGTTTTACTATATGTCAAGGAGGCATTCCACGGTCATTGTGTGGTTTTCCCACGCAACACCAATGGGTTTTGACACATGCCCAGATTTACAACAATCGTTAAACCTGGGAATGTGTCAACAAAACTGTGACCGTTTTTGTGCAGGAAGGTTTTGCCTTCCTACAGAAAAACAATTGTGCCAGCAAGTGAGGCTGCCTTGCACCTTGCTCCCTTAATATGCGCTTGGCAGTAATTTCTGCGCTGGCACTGGCTGAAAGGAGAGGAATGCACTGTATTGCGTAAATATGGTACATTCCTGCCCTTTTGATTTGGCGTAGAGCAACACAGCTAAAGGGCTTGCAGCGCTGCCCTACGCAAAATGTTTGTAAATGAGGCCCTCAATTTGTAAAGACAAGACCTCCTCACCAGCACACAGCAGGAATCTAACACAGGAGCAGATAAACATGCTCACACTTTGAACAAACATGACACAGATGAGTACAGAGCAGGAAACAAACGTGCAAGGATGAAGATACTCACAGTTTGTAAAGATATGTTTCCGGAAAGGTTTGCCTTTTGAGAATACAATTGCGACTATCAAACAGTTGATGGTGCTCAGTAGCCAGACGGTGGTGTTCTCGTAGCTCTGGTACTCACTATGCTCAGGGGGTGTTGCTGCGGTTAGGTTTGTCTCACTTGTGTTAGCGATGGTTGTATTAACATCACTCATGTTCGTCGGGTGGCAAGCACTGCGAACACAAGAAGACCACAACTGTGTCTGGCATAGATCTACACTACCCCAGGTGTTACTGTAGCACATCACAAAACAATGCAATGACTAACTTTATCCAGAAAGGGACAGAAGTCAGGGACAGGGGATATTGTGAATAAAACTAGATTTGGTAAAACTGGTGGACTAAATGAGGACCAAGAGTGCTAGGAAAAACACTTTGAAATGAACATCGCTAAGTAGCACGAAACTCCAATGGGCATCCAACTTACAAATAGGCAACTGTACAGATATTAACTTTTAAATGGGTGCTTTTGAGAAGATGGGAACTGTCCAGATTTAGATCTCAGCTTTGATGACTCACCTGCAAGAGGAGGATTTGTTTTTGAGGTGGATGTGCTTGACTGAAAAAGTAATAGACATTGACAAGGCAAATAGCTTTCGCTTTAATGTTCCAACTCATGCAAAGATAAGCACACACACATCCTGTTTGTGATGCATAGCACTGGCACCCTAAGCTTAAAGAATATGCTTAGCTAAAAAAACAACAGTACACTAACTTGGAGAATGAAAAATGTAGCAAAGACATAGGAGTCACAGAAGAAGACAGGTAAGACAGTTTGTGTTTTCATGCATAGGTCAATGTGCACTCACTTTACTTCAAGTATGAGCGGTTCATGCATCCTTGTACTCCCTTGATACTAGCAATGTTAGATCCCCTTCTGTGGTACCCAGGGGCACATATACCAATGCTGGCAGGGAGACACTAACTACCCAGGTTCTGCTGTCCTGAAGTGGGCCAGTTCTTCTCTAGATCATCTGCTCATGCCATAGGGTGGACCTGTCGAGTTATTTGTCTCTACAGAATCCTTAGATCTGGCCAATATCTCAATCTTAAATTGAAAATTATTAAATGAAATATATTCTATGGTTGACTGAAACACTTCTTAATAAACTTTAGATCTTGAAAATCGACTAACCTATAACTGCATTTAACTTGGACATACTCTGTGGGTTTTTAGGGGGGTAGCCCACTTTTAGGTTAGTCTCTATAGATCAATGTGTATTCAGAAGTCATAAAAATGTTATTAGACCTGCAGGTTGAGTAACTTAAATAATCTACTCGACCTAACTGTAATGTACTTGACCCATAAACTGGTCTCATATTGTGTGATCCTGGGCAAATAGTTTACAGAGTCGCCTTTTTCTTAATTCTCACACATGACTGCACCTTCAAATACGTGAGCTCAGCATTTCTGCAGTACAAAAAAACCTCCTTTGTTTGATTAAGTAGACTAATGTTTGCTACATGCATCACAATAATCTTGCCCACATACCCATGACGCCTAGCCCACAAAACCTGGGATTTCTTTAAGTTTACTAACAACATTGCTGTCAGGGCAGGAGTGTTTCTCACTTTCTTTAAACACTCAATTTTAATAAATATATTACTAAAGCATGATGTGGTAATATATTGTCATCTACACACAGTAACTTTCCAAGAAACATCTAAAACCCTCCCCACTAACTTGCAGCTTTACTGACAAAACTATATAGTGTATTAATTGAGTTTCAGAAAACATATCCTTTGCACATCAACACAAGTATTCTGATTTATTTTCATCCTATTAAAATATTTTTTTTCATCACACAAATATTAAAAAAGGGCTTTCACAACTACTGAAATATATTTTGAAATGTTTACACAGTTGACTTAGGTTTTTCCTAACACACAACAATTAAATGACTAACACCATATATCCTTTTATTTTACAGTCCAAGCAGCAGGTCACACAGTTTCCCTTACAAAGTCCTGGAACTCTGCAGTCAGAGGGAAAATTAATTGTAAGAAAAACTGACTTTTGACCTCTGTCTGAACACAGAGCAAGTGTGATAGAAGAACAAGATTTAAAGGCATCTTTTATTGCCCCTCCACCTTTCAACTGAACAGAACACCTGTTTAGTGTCAACTTGCCAAAAGGGTCGAGGAAGTATTAAAAATAGCTTGACTTGATCAAATAAGACTCGCCAATGTGAGTGGTCAAGTGTATTTTTCGAGCCCTGGTATTAGCCAACACAGTTCCCAGGATTATTACCCCTACCTGTTTGAACTTACATAGAGAAGATATAGAAGTCTGATCATAGAGTGGAAGCTGAAAGCGAGAGAATATTAGACATTGGTAAAAAGCTAGGTTTTACAAGCAAATAGCATGAGAATAGATATACATTTGTGTGGAAGTAAAGATCTGTAGAATAGTACTGGTGTAGGTTAAAAGGTCAGGTCGTAGTTGTACTGTCAAGCCAGACCTAAAAATCCATATAGGTTCATGCCAGAAAAAACAAACTAAATTATCTAGCTATCTAAGACACTTCATTAGCATGCCGGTGGCATGTGGGTGTCTCTGAAAGTTCAAGCTTAGGCAGCTGGATAAATCAGCAAAATGGTCACAGCTGTGTGGAGGGCAATCACTGTTTTAGTGAATGCAAACAACTTCCACCCATTGAAAACATGTACTCCCATCTCCCAACATGTGGGTGGAGCCAAAACCCCTATCTAGTGATGCTCATATAATTGTCTGGTGACTGCTGCACTATCAAGCCTGACCATAAAAAAGCCGGCATGGAAAGCTCCTGCGGTGTCCAGAGCAGGGCATTCATTTACCCAAGTCTCTGTCAGGAATATGGAGTGTTGATTTAAATCAATGACAATTAACTTCGTACTTCTGTTTACGGAGGGACATGACAATAATTCGATGCAATTTAAAAAGTGTGTCTCACTTAGAAGCTTTTCCACTGATTGCCTTGGGAGGACGCTGGTGAAAATGAGATGGTTGTTTAACAGTGAGAAGACATATCGGAAGATCAACTATTTGTTGGATAATATATCTTACGATGACTTGCACTTACTCTGAGTCCACAGAGGGAGAAGCTCAAGTCTCATATGAATATAGTCAGACTCTGACTGACTGTGTTGTCCGCTGAGCTGACAGCGCCATTTTTGGAGCCCTCTCTTCTAGTGGGGGGTGGGGGCCATGAAACCAGACCATTAACGCACTAGTGATGCGCAAACTGCAATAGAGAGGAGAAACTAGAAAGAAAATCTGGATTCCAGCAGATGCTGCATGTGAGGTCAAACCTTCTTACATCCACACACTACAAGGAAACAAAAGCAATAGCAGTGGCTGGTGATCAGGACACTGTTGGCCCCTCAGACTCTGCTTACTGTACTCTTAAGGGCCCCTCAGGTGCTCCATCCAGATGGGCCCCACCCTAAGCAGCAGAAGTTCAAGTTTTGGGCTCCACCACTGTGGAAACCCCACACATCTGAACTAAGCCTGGACAGGGCAAGAGGTGTAAATCTCTGGTCTCCAAGTGATGGAGCTGTCTCCATAGGAGACAACACATGTCCTGGTCTAAGGACTTAGGAAATGCAAATGTCCTTCATCATTACACCTGGAGAAGGAGGTAAACATTCTTTATTTCAAGATCAAAAGGATGTCTGACAAGTGACTGCCACAGTAAAGTCCCATCTATGCACATAACAGAGTACATAACAAGATAAGCAGGAGGATCTCCCAGACTCTGAAAGCTGCAAGAATATTTAGAGGCAGAAAGACTATAAAGAAACCCCGGGAACACAACAGACCCTGGAAAACTATTCAGAAGGTGCTCAGACCATCTGCTCAGCATGGACTGCCTGTGCAGCATAGAGGAGCTGGGAACCTTGCAGCAAGTCATATCCTGCTGCAAGATGTCACTCTGGGTCATTTTGTGATCATGGACTATGGAAACAAATTCTGGAACTGTTGTCTTCACCTGGTGTATGAGTTCTGCTTCCCACCACTAAGAGTGGAAGAGGGGGTACAAGTCTGTCATGTGGGGGTTGATGCACACACATTTGAGCAGCCTATGGATGTCATCTAATTGACACCCTTGTTATGGTCTTCCCCTTCAACTTTTTGCCTCTAACCCTCCTGTTTTCTGAATTACATTTTATTGAAAATCAATATTTTAAATAAAAAAAGAAAATCATGAAAAAGAGTTTCTACCACAGAAAGTGAACACAACTGACAGAACACAAAAAATTAGTCACTAAACAATGTGTGAAACAAATCTCTTTGAAATTTCAAATCAGAATTATTATTTTTTAAGCAAAAAGGAGACTGGTGTACCTCTGTAATTATATTTGCAAATGCAAAACAGTTTCCATTAGTTTATCAAGACAATATTGAACATTTAGGCCCAGAGTTTTCATAGGATTGTGATGCCCTTGCATCAAACAAGGTGATGCTAGGCCAATGCAATCTTTACATCAGATTTACCAAGCCACACTTGGCCACTTTGCATAGCCCTGCGTTGCTAGGTAAATCTGGAGTAACGCAAGGCAGCGCAAGTCATGCCTTGCGTTCCTCTGTGCCGCAAAGGTATTCCATTGGTGAGCGTGAGTGTTCCCACGCATCCACCCATGGATTTTGGCACAATCCCAGATTTAGCAAGATTGATAAACCTGGGAATGCATCGAAGTTGTACACCTTTCCGGAAGAAGCGCAATGAGGTGAAATAACAATTTCTCATCGTTGTTTCCTGTTTGTACTGCATTCTGAGGCAGACTTACAAAGAGGAATATGCCTTTAAGGGCTGTTTTTTTTCGCAGGAAGGTATCCCTTCCTGCACAAAAACAATCCTGCATCCAATCCCTTGTAACATGACGCAAGGAAGCCTGCAATGGCACTACGCAGCACACAGTGCACCAGCACACAGAGAGCAGGAATGCTTCATGTCTGGTACATATGACGCATTCCTGCCCCCTCTGCGCAGTGCAGCAAGGAATCTTGCATTGTGCTGCATCACTTTTGAATAAATATGGGCCTTGGTTTCAATGCTGTTTCCCAAATTGGTAAATAAAAGTAGATGGGTAAAAACAATCGGAGCACCCGGTGCAGCCGAGAGAAGTCACAGGTACCTGAAGATGTTGTTGCTGTGCCAGATCTGCTCCTGGACAATGAGGAAGCCGCAGACCTGCATGATGAGGCTGAAGAGGACGTTGAGGATGACCGAGAGCAGCAGAGGAGGTGAGATGAGCTGTGCTGGTGGTCGGTAGTTGGCGAGCTTGGGGTAGGCGTGGTTTAAACTCACTAAAAGAAAGAAGCATTTGTGAATGTTCAAATGCTGGGCCTTCCACAGCTCTCCTCCGCTCCAGCAATATAGATTTTCCACCATTCAAAATGTCTCAAAATATTTTATGTTGAAGGGGTGATACAGGAGGACACCTCCATGCGGCCCCTCCTTGCTAGAGGCTCAGCCCACACTTCAGCTGTTGGAAAGTGCACTCAACACTGTGTCCCAGGCAGTTACACACTGTAGAGATGGTTATGTTTCTGGACCAGAAGGTGCATACTCAGACTTCCAGCACAAGCTAAATTGACTGTTGTCTATTGATTTCCAACCTAGGTTTACATATCTAGGGGCATGATTGTCCACGGTTTAAAGGCATAGGCGGTCATTCTGACCGCGGTGGTCGGCGGTCACCGCCCGCCAAGCGGTTCCCACCGAAAGACCGCTCCGCAGTCAAAAGACCGCGGCGGCCATTCTGGCTTTCCCGTGGGGCCGGCGGGCGGCCGCCAGAAGACCGCCGGCCGGCCCAGCGGGAAAGCCCCTTCAACAATGAAGCCGGCTCGGAATGGAGCCGGCGGAGTTGCAGGGGTGCGACGGGTGCAGTGGCACCCGTCGCGATTTTCACTGTCTGCAAAGCAGACAGTGAAAATCTTTGTGGGGGCCTGTTAGGGGGCCCCTGCACTGCCCATGCCAGTGGCATGGGCGGTACAGGGGCCCCCAGGGGCCCCACGGCACCCGTTCCCGCCATCCTGGTTCTGGCGGTGGACACCGCCAGAAACAGGCTGGCGGGATGGCGGGAAGGCGGGAAGGCGGTCGGAATGCCCAAGGTGGATACCCTGGGCCAGCGGGAAACCGCCGGCTCCCCTTTTCTGACCGCGGCTTTACCGCCGCTGTCAGAATCGCCCAGGAAGCACCGCCAGCCTGTTGGCGGTGCTTCCGCCGCCCTCCGCCATGACAGTCATGGACCGCCAGGGTCAGAATGACCCCCATAGATCCTTAATACATGTTTTCTGCACATTCGGTAGGAAAGGCTGGGTTTTGGACCTTTTTGTCATACATTAATTTGAAATATATACATGCTTTATGATGGGTATCAGAATTATAATTTTTTATAGATTGCTTCTGATGAAGACCCCACAAAAAATTACTTGATGGGTTGAAATGTCAACGTGTCACTCTGTGAGTCCAATTCTTGAGTCCCAATGTTGAAAACATTATATTTATTTGGTCAACAGTGTGTTTTGGAATATTTTATGCAATTTTTCACCAGCGCACACTGATTTCACCTTTCTCACCAATCATTTACACTGTACCCTTTTCAGGAGCAACTATAATCTATATTGACTGTTTTACTACCTTTGATTTTTTTTCTACCTTGGACAGCAATTAAAAACGCTGTGAAGTCCTCTACTAAATGTATAATGCATCTATATATTTAATATTTATGCTTTATACGTTTAGACTCAAAACTTATCCTGAGAGAACGATTGTTGTTACAAAAATATCTGCAGACCCCACGACATACCACAGCTCGCATCAACCACCTGTAGCCTCAATGGGTGCCATCAACAGATGCTCCACCAGGACACACTCATTCCAGGAGTCTGCGTCACTCACAGTGATACAACTGCCAATTATCTCTCAGGAGAGAAAGACATCACAGAACAACCAGCAAAAGACCAGACAGAAACCAGAAACAGAGACCCACCTGCAGACGGGACAGACGAAAGGATGCAAAGAACATGAAGGAGGCAGGCGAAGATACCGAGGAGGTAAGAGAGAGGCAGATGGAGAACATGGCAAAAAGGGCGGTCAGGCAGAACCCAAAGACTATCTTGTGATGCACCCTGTAGAAGACAGGAGGGAAGGAAATGAAGAGAAGATGGAGAATAGAGGAGTTCAAGGCTCACTTAAAACATACTTTAAGCATTAACTTGTGAAGGATGTGCTTTTAGCAAGAACATTTCATAAACTCTGAACCCACAAGCACTGTGGTGTGTAACATCAGTCACTGAGGAAGATTTTGATAAAGGCAATATTTTTGCTGGTACACATGCGTTATTGTTTAATGACTAAATGAGAAACCTCTAAAGAAGGAGTTTCATCTTTACTTCCTGTATGTGCTCAACCAGGTGTTCACCTGGTTAAACAGCCAGGACCGGATTGGGAGCAAAAAAAGTATTAGAAAGTCTTTTAATATCAGTCTTATGTTGGTTGTTTGTTATGATGGTTCAGGGAATAAGCTCTTGCAAAATGTACATAAAAACTTGTGGTTGAAAAAATATCAGCAAATTGTAAAGGTACAAGTTTTGTCTCCCCAATAAAACGTATTTTTGCAGGAATTTTCTGGCACCATCGGAAAAAGCTTCACACGATTGATGAACTTTCAAAGTTTTACAAAGAATTTAATGAAAACAAGGGTTAGAATTCCCACAGTTTAATGTTTTTGTTTCTCATATGTTGTGCAATCTGATAGAGTGTCTTTGGCAAACAAACCAAAGGATGTGTTATATTAATTATGTACCCTTGAGCAGTGGGCATCTCCCAGTTGAATGCAAAGTTGGCAGTGAGAATGTGTGTCGGCGGCACCTACCGCGTTCTCTGTGATATTTATCAAAATGTCCACTTCAGTCAGGATTTCTTTCTGGAGGGTTAGAAGGTTTGAGAGACATTGATCCATCTGAAAAATACTACAGCAATAATGCTACCTGAATATTGTGTTTAAGGTCCTCTAACCTCCATGGTGAGGGAAAGAAGTAAACAGACTGCGGCAGCGGGACGCCCGCTCTCCATTGGCCAACTTTAGCTGGACTCCAGTATGTGATGTGCTGGAAGACTTGAAGATTGGTGACACCAAAGGTCTTCCACTCAAAGCTTTGAAGAACCCATGAGTACCGCATGCAGTGGATTAGTAAGAGAGTCTGTAAGAGGACTTACTTGTTATGCCGATGAGAGTGGTGATGGCCAGATCTTGGAAGAGGAACTGGTAATTCCCAAAGGAATTCAATTGCTGGAACAAGGGACAGCAAAGAGGTTTTAGTATTTTTCATAATCAGAGTGTGCAGATAGGAGCATCACTTCCGGCAACACTGGTTGTTCTACTCCACACTCGGTTAGAGTGTTCCTAAGAGCCCCAGTCGTCCCACGATGTACCGTCTTACCCTTAATGCCCTTGCCTTTGTCGTCTGTGAAATGATTAGGCCTGGGCGAAATTTGGATTATGCCACAGTAATTGGAGTAATTTCAGAGAATACACATTAGTCCTGTGATGCAACATTACGGAATTACACCAGCTCGAGTAAATAAGAGTTATTTGTGGGACAAACCCTATCACAAGATCACTGGAACAGAGAACTAAACCAGAGAAAGTTCCTGCCGGCTGACGCGTTTCTGCCGTGTAGCATTTAGGGCTATTTTATTAGCGCAAAATTCATCCTCTGGGCCATTTGGGACACTAGGGTGCACTTTGCACAAAGAAAGTAGCTAAATCCTAGATCACACCTCCTCTCACTCAATTACACAAATCTACAACTAATTTTGCAGTAATTACGATAGAGAGAATTACACCAGTTATGCCCAGCCCTAGAAATTATACTTTCATCAAATTGTTTTGAAAATTAACGACCTTCACAACTTTATAAAGTATCATAGTTTATCAAGTTCATTAACGTCCATGCCAAAGAGATTCTTATCACTTTTCCACAAAAAAACAAGTCATTATTTTCTCCACACAAAGCCTGTTTGCTGGAATCCCAAATACAATTGTTTCCACAATGTTGGGAAAAGCCACATTTGCTGATTTTGCCCAGCCGTCCTCATCTTCTCCAAGCCTTCAACAGTATTGCATTTCAAAGTTCTAACCTGGTTCACCTGTATGAGACCCCCTGAGCCTGGTGATCCCATGGTCTGGCACTCTACTGTGTGACTATTACCAGAACCTTCCCAGAACCCGTGGTGCACTTTGGGTTAACTTGGCTGGTTTGGATCAGACAGATGGCCACTCACAGAGCACTTTATTCCCATCATTGTCTCCTTTAGGTCTGGCTAGAGAGAGCACTAAATGTTTGAAAGCTCTTGTGTTCCCCTGTCATCAATCCTTCAAAAAGTCAAACAGAGAGAGGTAGAGAGACCAGGCTTTGGGGCAGTCCTCTACACTCATTGGTTTTAAGGTGTTTTTCCTGGTTTGCTATTGCTCGGATGGACTGTCCATCGAGGGCATTGCATAACAAGGTTGGATCCCGAGTTCTCCTCAAGGATTCCACAGTTCCAAGTCGTGCATGAAGCACACTGTGTCCAGAGAAAAATTGCAAATCATTTTTTTCCAGAGAGGATTAGCCTGCTAAAATGTATTAGGAAGAAAAAAGTGTCAAAAACTTTTTTATGGGCTATTTGTCTCGCATGCAAAGTTTTAAGAAAGGGTCTAAGATGAGAGGGCTTCGAAAGATGAATTTCAGTACTACGCTCCCTTTGTACCAACATGTTGCAGTGAATATTCCAGGAGTTGTCACTCGTTCTTACTTGACTTTACAGGTCTCTAATGTTGCCACTGTGTTTTGAGAGATTGTCTTTTTATAACTCTACAATTTATCAATCCCCTCCCCCACATCCCCCTGACATTCCCTTGGCAGGATGCCCCACACGGATGAATTTGGCTCACAGCAAAATCATTTGAACAGGCGCTCTTGGGAGCTGTTCACAATTTTTATTTCTAAACCACAATGACAGATCATCAGGTCAGAAACTGAAGAGAGTCATGTTCAGTCCACCTTACCCAGTAGAGCAGCAGGATGGCAAGGTACTGGATCATGCTGTAGAGGGCCATGTACTTGAAGACACAGAAGGAGGTGACCAGCGCCGCGCGGCCTTCCCTGGAACGAGACAAGGCGGTGGGTGGAGGCTGCCGCAGCAAGAGATCATGAAACACAGTGCACGACAATTTGAAACTGCAATGCCAGGGCATAGAGGTTGTGCTTTGGTTACAGACCAGGACCTTATGGTCAGAATGTCGGCGAACAAACAATGTGTCCTAAATCTCATTTAGAAAAATGGTACCTATTTGGAGTTAATTACAGAAAGTTTACACCCAAAGGAATGATATTTTGAAAACAATATTTAGACATTGATATTTACGTCAGGCAATATTTCTCTCCACCATATTTTGTAATTTACATGTCTCAAAATGAATTTACTCAAATCTAACTGCAAAAGATGTGAAAGTTAGCCCTATCCCTGTGACTGCAATAAACCTATTGTAAGACCTCAAGACCCAACACCAAACCAGCAGTTGCAACTCAAGTTCAAATGTATGCATAGTTTAAAAATAAAAAAAAACATTTTTCAAACATAAAACACTTCTTAGTAGATCATTCCTAAGCTGGGAGTATGCCTCTGTGTACTATAACCTTTTGACCACTATATTTTCACTACAAATCACGAGTGTGCACAGAGGAGTTGTCTCATTTCCGGAAATTGGACAAGAGTCATCAAAGATCCTTGAATTTAGCAGACTGCACAGGAATCTTTAAAGTGATCACTGAGGGTTCCTTTTCAAGGCCGCCGTCTCCATCACCTTCACTGCTCACAGGAGGACAAGCAAACCGGAGAGTGCACCCTGCAGGATCAGAGGTCCCACAGGGCTCTCAAACCTGGTTTACACTTGAACAGCTTCACACAAACAAAGGATTCACTTTTCTCAGTTTAAAGGGAATCAGTGAACTCAATTCATCTTCTAAAATCATCTCAAATCTTCTCTAAGATGTCCTTGTTTAAAGGGATTGGTTAATTTGGGTAGTTTTGAAAGATATTCAGCGTAGAGGACCTATCTTCGCTCTTCGGTTTATTGAACTGATTGAATTTAGCAGATGTGTTTTAAGCCTCATAGATCTCTCTGGCGTTTTAAAACATTTTCAAACTGGTTGCTCCAACACTGAGGGTAAAGGTCATTCTTACACTCATCTACCTACAACAAACGCTTCTCACAGCTGGGTACCTTCAATTGTTGCAGCCTGAAGCACAGCAAGATCTGGAGTTTGTGATCTATTAGAGACATGAGCTGAAGACGTCCGTCTCTTTACAGAGCAAAATTCTTCATAATCTCACAAAGATCCTGGGATTCTTAGCTTCTTCCACGCAGCGATGGTCCTAGGTTGATCCACTTCAGAGCCCTGCAGTGGTGGAAGAAAACCCTTTCTGTAAAGGGTCATCTTATGATCTGCCACTTCTGGTTGCTGAAGAACCAAAGCTGGAAATGGGATGGTGGCTGGATTACAAGGAGGCCCGGAAGGGATCACACACATTCAGGTTTTCTCCAGATTTTGTCCTGGAGTCAGATGCATGTGGTTGGGTTGGGGAGAGAGGGGGAGTTTTTAACTGGAGTAAAGCTTCCTGAAGATACAAATCTACAAATCAACTGAATGGAGCTCTGCACTCAGTCGTTCTTAAAGAGGACACCACATGGGTTGTACATTATGTACATAATCTGAGAGGAGCAGATGCAGAACCTTTGGTGGACAAAAGTTTCAGGCAAAGTTGTTTAGACCAAGACATTTTGGCTAATTTTAAGTATCTTCCAGACCTTCGTCATTGAGCAGAAGATCAGAACTTAAAGTTCTTGCAAGATTCAAGGTATTGAAAGCTGCATATAGAACTATTTGCCAGTCCAGACGAGTAGGGTTCTGAGTGGCACTAATTAACTGAAGAGCATAGTGTCTTTACAATCTACCCTTATTCCTGGTTACTTGAAAGCAGGGGCTCTTGGACATGTTTCCAGGTGGTTACAGATTAAAACAAAAGTATTGTTGAAAAGACCAAATACGATTCTATTTTTTCCACTTTCTCTACAATGTAAAACAAAACAATTAGATAAATCTGAAAACATGCTCGATGATGTCACCACGCATGAACCAGAGAACTGGAGAAAGGAAAAGAAAATGAAAGAATGTTTTTACCCCTTTCAAAACACCGGAGCACAAGGAGACCCAGACGCTTCACAGAGAAACGAAACACAGGCTCTTTTCGCACCCTCTTTTCTTTAGATAGTATCTAGAGTCTGTGCAGGTGGACCTGTTGTCAGTTTACAAAAGGAAGGGCTGCAGTGGACATTTATTGATTTATCAGTGTTTATAAGTTTCAACTGAGAAATAGAAAGGCCTCATCTCAATAAATACTCCCAGTTAACTTCAGTGAGTACATTGTGATGCACAGTAATAGCACACATCATGGTGTACACCCAGATGCACACTCATAGCACACGTCCGAGTACAGCCAGAAGCACACTCATACCACACATCAGAGTGCAGCCAGATGCACACTCATAGCTCACATCCGAGTACAGCCAGATGCAAACTCAGAGCTCACGTCCGAGTACAGCCAGATGCACACTCATAGCTCACGTCCGAGCACAGCCAGATGCACACTCAAACCACACATCAGAGTGCAGCCAGATGCACATTCATAGCTCACATCCAAGTACAGCAGATGCACGATCATAGCCCACGTCCGCGTACAGCAGATACACACTCATACCTCACGTCCGAATACAGCCAGATGCACACTCATAGCTCACGTCTGAGTACAGCCAGATGCACCCTCATACCTCACGTCCGAATACAGCCAGATGCACACTCATAGCTCACGTCCGAATACAGCCAGATACACACTCATAGCACACGTCCGAGTACAGCCAGAAGCACACTCATACCACACATCCCTGCCCTGAGAAGGTACTCGCGCTTTGCATCGCGTTATGCGCCTCTATACTGCGATATTATTTTAAAAGCTACCTTTATAACTATTTATTTATGTTCTTTTTTAGTTGTTTATTGCCCTGATTTTATAGGACTTATTGTAACCCCCTTACCTGCACTCTAATCGGTTCTCCCACCGCTGTTTGGCGGGTCCGGTCTCTGGGGTATTGATTTTGGGCGCCATCTTGGAGTGGTGGTCACTTTGGGCGCCATCTTGGAGTGGTGGTCACTTTGGGCGCCATCTTGGAGTGGTGGTCACTTTGGGCGCCATCTTGGAGTGGTGGTCACTCTGGGTGGGGTTGCTGACGAGCGGTCTAGCGCTCCGGCTGAGTGGAGGGACGCCTATTTAAAGCTCCCCCCAACGCGCAGCGGATACGCGCAGCGGGCGTGCCTTCGCTGTGCCAGAGTCGTGCCAGAGTCGTGCCCGTCTGCGCCCGTCCGCACTAAGGAAGCGCGGCTCGTGGCAGAACTCTGGACCTGGTAATCATGACTGTTCGTTTGAGAACCTATAGTAGGTCCGATTTACTGGCCCTTCGGGGTCAATGTACACGTTGCGAGTGTTCGCCTGTAGGCCCGTTGTGTGGCCCATATCACTGTAGGTGCGGTGTATGGTCATTGGAACCCCCCTCCCTTATACGCTCCTTAGGGCCTGCTGTAAAGAGGATAGGACAACGGGACTTGAGTATCTGGAGCTTAAACGTCAGATCTGTGGTAAAGCACTATCAGGAGATTTACGACCTTCTTGCTGATGGTTCGCCGGATGTGCTTTTTCTGACGGAAACGTGGCTCCAGGACTCTGACTCCTCGATAACTAACTTAGCTTTTCCCCCAGAATATGCTATTTTTACTTTAAATCGTACGACTAGAGGTGGAGGTATTGCGATGGTCACCAAACGGTGTTATCCCTGTCAGTGGAAAGCCGCTGAACTTTTGGGGTGTGAGGGTGCCCTATTTAAAATAGCGTTTAGTCATCAGTTTACCTTCTCTGGGTTATTAATTTACCGGCCTCCGGGCTGTGATTCTGTTTTTAGGGCTACTCTTCCTGAGTATATTAGCATAGAGGCACTAGGATGCGCAAATTTTAATATTGTGGGAGATCTTAATCTCCATTTGGACTGTCCTTCCTTACCTACTATTAGGAGCTTTTTGGCGGATCTTGAGGCTTTACAGCTCTCGCAGATGATTACCTTCCCCACACATAAAGGTGGTCATATTCTTGACCCGTTCTTCACAAATTTAGAAGGTCTCAGAGTTCTTGGTTCCTCTCAGTTGGTCTGGACAGACCACATGCTGGTGAAAATGGCATGCTCTCTGTCTGACTCTCCTTTTGTATCTCAGGATAGATTTGTTCTTAAACGACACTGGAACAAATTAAGTCTGGAGGATTTTTATCATCAGCTCGAGAAGGCTCCTTTAGGTCCGCTCACTGAGGTCGATTGTGGATACGACTCCTTCTGTGAGTGGATTTCTGGTGCCCTCGATTCTCTGATTCCTATGTGTTGGTCTAAGTGTCACCGGAAGGAGCCGAGCCCTTGGTATGACACTTCCTTGGCATCTCTTAAGAGGGTCTGTAGACAGGCCGAAAGATTATGGAGGAAGTCATATGACTCTGATCTGAAAATATGTTATCTTGCTAAAATCAAGATTTATCACAGGGCAGTGTGTCAAACTCGTGCCTCCTTTTATGCTCAACAGTTTCAGAATTCTACCAATCCATCGAAACTTATTTTTAAAGTATTAAAGGACCTGATGGCGAAGAGAGTAATTGCAGGGGAAATATGCTCGGATTCACATTGTGAGGGTTTGGCCTCTTTCTTTCATGAAAAAGTGCAAGCCATCTATCGCACTTTCCCAACGGGTTCCCTGATGCTAGAGCAGGTTGGTCGCACCTTAGGTGCGGGGGAATGTCTTTCCATCTTACCCCCCTTATCTCTGGAGATGTTTGACTATCTCAGCGCCAAAATTAAGTCTGGCTCTCCGGCTGACCCGTTGAAACCCGCCCAACTTAAGACTCTGGCACCGGTTTGCCGCTCCCCGGTACTGTCCTTGATCAACCTGTCTCTTTCTTCTGGAGTGGTTCCCGTTAGATGGAAGCAGGCAGTAGTTACGCCAATTCTGAAGAAGGCGACCCTTGACCCCCTTAAACCTGAAAGCTACCGCCCTATCTCCCTTCTTCCTTGGGCCACGAAAATAGCAGAGGCCCATGTGAATGCCACTCTTACAGACCACCTTGGTAGGTTTAACATTCTTGATCCTACCCAGAACGGGTTCCGCGCGGGTCATAGTACGGAGACGGCCCTCCTCTCGATGGTCGAGCATCTGCGCTCCGTGATGGATTCCGGTCGGACGGCGGCACTGTTGTTATTAGATCTTAGTGCCGCCTTCGACACGGTCTCGCACGGAATTCTGATTCGGCGTCTTGAGGAGGTGGGCGTTTCTGGATCCGCCTTGCACTGGTTTCGTTCCTTCCTTATGGATAGGTCATTCCAGGTGGCGATCCCGCCCGGTAAGTCGTCACTCTACCCGTTAGACCAGGGAGTCCCACAGGGGTCTTCACTGAGTCCCACCCTTTTCAATCTGTATGTGAGACCGTTGGCTGCGGTCGTCAAGCGGTGGGGCCTAACCATGGTATCCTACGCAGATGATACGCAGCTGGCGGTCACACTGAGTGGGGACTCAGACCTGGAGGCTCCCAGGTTTTGTGATGGTCTGCGGGAAGTGGCTAACTGGATGAAATCCAACTGTCTCCAGTTAAACACCAAAAAGACGGAGATTATGGTGGTTGGTAAACAGGTGGTTTTGTGGGATGATAAATGGTGGCCTTCGGAGTTGGGTGTGACTCCCCTCCCAGCGGCAGAGATAAAAAACTTGGGGGTATGGTTTGATTCTTCTCTGAGTTTCATCTGTCATACCAAGAAGGTGGCGGCTTCTTGCTATGGCATCATCAGAGGACTTCGACCTATCCTCAAATTCTTTGATGCACCTACAAGACAGCTGGTGGTTCAAGCATCAGTGCTGTCTAGGTTGGACTATGCCAACTCCCTACAGGCGGGGATAAACCAGTCAGAATTTCGGCGGCTCCAGCGGGTTCAAAACGCTGCGGCCCGACTGGTGACTGGTCTCCCCAGGCGATGTTCGGTGTCCAATACTCTGCGCTCTCTCCACTGGCTCCCTGTGCAGCAGAGGATTAGATTTAAGGTTCTCTGTTTTGCATTTAAAATCTTAAAGGGTACTTCCCCGCAAATCATGGAGAAATTGCTGATTCCTTATGTTCCCTCTCGCACTCTTAGATCGTTAGGCCAGAACTTAGCAGTGGTTCCGCGCTTTAAGCTGAGCAGAATTGGGGGCCTCTCTTTTCGAGTCCTGGCAGCGAGTTGGTGGAATTCTCTTCCTCCACAAATCCGGGCCATTGATGAGCTCCTTCAGTTTAGGCGGGCTATTAAGACCTTTTTATTTGTCTAAGCTTATCTGTTGTGTTTTGTCTTCTTTTGCCCGCTTTTAGTGCTGTGTTGTGTTTACCTTCTCAAAGCGCCGGGACGCCCCTTTGCTGGGGCAGCTGTGCGCGGTACAAATAAAAATAACATAACATAACATAACATCAGAGTGCAGCCAGATGCACACTCATAGCTCACATCCGAGTACAGCCAGATGCAAACTCAGAGCTCACGTCCGAGTACAGCCAGATGCACACTCATAGCTCACGTCCGAGTACAGCCAGATGCACACTCATAGCACACGTCCGAGTACAGCCAGAAGCACACTCATAGCTCACATCCGAGTACAGCCAGATGCACACTCATAGCTTCGATCCGAGTACAGCCAGATGCAAACTCAGAGCTCACGTCCGAGTACAGCCAGATGCACACTCATAGCTCACGTCCGAGTACAGCCAGATGCACACTCATAGCTCACATCAGAGTACAGCCAGATGCACACTCATAGCTCACGTCCGAAAACAGCCAGATGCACACTCATATCTCACGTCCGAGTGCATCCAGATGCACACTCATAGCTCACGTCCGAGTACAGCCATATGCACACTCATAGCTCACATCCGAGTGCGGCCAAATGCACACTCATAGCTCACGTCCGAGTACAGCAGATGCACACTCGGAGCTCACGTTCGAATACAGCCAGATGCACCCTCTTAGCTCATGTGCGACTACAGCCAGATGCACACCCTTAGCTCACGTCCGAGTACAGCCAGATGCACACTCATAGCTCACGTCCGAGTACAGCCAGATGCACCCTCATAGCTCACGTCCGAGTACAGCCAGATGCACACTCATAGCTCATGTCCGAGTGCAGCCAAATGCACACTCATAGCTCACGTCCGAGTACAGCCAGATGTACACTTAATCATTCACATCTGAGTACAGCCAGATGCACACATGAGGGTTCGCTGCCTCCCTGTTTAGAAACGAGTGGCCTTTAAGGCCCTCTGTATGGCTTATAAATCTCTTCATGGGATAGGACCAGAGTATTTGTGGAGGAAATTTACTTGGTGTTCACCAAGAAGATCTTCGCGGTCAGCTGCATCCAAAGCACTTACAAATCCCAAATGCGGCCTGGGCTGGAAGGAGTTTTGTCTTCTCTGCTTGTAAACTGTGGAGTAAACTTCCTTGGCTCTGAAGAACCAGCAGAGTCTCTCCCATTTTAAGAACCAGCTCAAGTCCTGGCTTTTTTCATTTGCTCTCTAACGTTTCTGGTGCCTAAAGCCAGCGGAAGCTAGCGCCAAGATGTTTCCGGGCATTTATGCGCTTAATAAGTACCACCAATGTCAATAATTGCTGATGAGTACTGTTGTGACATCTCTGAAAGGGGGGTAAGGTTTTACACATAACAGCATGACAACCTCCTGACACAAAGTCAAGGATGATCCCTAATTTGTTAGATTTCATCAACAGTTCATGATGAAAACTGCTGCTTTACATTCTACATTCACTGTTATAAGGAAAACAAGAGGAAACATTACAACTCCTCGCCCATTATAACGCGGCCAGGAAGGTATTGTTGTGGCCCTGAAGAAGCAACATTAAATGTGTGAAAGGAGTGCTTGGGCCAGTGCTTGATGAAACAGACAGGAGTGCTGACCTCCTGGCACAGAACCTGTTCTTCTCTGGCACCTTCTGCCGCCCACCAGCATCAGCTGAGAGGTCTTCTCTGTCTGGACACAACGGCCTCCTCCCCCCCTCTCTGTGTGAGGCAGGTACAACCTCCTACCCACAAGACCTGTGGCAGAACCATGAATGTTTCACAGAGAAGAAAGGAGACCTCTTCTCAAATGCATGTGCCTCGGTTGAGCTGACACAGTTTTGCAGTGCTGCAAAGATCAGTCAATTCACCAAAGTTTCATGAGAATTGTGTCAACAACTAATTACATGACACTGGTTTATGGACCTCATAAGGTGGAAAGGCTGAGTCAGCCCCAACATGGGTTTATCCGGTGAACTGCAGATAGTAAGGATGTCTCAACAGTGTAACCTTCTGAGATGCTTTTGGCTTACACCAGATACATTAACGAGACTCTCCCAAGACAAAGGAAAGCAGGGCCAGGATCACACAGACAAGTACTCACTTGATGAGCAGAGGCACACACTGGATGTTGGGGATGCAAGAGGTGAAAGGTGAGGCCACCGACGCCTCCTGCTCGGACAGGGAGATCCCAGCGTGCGCCATTTTTAAAGCCTAAAAGGGACATTGGCTGTTATTAACAACATAAAAACACAGAAAATACAATACAATATTCAGAGGTGTAGCTTCAGGGGGTCTTTGGGGTGTTACCCCTCAATAAATGATAAACAATAAATAAATAAACAATAAATGATAAACAGTTGGGTATTGTGACAGGTCAGTGGGATTTCACCAGGACTTTTTACAGACAGACAAAAACGCACACACATCCACTCTCTCTCTGTTTTTAAAGTCCTACAAAATATTGGTTATTTTACTAAATATTGTGTTTACTCTCTTAGTACTCCTCCCAGTCTGCATTCCCCTCCCTTTCTGCTGCCCTTTAGCCCCTCTCTTGCACCCTGCTTGTCATATAATGTATTTAAACATTAGAGGTCAGCCTGATTGTTGGAAAATCTGAAGTTCACCCCCACAAAGTCTTACTGCTTTACCTACACCCCTGACAATATTGAAAGATGTGCTGCTCCGCAGGACAACAAAGTCATGGGACTCCAGAGAGGGAACAAACTAATATTTTTACAATGTTTTCTAGAACACTAACTAAGCCTCATGGGCGTCTCGGCGCTGTACGTGTCTACGTCACTTGCATGCACGCTTGAAATCGGATAGTTTTAGTCAGGACATCACTGTACAGCATTAAAACCGTCTCAACATGTAATGAGGCAGGAGAGACTATGTTACGCAGATTTGTAGAGCGCTCCATCACCTGGGAGGGTATCCTAGCAATGAGCAAGTGTGAGCCTCGCCACCCCAGGGCCTAGTGGGACAATTTGAACACTTAGTTCAAATGCTACATAAATAGATGTAGGAAAGTGGGCCATTAATCGTGGTGGATGTGAGCCAAATGGAAGAAATAAGACCATCAACTTGTAAAACACAGTTTCGATAATTTTAACATTACCTTTTCCTCTGGTAGCTACAGCACAAAGCAGACAGGTTAACTTAGGGAACATGTGTAAAGTACTTCACAGTAACATAACAGTCAAAAAGTCCAAACACAACACATGAAAATCCCACAATCAAACCATAGAAATAGAGACATAATTACTGAGCAAAATCTCCCAAAAATGACAAATATCCAATAAAGGGAACCCAAGATATGCTTTTAGTGCAAAGTTACTAAGTGTGAGGGCACCCTTGCACTAGCAGAGGTACCCCCAAATAGTTCAGGGCAATTTCCCCGGACTTTGTGAGTGCGGGGACGCCATTACACGCGTGCACTACATATAGGTTAATACCTATATGTAGCTTCACAATGGTAACTCCGAATATGGCCATGTAAGATGTCTAAGATCATGGAATTGTCTCCCAATGCCAAATCTGGTATTGGGGTGCCAAACCCATGCATCCCCAGGGCCCCACTATGGACCCCAGGTACTGCCAAACCAGCTCTCTGGGGTTTTCTCTGCAGCTACAGCTGCTGTCACCCCACAGACAGTGTTCTGCCCTCCTGGGGTCTGGGCAGCCCAATCCCAGGAAGGCAGAACAGAGAATTTCCTTTGAGAGAGGGTGTTACACCCTCTTCCTCTGGAAATAGGTGTTGAGGGCTGGGGAGGAGTAGCCTCTCCCAACCTCTGGAAATGCTTTGAAGGGCACAGATGGTGCGCCCTCCTTGCATAAGCCAGTTTACACCGCTTCAAGAAACCCCCGGTCCCTGCTCTGGCGTGAAGCTGGACAAAGAAATGGGGAGTGACCACTCCTCTGTCCATCACCACTTCAGGGGTGGTGCCCAGAGCTCCTCCAGTGTGTCCCAGACTTCTGCCATCTTGAATCCAGAGGTGTGAGGGCACTCTGGAGGCCTCTGAGTGGCCAGTGCCAGCAGCAGATGACGTCAGAGACCCCTCCTGATAGGCGCTTACCTGACTAGGTGTCCAATCCTCCTCTGAGGTCTATTTAGGGTCTCTCCAGTGGACTTTTCCTCAGATAACGACTTGCAAGAATTCAGCAGAGTTCCTCTGCACCTCTCTCTTCGACTTCTGCCAAGCATTGACCGCTGACTGCTCCAGGACGCCTGCAAAACTGCAAACAAAGTAGCAAGAAGACTACCAGTGACATTGTAGTGCCTAATCCTGCTGGCTTTCTTGACTGTTTCCTGGTGGTGCATGCTTTGGGGGCTGCCTGCCTTCATCCTGCACTAGAAGCCACGAGGAAATCTCCCGTGGGTCGACGGAATCTTCCTCCTGCTCCAGCAGGCACCAAACTTCAGCGTCACCGGTACTCTGGGACCTCTCTCATCCTTACGAGCGTGGCCCCTGGAACACAGGTGGTAGACCCAAGTGACCCAGACTGTCCAGTGGTCTAACTGTCCAAATTTGGAGGAGGTAAGTCCTTGCCTCCCCTCTCAGACAGTAATCCTGTTCACTGCGTGAACTGAAGCTGATAGGGCTCCTGTGCACATTTCCACAGAATCCTTCATGCACAGCCAAGCCCAGGTCCCCAGCACTCTGTCCTGCATTGCTCAACTCCCTGAGTTGACGTCCGGCTTCGTGGGACCCTCTTTTGCAGTGTTGAGATGACCACCATGTTCAGACTTCTTGAACCCTTGTTCAAGTGCTTCTGTGGGTGCTACCTTCTTGTGCATGGGCTCTTTATGTTGCTGAGGGCCCTCTCGGTCTCCTCTCCCAAGTGGCAACATCCTGGTAGTTCCTGGGCCCGGGCAGCACCCTTTTTCTTCAACCACAGCTCTTGCAGCTAGCAAGGCTTGTTTGCGGTCTTTTGCCAAAGAAACAACTCTGCATCCCCCAGCACTCCATGGGACATCTTCTGCATGAAGGAGAAGTTCCTAGCACCTTTCGTTGTTGCAGAATCTTCAACTTCTTCCATCCGGATCTGGCATTTTCTACCTTCATCTGGGGTTTAGTGGGCTCCTGCCCCCACCCCCCGGACACTTTCACGACTCTTGGACTTGGTCCCCTTCCTTTGCAGGTCCTCAGGTCCAGGAGTCCATCTTCAGTGCATTGCAGTCTGTAGTGGTCTTTGCAAAATCCTCTATCACAAGTTTAGTGTGTTTCTGGGGAAAGAGTAGTACTTTACTCCTACTTTCCAGGGTCTTGGGGTGGGGTATCTTGGACACCCTTAGTGTTTTCTTACACTCCCAGCTAGCCTCTTCACACTACACTAGCCTAGGGGTCTATTTGTGGTTCGCATTCCACTTTCGTAGTATATGGTTTGTGTTGCCCCTATGCCTATTGCATCCTATTGTATTCTACAGTGTTTGCGCTATTTTTCTAACTGTTTACTTACCTGATTTTGGGTTTGTGTGTATATTTTGTGAATTTTACTCACCTCCTAAGGGGGTATATCCTCAGATATTTGTGGCACATTGTCACTAAAATAAAGTACCTTTATTTTTAGTAACCCTGAGTATTGCGTTTCTTATGATATAGTACCTATATGAAATAAGTTGTATAGTAGGAGCTTTGCATGTCTCCTGGTTCAGCCTTGGCTGCTCTGCTATAGTTACCTGTATCAGCCTAAGCTGCTAGAACACTACTAATCTACTAATAAGGGTGAACTGGACCTGGCACAAGGTGTAAGTACCATCAGGTACCCAGGCCAGCCTCCTACAGTCTCCTTCAGGTGGCATCTTTGAACATACAGCACCCAAAGCTCAGGAGCCGACTCAGTAATAACTGCTGGATCCAGGACTCAAAAGGATCCCTTTCTCCTGTTAATCCTCTGTAGCAGTGGTTCCCAACCTTTGGCCTTCTTCGGACCCCCACTTTATCATTACTGGAACCCAGGGACCCCCCACTGAATCCTAATTGGAATATGGGAACTCCCTACGGAGTCATTATAGACAGCTGGGGATCTAATCTGTTTATATTTTTTAAATTTCTAGGCAGTAGCAGACCCCCTGAGAAGGCTTTGCGGACCCCCCAGGGTTCCCAGGACCACAGGTTTGGAACCGCTGCTCTGGGGCACTCAAAAAAGTAGGGCAGAAGTTTCAAAGATCTGCACCAGCACTGGAAGTACTCCTGTGTATGGATCATTAAAATCATGTGAATGTTATAAATGGAGATTGTCGTCCACCTACCCCACAGTCATTGGCTCCGTCTCCGCACATCCCAACGTAATAACTGCGAAGGAATGGAGAACAGGACATACACAGTTAGAGGCAAAGTGGTATCTACTAGATGACAAATATTGTATTCTTAATTTTCACTTGGGGCTTTTAACAGTAATACTTGTTAGTCAAGTAAAATGTAACATGTACACAACTTTTTTCTGATTGCCAACGGCCAATTCCCAGAATCGTCCAGTTTGTCAATGCAAGAAGGCTTTTTGAAAAGCCAAAGCCATATTTGAGATTCAGCCACCTATTACCGAATAGAGGATTGGGTTTGCAATTCGGTATTAGGAAGAGGCGTCTTTAGGCCATCCCTTCCTAATAATGAATTGCAGCGGTATACAAGAATGTTTTGCGACTGAAATGTAGTCACAAAACATTTGCATTTTACCACATACTTCAAGTAGGTGGAAACCCAACCCCAAAGGATCTCTTCCCCTTTGTGAATGTTTGTAAAATCATCTTTGTAAGAGCAGACAGTGGTCCCTCAAACCACTGCCTACTCTTAAAATATTGAAAAGAAAACTTTTCATTTTTCTTTTCGAAACACATCCCATTTTCCTTTAAGGAAAATGGGCTGCATTTAAAAAAAAAAAGGATTGCTGTAACACAGACTCTGTGGTCTGTTGACCCCAACAGGCCACCATCTATGTGATTTTTGCGACTCTCAGTGGGTCACAGAGCAGAGAGAATTGGGGAAGGAAACAGGAGAATCAAGGAGAGCAATTAGAAGGTGTAATGAAGAAATTCGAGCCAGAAAAATAGAGTCTGAGTAGAAGAAACTGAGACAGAAGACCTGAGAGTATGAAAGGGCGAAAGAGGGCTAAAGCTGAAGGAAACAAGGGATAAGCACACAGGAGAGGGCAAGAGGAAAACCTCTTAGGGTTATAACAACAACAACTTGGGGCCTGATTTAGAGTTTGCAGAGAGGGTACTCAGACTCAAAGGCGACGGAGTACCCACTCTGCTACTCTGAAGGTCTGCGGCCTTCAGTATGTCACTAGCGGAGCCATACACCTTCGACGGCCCAACAGAGTATTGACACCTGAGGTTTTAGCATTTGTCCTCCAGAGCTGGTTTTCACTGCCCACCACCGCCAAGTAAAACCTGGCAGAAGAGGGCAGTGAAAATTGCAAAATGAACCCCAAACCATGGGAAAAAACTGCCATGGCAAAAAAGTTATTTTTTTTTTTATTTTCTAAAATAATATCCTGCTTCAGGATTTTGCTTTTAAAAATAAAAATAAAAGTTGAAATTTTGACAGACGGCTCGTCCATCAAACTTTCAGCGCACTTACAAGAAGCACTGTGACAGAAATGTGTACAGGCTGGCCAACATCTCTAGATTTAGTGGGAAGAGTATCCACACCATGGCGGGGGTAAAGTACATCGGCATGGGAACAGTACATAATCCGTCCATCAAACTCTAAATCTTATTTTTATATAGTTCTTGCTACCACCGTTTAAGGGTTTCACGTCTTTAGATAATACATTCCTGCCACACATTTTAATGGCACTCAATTATCAGCATCAGAAGAATGAAGGATTAAGTCAGCCATGCTGGGATTCAAATTTAGGATTTGCAGTGAATATCGGAGACCTGACCACCACGCCAAATCAATTCACAGGCCTCTGAGACCTGACTACCACTCCAAAGCAATTCACAAGCCTCCGAGACCTGGCCTCCACTCCAGAGCAATTCACAAGCCTCCGAGACCTGGCCTCCATTCCAAATAAACCCACAAGCCTTTGAGACCTGGCCTTAACTGCAGAGCAGTTCACAAGCCTCCGAGACCTGGCCTCCATTCCAAATCAACCCACAAGCCTTTGAGACCTGGCCTTAACTCCAAAGCAACTAACAAGCCTCTGAGACCTGGCCTCCATTTCCAAGCAACTCCCAAGCCTCAGAGACCTGACCACCACTCCAAAGCAATTCACAAGCCTCTGAGAGCTGACCACTGCTCCAAAGGAACTCACGTCTCTGAAACCTGACCACCAATCCAAAGCAACTCAAAAGCCTCCAAGACCTGGAAGCCCTGGTAAAGTGCTCTGGTGAGCTCTTGTGTTATGTGTTATATTTATCGCCTTTGCCAAAGTAACTGAAGGCATTTATAATAAGGATCTCATGCTTTCTGCTGACACTACTGTACATGCAAAAGGGACACAGCTTCGGATTCAAGGTATTACACTACTGCATGAGTTGCAGATGTACTTTGATTAATCATAATCAGTGAAGTAGTTCAGTTCTATGTGAGTAATACACAAAGATACATGAGGTTTTGGCCAAATGCAAAAATATTTTGATATTTTAAACTTACTCAAGTTTTTGAAATTCTTCAACCAAACTTGATTTCTGTCCAGGAGACATTCTGGCAAACACTGTCCCATTTATGAGCAACTGCAAAGAAACATTAATTTATGAAACCTTGGCTTCCAACGTTAATATTGTTTGTATTCATGAATTAACCTTGTATGCCAAAATATGAAAATATGTCTTTAATGAAGTATAGAATTAAAAATTCTAATTGAAAAGACAGAAAATCAAATAAAGAATATAAGTTTGAAATAGAAAAAAAAAAAAACATTGGATTTTCTCCGTTGCCTTTTGGCTAGGTTTGGCTGTACACATAGCACATGCATACACACTAATTTAAAATGTAGGCAAACATTAAAACATATTATCATATTTTGACATGAACATAATGTACAGAGAGGAACAGAATACAACTTTGAGACAAATATTAAAAATCAGAAAGCATGACACCGAAAGAAAGTGAAGAAGAGGATGCAGGAAGGTACAGGAGTTAGATATAGTCTTAGAAATGTTGAGAAACGACACCAACAAAACAACTTCAAATACAAGTATTCCTAATTCTGTCTTTTAGATTTTCAATCTTTTTATTTAGAATTTTATGGAAAGGTACAGAGGCATAGATTATGTCTAGCTTCCTTTATTGCGCCAGCGAACATTCTATTATGAAAAGGCGAAACTGAACACTCCAGACAGGTACAAAGCACTGAACAAGATCTGTGAAATGTTATGGTCGGATTCTGGGTGCGAATGTTGGGTCAATGCTCTTGGATAGGGTGCTTACTGAGACCGCTGTGTCGTAAGGACCCTAGTATGTCTACAAGACTGCTGGTTTAGGGACGGCAGCACCTCTGATTGTAGGTGACTGTGTTACTCCCAGTGACTATGTTACTCCCACAACAGTTGTCAACTGTCAGTCCAACCCTCTGTTGCAGTCTGAGGTAAGGAAACGCTGGTACACTAGAGAACATCAAACTAGTTTTTATTTCTCCAAGAAAGGGCCGGGAAACCACCGCTGTCCCCTCCGTCCAACGCGTTCACCAACCGACCACCTACAAACGCTCGGGCCGGGTGACAGCGGCAGAAGCCACGAACCAACATTCCACAGTATTCAACATAAAAACATAATATATTATCTCCTTTTTTATATATATAATTTTCTCCCACAGCAAACACAAAGATACACCAAAAAGGAAAAAACTAAACTGTAAACTAAAATCAAAACAAATCCTGCAATGAAAGTTGGACAGTACAAATGAAAACAATAAAAAATACATTCACACTAATAACAATAACATTCCTACTAATTACAATAACATTCCTTGAGTTTCGGCGGTACTCGCTTTTCATGTTCAAATCTCCGCAACATGTGTGGATCCAATTTTTTAAAGTTAGACACATGGTCTTCGTAGACCACTTGACCAGGCAACGACTTTTCACTTATTCTCATATCATCGCCACTAAAGCCTTTAACCTTCACAACCTTCCCTGCATTCCACCAATGACCACCCTGGACCATAACAGCATTGCCACACACTTTCCTCATAGTAATGGGACCCCCCCATAGCTGACATCCCCCTCCTTAACAAATGTTTGACATTTGATGCGTACCACATCTCCAGGTTGAATTGAGTGCGCTTTTGTAAAAGATTTTTGATCATATCTAGCTTTCATTCTTTCCTGAGTTTTTATTACCTCTCCCAACATCTTCTCCTGGTTCATATTATCCGTGACCTTACCCGCTACATTAGCTAACCAGGCAGGAAAAAGCCTAGATGTAGAACGTCTTCCCTTGAGAAGTTCAAAAGGAGACATTTTTGTAAGCGAATGTGGGGTAGTATGATAAAACCACAGCATAGAGTTCACTGCCTCTTCTACATCATGCTTACTCGCTTTAGCCCACTTAATACATTCCACCACCACTCTATTCATTCTTTCTACCAAACCATTCATTTGAGGATGGTAAAGTGAGCTGTTCAAATGTTTCACACCTGACTCTACCAGGAATGTTTCCATTTCGTGACTGACAAACTGGACATCATTATCTGAGATTATATACTCCGGAAACCCTTCTCTCCAAACAATTTCCTTGAGGAATTGTACGGCACTACCAGCCGTAGACTTAGCAAAAAAAGGTACCTCAGGCCATTTGCTATAGTAATCCATCAGGACAAATGCATAACGCATCTGACCTGGGAGAAAGTAAAACGGCCCCACCATATCAATACCCACTTTGATCCAAGCTTTGTCAGGTATAGGTATGGGTTGCAAAGGAGGTTTCACAACCTTTAGCCCTTTGTCGGCACTGTTACACACGACACATTTGCTCACAACCATTTCCTCATCTTTTTCCATAGAGGGCCACCAATAATTAGCCCTGACACGTCTCTTTGTCAACATAGCCCCTAAGTGCCCCTCATGTGTGTGGTCCACCAACATTGAACGAATAGCACCAGGGGGAACACACTTATCATTCCTCAAAACAACACCATCTTCAATCGACAACTCTTCACATACCTTGGCATACGGTGTATCTCAGAACTGAAGTTTCTCTCTGTTAGAAATGGGGTCTTTGGTTGGCAGTCAGGTTACCCTCTGTCCAAGCAAGGACCCTCACTCTAGTCAGGGTAAGTCACACACAATCCAAATGATCTTGTGCCCACCCTCTGGTAGCTTGGCACTGAGCAGTCAGGCTTAACTTAGAAGGCAATGTGTAAAGTATTTGTGCAATAAATCATACAATAACACAATATACTACCACAAAAATACACCACACAGTGTTTAGAAAAATATTTAATATTTATCTGGATATTTGCAGGTCAAAACGATCAAAGATGCAATAAGAAAATGTAAAGATATCACTGAAAAGTGATTTAAAGTGTCTTAAGTCTTTTAAAAGTAAACAAAGTCTCTTTCAAGCACAAAGTACCTGGTTTGAGTGAAAAATCTCTGCAAAGGGGTCGCAGAAGAGGAGAAGCGGGAAAACAAAGGGGTGTGCGTCGATTTCTCGGGCCGCACACAGTCGATGCGTCGTTTAGTTTCCACGCAGGGACGGCTGGGCATTGATTTGCGGCGCTCAGTCGTGGATCCTCTTCGGGTTGCGGGGTTTTCAGACGCCCCGGGGTCTGTGCATGGAATCCTGGGCTTGTTGGCAAGCTCTGCATCGTTCTGGTGGGCGATGCGGGGAAATTTCTCCCTCACGGCAGGCGCTGTGTCGATTTCCCCTCTGGAAGTCGGACGGCATCGTCCCAAGTCAGCTGTGCGTCGATCTGGTGGGCCGTGCATCGAAGTTCCAGTCGCACCGCGGGTGCCGCGTCGATCTTTTCCTTGCAAGGTCGAGCGGTGGCGTACCGGTTCGGCGTGCAGTAAATTTTTCTCTGCGGAACAGGCTGTGCGTAGTTTTTAGCAAGCTGTGCGTCAAATGTTTGCCGCACAAGGAGTCCAGTTGCAAGAGAGAAGTCTTTTTTGTCCCGAGACCTCAGGGAACAGGAGGCAAGCTCTATCCAAGCCCTTGGAGAGCACTTCTTCACCACAGCCAGGGAACAGCAAGGAAGCAGGGCAACAGGAAGGCAGCAGTCCTTCACAGAAAACAGTCAGGTGAGTCCTTTGGGCAGCCAGGCAGTTCTTCTTGGCAGGATGCAGGTTCTGGTTACAACTTTCTTCTCCAGGAAGTGTGAGGTGGTAGGGCAGAGGCCCTGTTTTATACCCAAATGTGCCTTTGAAGTGGGGGAGACTTCAAAGAGTGGCTTAGAAGTGCACCAGGTCCGCTTTAAGTTCAATCCTGTCTGCCAGGGTCCCAGTAGGGGGTGTGGCAGTCCTTTGTGTGAGAGCAGGCCCTCCACCCTCCCAGCCCAGGAAGACCCATTCAAAATGCAGATGTACGCAAGTGAGGCTGAGTATCCTGTGTTTGGGGTGTGTCTGAGTGAATGCACAAGGAGCTGTCAACTAAACCCAGCAAGATGTGGATTGTAAGGCATAGGAAGATCAAAGTGCAGGGAAATGCTCACTTTCTAAAAGTGGCATTTCTAAAATAATAATATTAAATCCAACTTAATCAGTCAGCAGGATTTTGTATTACCATTATGGCCATACTAAATATGACCTTCCTACTCCTTTCCGATCAGCAGCTACCACTTCAATAATGTATGGGGGCAGCCCCAATGTTAGCCTATGAAGGGAGCAGGCCTCACAGTAGTGTAAAAATGAATTTAGGAGTTTTGCACTACCAGGACATGTAAACTACACAGGTACATGTCCTGCCTTTTACCCACACAGCACCCTTCTCTAGGGGTTACCTAAAGCACACCTTAGGGGTCACTTATGTGTAGAAAAAGGGGAGTTGTAGGCTTGGCAAGTATTTTTAAATGCCAAGTCGAAGTGGCAGTGAAACTGCACACACAGGCCTTGCAATGGCAGGCCTGAGACAAGGTTAAGGGGCTACTTAAGTGGGTGGCACAACTAGTGCTGCAGGCCCACTAGTAGCATTTAATCTACAGGCCCTGGGCACATACAGTGCACCTTACTAGGGACTTATAAGCAAATTAAATAGTCCAATTGGGTATGATCCAATGTTACCATGTTTAAAGGAAGAGAGCATATGCACTTTAGCACTGGTTAGCAGTGGTGGAGTGCATAGAGTCTAAAAACCAGCAAAAACAGTGTCCAAAAAGTGGAGGGAAGCAGGCAAAATGTTAGGGGTGACCACCCTAAGGCTGTCAGATCTAACACTCTCCTTTGGCCAACCATTAATAATATGCTGCTTAACAATGCCCAACACCACATCGTTGCTCTCAGCTGTTCTCCACCCTGTTTCCGTACAGACTTTGGATTCTACCACATCCACAGATGCTATAAAGCAATCTTCCAGATCATCATCAAAATCAGTAGTAACCTGCTCACTAATAGGTAACCGAAACAAAAAGACTGCTGTAAATTTGTTTTTCCTGGAATGTACTTAACCTGGAAATTATATTGTAACAATTTTGTGGTGAGACGTGCAATGCGTGGGGTAGTGTAGTGGATTTTGTCGCCATTCAAAATGTACAACAACGGCTTATGGTCCATTTGAATCACATAATTCCTACCCCACATATTGCTCCTAAATTTCTCACTCGCCCAGTAACATGCAAGTAACTCTTTCTCAAAACAGAGTAATTGAGCTCAGGTTCACGTAAAACTCTTGAGGCTTAACGTATGACTTTCTCATTTTCACCAGGACCCTAGGACAAAACTGTGCCCAAGCCATACCTACTAGCATCCACATTGATGATGCATAGTTGGTTGGGGGTCATAAGGACTCAGTGTTCTAGCATTAACTAATTCCTGCTTAACTTTGTCGAATTTATTTTGACACTCACTATCCCATACAAACAGAACCTTGTTTTTAAGCATATTAGACAAAACTTTCATTTTACTGGCATAATGTGGAATGAACCTGGCGTAATATTGAGACATGCCAATAAACAAATGTAATTCAACCTTGTCCTTGGGTTTGGGAGATTCTAGAGCCACTTTAGCTAAACCTGGCCTCAGTGCTATACTTCGCTTGACACACAATGCCCCAAAAATTAAATCTCTTTTTTGAAACATTCTCATTTTTCTTTCTTTACGCGAACACCGTTTGTCTGAAATATCTTGAACACAGATCTAAAAATTTCATTGTGGTCTTCCAAACATTTAGCATGAATCAAAGCATCTTAGAAAATTAGAACTCCTTTGACATTACGTAAGAGTTTGTGCATTATGCGTTGAAATGCTGAAGCTGCGGGTGCCAACCCAAACGGCATCCTGCAAAACTGGAACGTGCCAAACGGGGAATTGAAAGCTGTATAATGGAGTGACTCTTCATCCAACACCACTTGGTGATAAGCAGATGCTAGATCAATCTTTGAAAACCACTCAGAGCCTCTAAGTTCTTCAAGTAGATCACTGATTTTGGGTAGGGGATATGAATCAACCCAAATTCCTTTATTCAGACTCCTCAAGTCCACACACACAAACGCATGTCCCCATTCCGTTTCCTAGCAACCACCAATGGTGAAAAGCCACAAACTAGACTCAATTGGTTCTATAACGCCATTGTCTTGAAGCTTGTTTAGCTCAGATTTGAGATCATCCCTCAAACTAAATGGAACAGACCTGATTCTATGTTTTACAGGAATAGACTTCTCTTTTATTTTTATCCTATGCTTGAAACCCACAATTTTTCCCAAACCTTGGGCAAAAACACTGGGAAATTCATCCTCAAACTGTGTAAATGTTTTAGAGTGTTCGACTACTAGGGCTTGTGCCTTTGCTCCGGGTTTAAGTACCATACCAAATAATCCTTGGTGGAACCAGCCCAAAATCTTCGAACCTTTGTATGCCACGTATATTTTCCCAAAGATCTTGCGTCCCTTGAACTCTAGACGGTCTTCAATATATCCTTCTAAATCTATTTTCCTGCCTTCATGAGAGACAGGTGCCCTATCTGGTGGAAACAATTTCTGGTCACCCCAAGTGTTGTGAAACAACTCTGATGTGATCATCGTAATGCGTGCCCCTGAGTCAACCAACAAGTGTAACCATTTATCTCCTACCGGAATGTCTACAAGGGGATCAATACATTGGTTATGGTCTCTAACACCCATGCCGTTATCATTGACTACAACAATCATATCCAGAAATGCCTTGGCCAAAAGTTTATCTCTGTTACCATCGTCTTCATCTACTACACTACTTACTTTTAGTTGCTTATTGTATGTAGAATGACAAACTTTAGCAAAACGACCTAGTTTACCACACTTCCTACACACAACATTTCTTGGCAGGACAACTTTTGCCTTCTCTGTTGTGTGGTGCATAAACACACCAAAAACATACGTTAGAGCACCTGAAGAAATTGTTCCTAGACTTCTTGAAATCATTTTTTTGGACACTCCAGTTTGTACAACTACGTTGACATGAACATGCTCATTGTCTTTCAAGCCGGGACTAGCCGTGAGTTCCTGTAGTGAAATCTGTGCTAGTTCAGTACTCTTGGCAACTTTAATGACGTCCTCTAAAGTTGGATTTCCCATGCTCAATAGTTTTTGTTGAATGTGTTTGTCAGTGCAATGACCAATAAACTGGTCTCTTATCAATGGGTCTTGGAGATCCCTAAAATCACACTGGGAAGATAACTGTCTAAGCGCACTGCTATATGCATCAATGTCTTCATTTTGGAGTTGAGAACGCATAAAGAATTTGTGCCTCAAAACTACCAAACTTGGTAGTACGTTGAACGTTGTAGTCTATTTCTTGGTGGCTACTTGATAGTCATCTAACTCTTCTCCATTTTGTGCAAAATTCCGGTAGGTGTTTAAAAATCTCTCTGTCTTCATATCCCAAAGAATGTAGCAAAAAACACTTTTTTCTTTCCAGTCTGAATAGCCCCAAGATAAGTTTCAAATAAATCAAACCATTGCCTCCATGGGATGGCAGGCGCACCAGGCAACTCCAAGAATGGTGGTGGAGAATTAACTGACTGCATGGTTCACCACCCGTAAAAAAACAATTCAAGCACACATATGTGAGTAATATAGTTAACAGTATGCTTTTTCCTAAATAAACTGTATCTGTCAGTTCTGCTAAATGCTGTGTGAACTTCTCTTCACAAGTCTGTCAGTGTACTGTAAATTCACCAGATATTAGTGAGTAAAGAAGATCTAAATCAGGCTACTATGCACATGTAATGTAAAAACACATCCAAGATGGCGCCTGAAGCCAGCTTCACACAACTTGAGTCACCATCGTTCCATCTGTAAAGTCTTCGCCTCCATGAATCGCGTCGCCTGCGTGTAAAGCCGGTTTATTACACGCGTATGCAAAGCGGGTCAAGAAACAAGTGTCCAAAAGCCGCCCGTCGGACTCAATGCCTGCCACCATTGGCGTGTTGAGAAATGAGGGAAACCAACAGTTGCAGTACGCTCTCAACTTAGAGCTAACAGAAGACAGCATGGGTCATTAGGCGGTGGCTTCCCCTCTCCACTCGTCGCCAAAAAAGATGTTGCATTCTGAGGTAAGGAAACGCCAGTACACTAGCATTCATCAAACTGGTTTTTATTTCTCCAAGAAAGGGCCGGGAAACCACCGCTGTCCCCTCCGTCCAACACGTTCACCAACCGACCACCTTCGAACGCTGGCCGGGTGACAGCGACAGTAGCCACAAACCAACATTCCACCGTATTCAACATAAGAACATAACACCCTACCGGCTCGCTAGCAGCACCTCAACGAAAACATGAACAGTAAAGGTGATTTCTGGCAGCCTAACATATGGACTCTGAAATCCTTTCAGGGATTTGAAGTGCAACAAGTCTTACCCTTTTCTCTCATTAGAAATGAGTCTTTTACACACACAGGCAGAAGGAAGATTTAGAACAGTTTTCAACATATTTATTGAAAACTCTGCAATCTGCGATAAAATAAATGAGCTGCAATGATTAGGATAATGACAAGAGACAAAATCAGGAATGTGAAAATAAGCTATGTGAATATGAACAATCCTAACATTTAGCAATAAACATGAATACAAAACCCCTCACTGAATGTTTCAACCAACACCCAACTCCTCAACACAAGTCAGTCTGCCTCAGACCCAACCACAGCATGGAAACTGCCATCATCGCTGCCACGGATGAGGTCACCATGACTGTGGACATAGGAGTCATGTCGGCACTCATTCTTATGGACCTCACTGCGGCATTTCACACAATCTTGCAGCTCATGCTCATACAATGCTTACACATCAGAAACCAAGGATACTTACTCCAATGGATCTTCTCCTTCCTGACTGGAAGGGCCCAGTCAGTCAACCTGGCACTATACACCTCGGACTCCCATGACCCCATCTGTGGAGTTCCGAAGCAATTCTCACTGAGCCCAACCCTCTTCAACGCATACTAGGCTGATGACATGCAACTCATTCTTGCCATCACAGACAAGACACCCATTACCCAGATCAAGTTCAATGCCTGCATGACTGAAATCGTTGACTGGGTGAAGACCAATTGTCTAAACCTAAACACCGACAAGCCCGAAATCATGGTCCTTTGGGAAAAGCACTTCACCATAGGACTCCACCTGGTGACCAACAGGGCTAGGATTGACACCCCCCCATTCACCCACGTCAAGAACCTTGTGATTGTCATTGATAGCAAATTAAACATGACCACGCAACAGCATCACTGCCTCAAGCTCCCATACCCTCAGGATGCTGAAGAAGATTTTTCTAATTCCTCCCATTCAGCACTGCAAAAACAGTCATGCCCGCCCTCATCACAAGCAAGATGGATTACAGGAACACCCCCTCTGCCAGGATAATAAAAAACATTTTTTAAAACTTACCCGAAGGCTGGAGACTATTCCGAACTCAGCGGCCAGAATACTGCCACACCATACCACAACATATCATTCACACCATGCCACAACATACCATTCACACCATACCACACCACAACAATGCAATACCATACCGTACCCTACCACACCATGCTATACCATAACATACCATTCACACCATACCACACCACACGATGCCATACCATACTATACCGTACCCTACCACACCACTCCATACAATACCACAACATACCATTCACACCATACCACATGATGCCATACCATGCCATACCACACAACACCATACCATAACACACAGCATACCATTCTCACTACACTATACAACGCTATACCATACTGTGCTATATCCTACCACATGACGCCATGCCGTACCCTACCACACCACAACATACCATTCACACCATACCAAACCACACAACGCCACACAACGCCATACCACAACCTTCCAACCACACCTTACCACACCACGCCATATCATATCATGTCATACCATACCACACCACACTATACCATC
Source organism: Pleurodeles waltl (assembly GCF_031143425.1). Lineage (NCBI taxonomy): Eukaryota > Metazoa > Chordata > Amphibia > Caudata > Salamandridae > Pleurodeles > Pleurodeles waltl. The sequence continues at coordinate 1,748,612 of NC_090450.1, read as the reverse complement.
TATACTATACCAATGTGCTTGCTTTACTAAGCAAACTACAAATATCTGAATATACATATCAGCTGCATGGAAAGTAAAATCTAGACATTTAGGTCAGGTGATGTCGCTGGACAGCAGCCCCCACTCTAGAAATTGTTCCAGCACCCAGGGGCGGCCCCTCCGCTACGGCGGAAGAGCATCGCCCCACTGAGGAAAAGCAGAAATTATATTTCCGCCTTCGTAGGGCGGGGTGGAGCCAGCCTCCTCCAGGTCATGTGGAGGATGAGTGGTATGTGTGCTTCTAAGTGCGTATGTCAGTTTGGCCAGCCGTCCGAGGCCGGCCAAAGTGACATGTGCACTTAGAAACTCTCCACCCGGCTATAAAATACAGCTGGGTGGAAACCAAGTGCAGTACTCCACTCCCTCCCTGAGTGGCATTTCTGCCCGCTCAGGCAAATCACGACACTTCTTGCATGCTGTCTAACAGCATGAGAGAAGCACTGTGAGTGGTTGGGGAGGGAAGCACATGAGATGTAGCGGCTGGAGGGAGCAGTCGGTCATGGAGGGGCAGGCAAGTCTATTTATTTATCTATTTTATTGCCCCCCCCACAACATACCTCGCTCCGCACTCTGAACCCCCCCACCCCTTCCTGTCAGCAGCTGCGACTGGCCAACACCACTGGGAAAGATAGATATACATGAATTAAGAAAAAGAGAGAATAAAGAGAGAAGATGAAGAGAGTTAAGAGAAATGAGAGAGGAAACCAGAGTATAGAATGGATAGCTGAACAGACGGCCTGATTTAGATTTTGGAGGAGTGGTTACTCCATCGCAATGGCTGTGGCTCTCTCGTCCACTGAAATCTAAATACCATTGTTTTCTATGTGATTTAGATTTCAGAGGACAGGATATCTGTCACGAGAGTAACCCATCTGCCGAGATGTAAATCAGGCCCAGTGATGGAAAGGAGGGAAAGAGACAGAGGTGAGTTAACAAAAGAGGAAGTGCGGAGAGAAAAGGAGATGTGATAGTGGGGAGAAAAAAGAGAAAGGGTGGAGTAATGGTGCAGGGCTGTTTTGAACATCTTTGCTGGGCCTACTGGACAAGCTGAACAGTCCAGACTGTGGTGATTTCAGGTATCAAGCATGTTCTCAACTCGGCCATTTGGAGTCCTTTCTTCGACCACACTGTACTCGGGGGTGTATTAAGACTGTGGCACAGTATGTGCAGAGAAAGGGTGGAATCTCAGCCCAGCTGCAGTGACAGCTCCCGTACCCTAGGAAACTCACCTTCACTTTGAGTTGCCAGGGGACAGTCACAGTCCACACCAAGGACACATAGACAATATGTAGGGTAAAGCAAATTTCACTGTATGGATTGGTAATAATCTGTGTGTGGCAGATTATTTAGCATTTCCTGCGGGTGAGCAAAAGCTGTCACTGCCAGTAAGGAAAGGCTCAATGACTGGTACCAACAGTCCCGCAAGAGCTGAGGCGGGGCCGGGCCATAGTGGGAAACCAAAGCGGCCCTGGCAAAAATGCTCAAACCAGCCTTCCCTCCACCCCCATCATCCTCTCATCCATTATCTCTCTTTCCATTTATCCATTTCCTCTCACTCATTCTCCACTCTCTCTCTTCTCCCTCTCTGATCTCTCTCTTTCTACAATCTCACTCCCTCACTCCCTCCCTCCCTCTCTCTCGCTTTCTCTCTCTCTCTCAAAGCCTCATGTGCCTGCTGCAGTTAACCTCAGGGAGCTGGAAAAAGTGACAGAGGCACCAGTAGAGACCCTAGACTTTCACAACCAGCCTCCTAGGGCACCAGCCCAGGGGGGAATGCCTGGTGGAATAAATGAACACTCCAGCCCTTAGACTGGCCTGTTCAGCATCTCTGCTCCTGCCTTCTACCACAGCTCTGCCAGGGTCTTCCCAGAGATTTCACATTCAAAAGAATGGTCCAACACCAATGATGCCTGAACCTCTGTGAAACATGGTGTTCGGGGGGGGTGGGACCTTCACTTGTCTCTCTCATGAGGCAGGGCTCACTAGGGCTCTCAGGAGGTACAGACTATAAATGACTAAATACGTAATAAATAATTTGTTTTTAAGCTTGACTTATGTATTTCTGTTTTCTAGACCACAGAATGGCTTGCCTCAGAAGTCAAGAGAAGGTGCATCATGAATCAGGGTCTCAATACACCAAAAAGGAGTAGGCCTTCTGGTACAAAACCCATAGTTAAGTCATGAATGAGTGCTCACCAGTGAAAAAGAAGGGTAATTTTTTGCATTCTCGACCGACATCACTTTTTGTTGTAACCAGAGCCACCTTCATCGCCCAAAATCATGGAAGGTCCTCCAAACCTGGGCTCTTACCTCACTTTAAGACGCTAGAATTGAATAAATTTTTTGTTATGTTTGCACTTTTAAAGGTTTGTATGACTGCTACATGACTTACTAAAGAATAAGCTGTAAACAGATTGTCGGGCATATTAAACTAGCATGTGAACAGAAATTGAGATTTGAGGGGGTGGAAATAGTTTGCGGCAAGGTTCCACCCTACCTTTGGAAGAAGGGTCTTGAAATGCTGCAGGATCACCTGGTAGGACTTCCCATTCATGGCAAAATGGTAGTAGTTCCGCTGGTCCAGCGGGCCGGAGAACTCGTCAAAGCTGACATAATTGTCCTGAAGGAAAGGCACAGGTTACTTCCAGATTAAAAGAACTTTTCAAAAACTGTTTTTACAGCAACACTTGCCTAATCTTTGATCTACTTGTATCTAGAGTTATCCTTACATCCTTTCGGTGAAGGTGAGGGATGTGCTGGTCGACCACTTGGATTTATGGGACATTCTCTTCATTGCTACAATGGTTATGGACGTAATGCACAAGGAACCTGGGAGAATTATCAGATATTTAGTGATTAAAGTCATCAGTTTGGCTATTGCCTTCCTTTGACCTTCTGCAGGACATCCTTGCACTATGACTGTTTGCATCCCGAAGCAATTTAGACCTATTGCCAACCCAGGGACTCAAGCCCGAGTTTACATATATGGAGTTTATGTGATCTTTGTTCTTACCCTTGCTATCGCCTAGTTTTGTGTAGTACATTAAAGTGGTGCTTCATGGAAGAGAGAGACAGGTCACAATCTGGATGTGTGTATGGAACTTTCTCAATGCCAGGGCTGGTTAGAGACCACAACAAACACAGCTTTGTGCAAAGAATGTGTTTGATTGCACCATCATCTGCACTACAAAAAAGTTGTTACACACAAATCAGCATTGTTGGATCACTGGACCTAGTTGAAAATTGCACTCAGATTTTGAAACTTGCAAAGTTTTATAAATAACTTCATGAATTGTCTTGGAGGAAACCATCAGTATTACCCTTAGTTCATAAATACCCTGAGGGTGGGAACAGTGGTGGTGAGAGATCAATGGATCGAAGATCGCGAGGTATCGCATTTACCAGGAGGAAGCTTCTAAAACTGGAGGTCCAATGAGAGTGGGGGAGCAGTTCTGGGGTTCTTCAGAAGGTATGTGTTCGTAACATGTGGGTGACTGACTACATAAACTGGCTTCATTTAAAGAGGAGGAGCTGAAATGTTTGAGTTTACAAATGCTATACAGATGAAACTGACAAGAGATGAAATCTGAGAAGCTGACCACATAAGTTGAGTACAATGTCCAAGCTGCATTTAGGAATGGAGTAGGAAATTAAGTTAGGAGATGGGGCAGGAGGTGGAAGACAAGTAGGGAAAAAAGAACCTGAGTTGTCCCATGTCTAAGGTTCAGAGAGCGAGATGCTCTCCAGGTGTCCACAGCCAATAAACACACGGAGACATGTTCCTGTAGTGCAGTAGAAAGAAGAAGAGAAAGAGAAGATCTGAGACCCATCTACATTGAAGAGTTAACCAACACCATATTTATAAAGAACAAAAAATGGCAGAATAGAAATAAGCATGAAGCCAGGAGAGACCTTTGAGGAACAGCAGAGTGAGCAGCAACACAGGCAGAAAAGATCCCTTCCAGTAAGGAGTGAGGGAACGACCAGTAAGTTACGAAGACATCTAGTTAGGAACCGTGCCTTTAGTATCCAAGAAAGAAAGAGTTTAGTAAAACAGAATTAATACGAGCAGCTAAAAGGTCAGAGAGAATTAAGAAAGAGGATTGGCTGTTGTGCAAGACTGTAGGAAAATGTTATTAACAGAGCTGAGCAGCTTCAGTTGGATCTCAAGGATGAAAGCCAGACAGAGCAGAGGAAAGAAGAGTCAATTGAGAAAGGGGACACTTAGGAGAAAACTATACACACCAGACTCACTGGAATGTATAGAAGCAAGAAACAAATGAGCAAGGTCATTGGGATTCAAAGTTTGTTTCTTTGTTATGTAAACTATGTGTTGAGGGAAAGGTCCAAGGAAGAATAGAGAGTTCAAAGAAAGTAACATACAAAAGTTGGTTTGCAGTTACACAACACTTTCATACCCCTTCCAATTTTGTTCTGCCACTTAGTAGCCACAGGTAGTCTTGAATGTGCCTACATGGGGTGGTGAGAGGGAGGTGTTAGTACTCACAAAGGTCCCATTGGTCGGCTTCTTGTCTTCCATGGATTTCCAGGTTATGGACGCAGGAACGGATCCTTCGGGCTCACTTGCTTCTACCAATATCACCTTACTCGTTCGTGAAATCATTCCTGAATTCTTTGCAACAGTCACCGCCGTCTGGAGATTGTCACCTAAAGATCAGAGCAGGATCAGTCAGATTAGTTTTTTATTGAAGGTGGAATTTGAAGATGTTTGCTTCAATTGTGACACATATTGTGATCTGTGGTGTTGTGGTTTCACATGCTAAATTCTTGCTTTTGTCCTCTACGAAGATTGAAAGGATTCCTGGTGTTTCTCCACCAGGCAACATGTTTTCTCCAACGAGCAAGATCCTTTTCACAATCCTGGAATACAGTGAAGCCAAACACTATCTGTGGAGTGCCAGCCCAGCTACTTGTGCACTTGTGCCGTAATTCGTACAGGACAATATGTGCAAAATGTTTCTCCACAAGTTTAGAACATGTGGAACATTCCTTTGCACAGTTAGGAGAACACCCTACTGTTTCCTGTGCAGTATATCTTCTGTAGAGCCATTTATTTGGTTTCAAACAAGAATTTACACAACAAATGGTCTCAAAAGGCAATTTTCACCCTGAAGTCCTAACGCAAAAACATAAAAAACTACAAAAGGTCTTCCAAGATAAGGTTGAAAAAACTTCACAACTTTGTAGACTGAACCACCGGAAGCTGAAGGATACACGAGTTCAATGAAAGACTAGCTCAGATCCTTTTGAAGGACACGTGCCCGAGGCACCTTGTTTGTAGAAGGTATCACGTGTGCAAACCCACATTTTGTCTAGAATACCTTTCTCAGCAAGCATGGCTTTTTGGCCAAATTTAGCGTTTAGTAGGTTCTAATGTCACTCATAATCACTGTATTCCCCAGAATACGTTTTAGTTTATTGTGAAACATTTCTTATATCCGGAGACCATGCCTCAGCGGCACTGATTCTTCTTTACCGGCTGTCTACAGGTATTTACCACATTTGACCACAGAGACAGTGAGGTATTGGACGAGGATATTTTATGGCAGCGTTTGAATCTAGCAGTTATTAGTACCTTTTATACAGACTTATGCAAACATTAAAATGATAATACAATAATATAACTTCATATTAACCTTTGTTTTTACATTGAATTTCTAGGGTTTCTTTTAACATAAACTAACATTTAATTACCATACCCAGCTAGACAAGCCCCTCAAAGTGCATAGCCTTTGGCCATGTGTAGCGAGGCCCTGCGCACACCTGGCAAGTGGCCACCCTCAATGGACACTAAGCCCTTCCCTTTATTTATTTTTTATTGTTTTCTGGCCTCAGATTTTCCACTGGAGCTTTGAGGGGTCAGAAAAACAATGTTTAAAAAAGGTGTGTGGTTTGGTGTTCGGCAGCCCCACATTTTTTTATTTGACCACAGGGTTTTTATTTTATTTTATTTTTTTATTTTCGGCACACAGGCTCCAAGTTACCAAGTCCTGTTATGGAGGCTCCAACGTTTTTGTTCAGGTTGCAGCCAGCCAATCAGATTGCAAGCTCCCGCAGGATTGCCTATCTGCTTGCTTTATTTTATGAATTTGCGCTCCCAAAGGACTCTGTGAACCAAGCGTCCAGATATCTATACATTTTGAACCTTAATTTCTCAAAAACTAGTATACCAATTCATATAATTCCCGCGTTCTGGGGAAATTTCTAGCTTTCTGACAAATTTGCTGCAAGTGTGTTGAGCCATTTTGGCTGTAGCTGTGTTCAAAGATCCCTGTGGAACTTGCACAGGGAAATGGAGCTGTGGGACCCCCCCACCCCTCCCTTTCTCTTGTCCCTCTATTGACTATCACCCTAAAACATTTCAGGAAGGAGCAGAGAAGGATATGTATGGCAAAGATATTTTATTAGAACTATTCTATAAAATTGGCAGCGGTAATCATATTCTATGAGTCAAACATTCCCTGTTAGAAGGGGAAAGTTGAATGTTTGAGTCCTAAAATATGATTAGAAAATTTGATTCCAAAAGGAACAACTGATTGTAATAAAAATTGGACGTCATTAACATAGAACACCTACTCAGATCACAAGCAGGATGGCCACCATGTTTAGCAGCGGTGTACAAAGAAGTGGCTGGTGTGTGTGTTGCTCTTTAATAAGTGGTTAATCAGACAATCTTCACAAGATCTTATTTCAGGTGGGGGTCCTTTCTTTGCTCCCTGAAGAAGCAATGCTGAAAGGTCCACAATCATGGGGTCAAGGGCAAACATTCCTGATGCAGATGGCAACCAATCATTGCTCAACAAAGTTTCCCATCTGAGCAAGCACTCAATATTCTCACAGCTGATTCACCACGCTGTGGGGTGCAGCTCTTTGCTGTAGAGTGAAGACTACATACACAGTGTGTAAACTGCTGTTTTAAGTCTTCGTACTGTTCCATACTCATGCATCATACCAAGTCATTGTCAATGTATTTATTCCAAAATGTATGAGTGATAAAACCAGTTGTTCTACCCAAGTAAGTGTTTCAGCCACCATGGCTGTACACAAGCACAGTTTCCATTTCATTAATTCACATACCAGTGATCATCACCATCCGAACGCGGGCCCTACTGAGCTCCTGTAAGACTGGACTCGTCTCTGGCTTCAGTCGGTTCTCCATGATAAGGAGGCCCATAAATGTCAAGTCTGACTCTACCTCCTCCCTGGAAGAAAATGAGAGAAAAAGTGGTCAGCAACATATCACCTTTGTTGCACAGGTGTCAATAAGTCTCTGAAAATATTTGGCAAACACTGAGGAAGGGTTTCAAGAAGTGTGCCTGCTCCTTGCTCATGTATGCGAGAGAAGGTGCACTTGAGATGACCTGCTTATCTCACCCAAACTAGGCATGGCAGCCATGTTGCCTTCAACTGAGATAGTGAATGTTGTAACAGGTATGTATGATCCTCACATCCTTCCAAGCCTTGTGTCTTGATACACTGCCTTCTCTCAGGGAGGGCAGGGGTTCAGAGCTGCAGTGGAAAGCGGAGCGACATTAAAACTGCTGAGACAGGACTCTCAACTGTAGACTCAATCATTTAGTCCACAGATCCACTGTTATGTTTACAAGGCTAGGAGACACCTGGAAGTGCCACATAGGTGGAGAAGAATTACCCAGTCCACAGTTCCACTGAGAGGGCCACCCAGTTGTGAGTTCTGAAGAAAAGTCACTCTTGAGAAATACCAAGGCAGCCAAGAGTCCTCCAGGCCACAGATGAACTGTTTAGTCCACCGAGCTGGGAGTTACTAAGAACAGACACCCTTGTGAGATACAGAAGCAGCTGGGAATCATTCAGTCCATACACACATTGTGAGGACCACACGGGTGTGAGTTACCTGGAAGAGCAATCCTGGTGAGGAACAGAGCCACCCGAGAATCATCCAGCCAACATACACCTCGAGAGGTCACCCAGGTGAGAGTGAAGAAGAAGAGCAATCCTGCTGAGGTACAAAAGCAGCTGAGAATAATTGAGTCCACAGAGCCATTGTTAGGTCTACCCAAGGCAATCACCCAGGTGATTTATGGAGGCAGCTGACATTCACATGGACCACAGACACCTTGTAGGGTACATGCAAGTGACACACAGACGGCCCTAAGAAGTATCTACTGACAGAGCCTTATTAAGTCCACCAGGATCAAGAATGTGAGGGCCAATAGAGAATTACTCAGTCCCACAGCCCTTGCCATAAGAGGTGCCAACCTGACAAATCTCATCAATTAGAAACACCCCACAAGGAGAAAGAAGTCACCTTGCACTGTCCTCTGAATCCCTTCTGTGTCAACCCAGACAGCAAAGGATGCCATTCTGAACTGATAAAGCAGTGAAAAACGTATTAAGTGTTCCATCCAAATACTGGCAGATTTCAAGGTACCTCTTCAGATTTGTAAGTTGAGAGTGATGCCTCGTCTCCAGAGTTTTACAGGCCAGCCCGATCACACGGAATCCCTGCATGGTGTAGTGTTGTAGTTCACTCAAAAAGTTGTCTGGCACTGTTGAGACAGAAACAAAGAACATCAGTGTGGGCTCCTCACACTAAATGACTGAATGCGGTGATGTTATTCTACAAACTGATATCAAGAGCTCTACTGTGGGTCTCCTTTCACAATCCAAAGGCTCAAAGCATACATCAAACTGCACCTGCACATAACTATATGACATGTAGGTGTTACTAAGCATTAGTAGAGGGCACCTGTGTCAGTGGTGTGGTCTTGTAGCATTGTACGCTGTCGGAAAGGAGGTGTCTCAAAGGGCCTGAGTGATGTGGATCTTCACTACATTCTTATCTTGGTCATTCGGTGTTGATGACCTCCATGTGGTGTTGAGGCTCTTCCCCCATGCTTTGCCTCCCTTTAGTGTCTCCCTCTGACCAGGTCAGTGTTTCTCTCTCTAGGAGTCCACAATTCCGTCACCTGTTTCTGAGCCTTGCTTATAGGTCTTCATGTTTCTACATCCACAAACCACATCCATCTGGGACCTCAAGTACCTCCAACAGCAGATGTATTTTCTCTGTCCTCCCATTCCCCATTGTCTGCTCACTGTCTAAGGTGTGGAAAGATATATTAATACCCCACTAATAGTAAAAGGGGGGTTAGGTTCATATCAATTCAACCTATTTTCCAACCCGATAGAATTGTGTCCTTGCCTGACTGTCACCTTTACTTGATGTCCATGCTTCCTTGTCCCAGTTTCCATGCTCTGCTGTCTTTTTATTAACATTACTATGCTGAGCCTCTTTGCCCTTGGCTTCCAGTTTCCCTCTGTTTCACCAGCTTGTTAGGATCATGTGTGTGGATCTCGGTGCCAGGATCCAGGTCTCAGTGTACAGATGTCTGTGTTGCCCCATTGCAATATTTCTGTGCTCCTGACCAAACGCCTGCATCTTTCTCTTCCAGTGAGTTTCCTTCTCCCATGCTTGTGCCTGGCTTCCAAAGGGATTATCACTGTAAGCCTCAGTTTATTTCTCCCACTCTAGTGTTCTTTTCTTGCTTCCATGGTTTGTTCCTTCAACAAAGCACCTTCTCGTCTCAGTGTCTGGTGCTTGTCCGGATGTTCCTGTATTCCTAACCCTGAATCTGCGCCTCTCAGCTGCAGCCAGTGTCTGGTGAGTAGGTCAGAGAAAGGACCCATAAAACTTCATTAGGAACAGCTGTTTGTGGAAGGACCAAAAGCAACCCCACTACGAACAGCACTTTCTACATAAGGAAAAAAATTATTTTCCCAATGTCAGGTACATATTTACAGAAACCAATGACATTGAAGAAACACCCTTTCCAAACTCCAAGTCAATAAGGAACTTTTGAAAAGCAAAATAAAGAGGCAGGGATAACCACAGGGTATTTTGATTATGATTTTTTAATTTCTTGGGCAGGGAAGTGGGCCACCTTGAAGACTCTGGTTCACATGCCAGCTCATCCCGTGCTGCTGCATCGTTCTTGCTCCTGTCATCTTGCTTTTCCCTGCTTTTTTTAGTGTCTTCTCCTTGCTTTTCCCTCATTTCCACTGCTTTCTCCTTGATTTTCACCATTTTTTATGTGTGGCTTCTCCTTGCTTTTCCCGCATTCTCACTGCTTTCTCCAGAGCCTGCAAGCATCTGGATAGCCTGTGGGTGGTTTGCCGCACTTTACAAATCCTGATTGGTTAATTGATAACTGCAAATTGGAAGAACTTCTCCACATATCTAAACTAGCAAGCAAAAGAAAACTTGAAAGATTAGGACTCCTCTAGACCAATAACATTTTGTTGTGATTAAGAGAGGATTGTATTTTCACTCTTACATTTGAAGGGTTGGAGGATTCTGGTTACCTTTCTTAAGAAGAAATGACACTCCAGAGGTGTACAGGGTCTCATTGCTAGCACATGGGTAAAGTAAACCAGATAGGCAATCCTTCTCGGTGTCCCTACGTCACAGCCACCAACTCTAACAAAGGGAGCTGAAAGGGCGCGCTTTGTGGGGCTTTTGCACTATTATTCTTTCTTGGGAGTTTTTACTTCTTTCATTTGGACCGGTTTCTTTTTCACACATCTTTAAAACTATTTCCATGCTGTTGAGCCCCAGAACATTTTATTTCCAGTAATCTGTAAATGCACCTGTGTCTTGTCTGCAAAAACTCGCTACCATCTCCGGAGCGCCTTTCATGAAGGCCACGTGGTCGTCCCCTTCGATGACCTGCGTGATAACCGACATCCGCTGGAGCCCAGAGGAAAATGGGAACTGGTGCAAAATGGTGATGCCTGCCACAGAGACCTGGGTAGAAAACATAACAGTATGGTACATTACAATAGAAAGACCTTCAAGTCTCAGAAAATGAAAATGATGCAATTTTCCCAAGCTTGCATCGTTGTCATGTTCTGCAGCACATTTTTTAGCTCCCATTGTAGACACCTGAAGCAGCCAGAGAGAGGCAACATGGTTTCTGCCACAAAACTACTTTACTTAGTCAACATTGGAGGTTTAAAAGCACAAATGAAGTTAAGTCCTTAAGTTACCCTTTTTCTGAAGGATACTCTGCCCTCCTGCAGATTACTCATCCCTAGTAATATCTCAGGGTTTCAGCCCGATCCAGAATCATTCTATTCTTGGTCCATGGTGGTGCCAGAGGGCATCCAGCAGGGCGTCTCCTAAGCATCCAGGGAGGCACCATTTGTGACATTAGTGCCCCCAGCAGAAGAGGCAAAAAGAGCTCAAACAGAAGATGTTATCAAGAAACAGAACACATGACACCTTTCATTGAGGTGAGGCGGGAGCGTGACGGGTTATCTGCAGCAAGAAAGGTGTCCATCTACTTTACAAAGTGAAATAACTTGTTCTTCTAATTGGTACTTCTTCCTGTAGGTTCTTCACCTATACAGAGACCATATTGCACTAGAGTGTTGAATCGAGGCAGTCAAAGGGGTGACCTCTGCCTTAGAAAGAGAGAAAATAAGAATGACAAATTTGTGGATATGTTACAAGTTGCTTAAGGGAGTGAAGGGGGCATTCTGTACTTAAGGAGACTCCCCCAACATATTATTTAGTGCTTCAACAAGCCAGGTCTGTCTATTACAACCCAGTGTAGGTCCTTTTGGTGCTTGAGAGAAGCTACTGAGTGAATATGTTTCTTTTATTTACCATCGGTGGCCAAGGACGAGAACCTGGAACCTTGTGCACTTCTAGAATCCCCGTAGAACTGTAGAATGTTGAATGATCAGACCCTGATCTCAACTGGGTACCTTGTAACCGAGGTTGAGCTGGTGGCTGGCTGCTGCCAAGTTCTTGATTTCTGCATTCAACATAATTAAAAAATGCTGGTTTACCTCAAAATATGGCTGGGTTTCTAAACTGTTGGTCCTGGTCATTAATTGATGTATTCAAATAGATTCTAAAATCAGCATCATTGGGGAGCAGAGAGTTCCTCTCAGAATGCCTTGGTACTTTAAGCACTGATTATTTCTAGAGAGCCGGGCCCCATGTAGCTTTCCTGTAGATCTTATTTCTAAAGAGCCATCTAGGCGTGCTGGAGATAGGACAGGTTCAGTGTCTGTTCTCCAGTAACTTGGAAACACTAGGTTGTTATACAGCCTGTTAAGATTGTCATGAAAGTTTCTGCAGACACTATTCCACATCACAGGAGATATGGATCCTGGTGAAAATAATTAATGATCATCAAATTTAACATTCTGAATATCGCCTCCCTAGAGTAATGGCCGTCATTTCAGGGCAAACCTGGGCATGTGACTATTTCACACCATTGTTGTTATGGGGAGAGAAAGCTAGTCAGAGTGCAGAAAAAAATGACAATTCCCAGATGTCATCACCACAAAAATCAAGAATTGCCTCAATCACAGGTATTGAAATGTCAAATTTCAGTCAGATGTCCAGACCTCACCTTGAGGTCAACAGTTTGCAAGGTGATCCCAACATGGCTGTGGAGGTCTCTGTGAACCAGCTAGGGCTCAAAGCTCTTCGCTGCACCAGTAGAGGTTTCGAGTTCCTGGCTAGCTGGTCCCTTTTCAGTCTCAGTAAAGGACAGTACGATGAAAAGTGGCTTTTCTATTGAAGTACCCAAGCAAAACTTTCCAGGGGTTATGAATCACAACTTTGTTTACTCAGTAGGATTCGTCGTTAGCCCTCTTTATATTACTTCCCTAGTTATAGCTGATAACTTTAAGAAATTTGAAATGCAGAACATTGTATGGGATCAATGTGAGATTGATATGGTCAGATAATTATTGAAAACCTCTATTTTACTATACAGTGTAGTTAGTTACACACATTTCCCTCACTGCCCCCCACCAGTTGCCTCCCTCGGTGTCTGGCAATGCTGCTTCCATCGTAGGAAAGGTATGCTGAACCCTCACACTAAATAAGGCACAGCTGAAGGTGGTGGCTTGAGCCTTGACCAGGAGGTGGTGCTGGCTGTGGTTAGACAGAGGTCTCTGGCTGGAAACAAGGGAAGCTACCCAGAACCTGACCCACCCTGGGGGACCTTATCACTCCTCTATGGAGCACTTGCAGGGAGTGTAGATGCAGATCCTTTACTTTCTCCAAGTACAGGTGACCCCTTCAAGACGCCACGCTGTGTCTTATTACAACCTCGAAGGAGGAGTTTTCTCCGTCGCAAATGTGACGGATATCCCGTCTGCTGTATTACGATCCCATTATGTTCTATGGAGATTGTAATACAGCAGAGGGGATATCAATCACATTTGTAATGGAGGAAACCCCTCCATCAAGGTCGTAATAGGGCCCACTGTCTGACCCACAGTTCCACAGGGACAAATACCTGCAGAGCAGCAGAAGGTAAGAGGGCAAGGGTTCAAGAAACCTCTGGGTCAATCAATCAATCAAGGATTTGTAAAGCACGGCTAATCACCCATAGGGTCTCAAGGCGCTGTTTGCAGGCGTGCTGCTCATTTGAAGAGCCAGGTCTTGAGATCCTTCCTGAACTGCTTCAGTGATGCGGTCTGCCTGAGCTTGAGAGGTAGCGTGTTCCATGTCCGGGCTGCGAGGTAGGAGATCTTCCTCCTACTGCGCTTTTCCGGATCTTGGGGACGGCTGCAAGGATGAGCTGGGAGGAACGGAGACCTCTGTTGGGTACATAGAAGGTGAGGTGGGGGTTGAGGTATGCCAGTCCTGTGTTGAGCAGTGCCTTGAAGGTGTGGATCAGGAGTTTGTATGTGATGTGCTTGTTGACTGGGAGCCAGTGTAAGTGTCTGAGGTGGGAGGAGATTCAGCTGTATCAGCTGTATCGGGGATGTCCAGGATGAGTCTGCATTCTGGACTCTTAGTCTTGACTGAAGTTTCATGATAATGCTGGCATAGAGTGCATTGCCGTGGTCCAGTTTGCTGGTGATGAATGTGTGGGAGACTGTCTTCCTCGTGTTGGGGGGAATCCATTTGAAAATCTTCAGGAGACGGAGGGTGTGGAAGCTTGATGAGGAGATAGCGTGTGTAATGATGGCAGGTGTAATGTTCTAGGGCAGAACAAGCTGTAAACTCAAAGTCTGGGCAAGAAGCAGCTGGACTTGCCCTGGAGTGCAGACTGCAGTGCTGTGACAATACTGAAGCACAGAACTCACAAATGCCCTTGCAGTGCAGATCCTGCAGTGCCGCAAAAGTACTGAAGACTAACACTCACGCAGGCTAACAGCAGCTGTTTAATCTTGGGGTGCAGACCTTACGGTGTGATAGCAGTACTGAACCCTAGAACTTCCAGATGCCCTTACACAGCAGAAACTACAGCGCAGCAACAGTTCTGAACCCTTGTACTCACAGATGCACTTGCAGTTCAGATCCTACAGTGCAGCAACAGTACTGAAGCCTAGAACTCCCAGATGCCCTTGCAATGCAGAATCTGCAGTATAGTAACATTACTGAAGCCTAGTACTCTCAAGTGCACTTTCAGTGCAGATCCTGCACTGCAGTGACAGTACTGAAGCCTGTTATTCCCAGATGCCCTTGCAATACAGATCCTTTCTGTAAAGTGATTGTACTAAAGCCTTGTACTTGCTCTGGCAAGCCACAGTGGGAGCAGCGTTGCTGTGCAGATCCTGTAGTGCAGCAGCAGTACTGAAGGCTAGCAATTGTGCAGGCTAGCAGCAGTTGGTCTAGCCTTGCAGTGCAGAACCTGCAGTGCAGTGGCAGTACTGAAGCCTAGTACTCCCAAATGCAGATCCTGCTGTGCAGTGACAGTTCTGAAGCCTAGTACTCGAGCAGGCTAGTCTTCCAGTTCAGATCCTGCTTTGCAGTGACAGTATAGATACCTAGTACTAGTGCTGGCTAGCAGCAGCTAGACTATCTTTGCAGTGCAGATCCTGTAGTGCAGCAGCAGTACCGAAGGCTAGTAATTGTGCAGGCTAGCAGCAGCTGTTCTAGCCCTGCAGTGCAGAGGCAGTACTGAAGCCTAATACTCCCAAATGCAGATCCTGCTGTGCAGTGACAGTTCTGAAGCCTGGTACTGGAGCAGGCTAGCCTTCCAGTTCAGATCCTACTTTGCAGTGACAGTACAGATGCCTAGTACTAGTGCTGGCTAGCAGCAGCTGGACTATCATTGCAGTGAAGCTCCTGTAGGGCAGCAGTTGTACTGAAGGCTGGTACTCGTGCAGGCTAGCAGCAGCTGAACTAACCTTGCAGTGCAGATCCTGCAGTGCAGGGTCAGTACTGATGCCTAGTACTCATACTGGCTAGCACCAGCTGGGATAGCCTTCCAATGCAGATCCTGCGGTGCAGGGACAGTCCTAAAGCCTTTTATTGTCAGATGCCCTTGAGGTACATATCCTGTGGTATAGTGAGAGTACTGAAGCCCAGTACTCATGCAGGCTGACAGTAACTGGGCTAGCCTTACAGTGCCGACCTGAAATGCAGACCTGAAATGTACTGCTAGAACTTGGCAGGCTACCAACCGCTGGACTAACCTTGCAGTGATGCTGCAGTGCACTGACAGTACTGAAGCCTAGAACTCTCAGATGTCCGTGCAGTGGGAATCTTGCAGTGCAGTGACAGAACTGAAGCCTATTACTCGCTGAGGCTAGCAGCAGCTGGTCTAGCCTTGCAGTGAAGATCCTGTGGAACAGCAGATATACCGAAGGCTAGTACTCGTGCGGGCTAGCAGCAGCTGGTCTAACTATGCAGTGCAGATCCTGGAGTGCAGTGACTACTGAAGCCTAGTACTAGCAGATGCCCTTGAGGTGCATATCCTGCAGTGCAGTGGCAGTACTAAAGCCTAGTACTTGTGCATGGTAGCAACAGCTGGGCCAGCCTTGCACTGCAGATCCTGCATATCAGTGACATTACAGAAGTTAGTACTCAAGCTGGCTAGCAGTAGCTGAAATAGCCTTGCAATGCAGATCCTGGCACGTGCAGCTATACTGAATGTTGGACTTGTGCAGGCTAGCAGCAGCTGGACTAGCCTTGCAGCACAGATAGTGTAGGGACAGTACTGAAGCCTAGCCCTTGTGCAGGCTAGTAGCAGCTGGACTAGTCTTGCAGTGCAGATCCCGTAGTGCATTAACAGTACTGAAGGGTAGTACTCGTGAAGGCTAGCAGTAGTTGTACTAACCATGCAGTGCAGATCCTTCAGTGCAGCAAGAGTACTGAAGGCTAGTACTCGTGCACAGTAGCTGTAGTAACCCTGCAGTGCACTTCATGCAGTGCAGCTACAGTACTGAAGGATAGGACTCACGCAGGCTAGCAGGAGTTTGACAGGGCTTGCAGCTCAGATCCTGCAGACAGAAACAGTACTGAGGGCTAGTACTAATGCAGGCTAGCAGCAGCTTGACCAGATTTGTGGCTCAGTCCCTGCAGTGCAGTGACAGTACTGAAGTCTAGTATTCCTGCAGCCGCGTAGCAGCTGGACTAGCCTTGCAGTGCAGATAGTGCAGTGACAGTATTGAAGCTTAGACCTTGTGCAAGTTAGCAGCAGGTGGACTAGTCTTGCAGTGCAGATAGTGCAGTGACAGTATTGAAGCTTAGACCTTGTGCAAGTTAGCAGCAGGTGGACTAGTCTTGCAGTGCAGATCCTGCAGTGCATGAGTACTGAATACTAGTAGTCCCAGCTGCCTTTGCAGTGCAGATCCTGCAGTGCATTAACAGTACTGAAGTGTAGTGCTCGCAAAGGCTAGCACTAGCTGTATTAACTTTGCAGTGCAGATCCTGCAGTGCAGGAACCGTACTGAAGGCTAGTACTGGCGCAGGCTAGCAGCAGTTGGACTAGTCTTTAAATGCAGATCTTGCAGTGCTGTGACAGTACTGAGTCTTAGTGCGCCTAGCTGCCTTTGCAGTGTAGACCCTGCAGTGCATTAACAGTATTGTAGGCTAGTACTCACACATGCTAGCAGCAGCTCAACTACCCTTGCAGTGCAGATCATGCAGTGCAACAACAGTACTGCAGTCTAGTGCTTGCGCAGACTTGCAACAACTGACAGGACTTGCAGCTCAGATCCTGTACGCAGTAACGGTACTGAAGGTTATTACTCATGCCGGACAGAGGCTTCTAAAGTAGTATAGGCAGATCAGAAGCTAAATAACTGACTTGTTACTCATAAAGGTACACTGTTCCAAAAAAAAAAAAATGACCAGAAACGGTCTGAAAGAGAATAACATCAGAAGCATAAGCCTTCAGGTATCATCACCAGGCTTGCTCCACGCCAGACTGGCACTGCAATGTCTGACGGGACCCTCAATGGGGTCACTGGGCCAAACATCTGTGTCAAACCAACAAGGCAATGGAGAGAAAACAAATAGAAATCTAAAATTGGCTCAACCCTCCTCTAGAACTTCTTTTAATTAGGGGCAGAGAGGGGTAGTCAAGATTAAAAACATCGAAAGAGTTCAAGGGAAATAATGGCCCTTAACTCTTACGCAAACAATGTGGTTAAGAATATTATATCTGGCACCACTCAATAAGTCAACGTGTTTTGCGCCTTTATTTGTCTAAACAGATCTCTTGGCGCTTCTTCAGGACTATAAACTATCTTCTCCATCAAACACAAAAATAATGTTATTTTCCAGGAGTTGTGAGAATCTACTCACTCAATAGTTCGCTGAACTCCTGTGTATCTCCCAGACCCTGGCACTCCTACCAACACATTGAGTTGAGTCAGTCTGAACTTGTACTACTCAAGGAGTTCGACTCTCGTGAGCAGACCGAGGTCCATCCCTTTCGGATAACATCCACCCTACGGACCACCTCTCATTTTTCTTTGTCCACCAGGTGATCCTTCACCATTGCTCATACCCGGGTAGAGTGGGGGATGCATTGATTGTCCCCATTCAACTATTGCAGGTGTTGGAGATCAGAGGTTTCCTGGGGTGGAACTTCTCGTCTCCTTGGATGGTTTTATTTCAGCATCCTGTTGGATGCAAGAAGTAGGACCAGAAAACTTGAAATGTTAGTTCAGTATCACTGAAGTTTGTGAATCAGTCTTCTAAATATAGATGTACAACACTTAGAGATACCACCCTCCACCATGCAGAGGAAGTAGTCAAAGAGAGCACTTACACACACTGATATACATTCTTTTCCCAAAATGGAGCCTTCTAAAAACCAGCACCAACGCCATAGCCCACCCTCTCAGGTGACCATCTCACCCCATGATGTTAACGACACTGGTTTCACTCCTGGGATTCAATGGTAACACCTAATGCATTCTGTGTGTTGTCATGTTGCTTGGCTTCCATTAAAGGTATTAGACTAACACACCTGAAATCAGTCATTGGCAGGTGAAAAGCTCAGATCTGGGTGATTTAAATGAAGTGGCCATCATATCACTCTTCTAACCCAAGCGTCAAGGTGTCCAGTTTCACTCAATACCTTTTCCATCAGCAAGCTACACATGGCACACTGCCTGTGACCACCTGCAAAAATGAAGCACTGTTCTAACCAAGGATAGCAAACTTTGTATGGAAGAAGTAATTGACTCATGGATGGAAGGCGGCACACATGTCATTTTAAATATGTACTGAGTAGTGTATTTTGTTTACCTGTCTAGCGTTTGGTCCAGGTTTCACGATCATGCCTTGTGCGTGGTCTTCACCATCTGCTCCTTCACTGTTTATATCTTCTATTGCCTGTTGGAAGAATGTGCAGGTTTAAAGGGAAACACTGGTGGGGCCAGTGGGGCAACAGAATAAACAAGATGATACTAAACCCATTGTATCAGTCCATGGGGTAAATATTGGAAGGACATTAAGGCACCTTCTTGTGGTAGGACGGCTGCTGTGACAGATGTGATTACAGTGAGACATCAGCCAAGGGGTCCTGGCATACCTTGGTCTGTGTGTGAGCTGTACACAACCATCTGTGTAGCCATCGTCTGGTCAGGCAGTCCAAGAACCCCTCCGTGTGACGATCACACTGGAGAATGACTCATACTCTGTAACTTTATGGACATGTCCTGGTCCCCGAGGAAGAAGTAACTTTGCACAACTATGTTCTTCTGGAAGGCTGACTCTTTCCAAATATCACACAGCAAACATATAAAAGAACATGTCACACCCGCAAGTTCTAAGCCCCTGCAGCTCACACACTTTAGTGTAGGTAAAGGTCCTTCTCTCATCCACCATAAACAGGGGCATGTCCTCCCTTCCTAGCACCATGGAGTACCAGGAGTACCATGAGTGTCATACAGCTAAGCCGCTGAATCAAGTCAATTAAAGTGCAGTGGAAGTGGGTCTGTAAATAAAAGCTCAGTTCGATTTGGCACCAAAGGATGGAACAGTGTGAAGGGGTGGGTGAGGTGGAGCTGAGATTGAAAAGTAATGTCGAGTAAATAGCCTGCAGCCTGAAATAGTTAAAATAACATTGTGAAGCAGGATGCAAGCTTGATTTGATGCTGGTGGGTGCATAGATGCAGAGGATGCTGGTAGCTAGAATCTGGGGCAATGATATCTACTCTGGACCGGGAGCCAAAAATACACCTCTACACAGTCCAGTTGTTTTGTGATGAAAGATATTGGATTCTGGCCACTATTTACATCATCTGTAGATTCTAGGTTGTCTCAATAGTATCGCAATAACAGGCTTTGAGATCTACTGACATGACTCATGATATCCAAGGAGTCGCAATATCCAATGCAAGTTTGAGGGGCACTGAAAGTTTGCAGGCTGAGGCTCAGCCATGAACAAGATGCCTTCAGGTCAGGTTGTGGATATCATATGTTTTAAAGGAGTCATTGTATCTACAGCAGAACGGGGCAGTGATGGAAGGTTCTCATGCTGGGTTATCAAAGGCATGGGGGGACCCCTTAAACAAGAAGAAAGAACTTCCAGGTCTAACAGCGTCCACAACTGAGCTTAAAGAGGGGACACAGAAAACACAGAAAGAAAACATCCAATCATGGACCCAACTCAGAGCAGCACCCTTGTCTCATCTTGGAATAAGAAACAATAAATGGCTGGTCCTAGACCACGTTAAGGGGCCTTCTGTTTTGCCACTATGATGTCAAAAATCTTACCTACTTGGGGGAGGAGCCAAGATGGCGACCGGGGTGCACGGGGGCGCTGTGGCGGCCTCGATTCGACTGTCGCACCCTGACGGAGCTTGGAATTGACGGGGGAGAGCTTCCAACCCGAGCTCTCCTCCTGGTCTGGGAGCCGAGGCGCGGAGCGCCCGCCATTTTGGGTCGGCGGAGGCGCAGAGCGCTGACCTGGACCGCGAGTGTTCGGCCTGCGACCTGGAGAGCTGCTGCAGGACCTCCCGCACCCGTGCAGCAGCGCCTCTCGCCTGGAGCGGCCGCTAGCGAGTAAGTTGCGGCCCGCCCCCTCCCTCTGCAACGGGGACAGGGGCACCATCCCGGGGCTGAAAAACTCACAGGCAGCGCCCGGAGTCCAGGGGCGTTGGGCGGCCAGCCTCTGAGAAGAGGGATCGCCGCGGGGGTTCCCGCATCCGCTCGGAGCCCGGGGTAGAAATAAAAAGAAGAAAACAACAACAACATAAAAAATAAAAAATAAAAAAATAAAGCAAGTGCCGCTCTGGACTCGGGGAGTGCTCCCCCCACCGCCTGGACCCGTGGGGGACGCGGCCACCGTGGAGGCGCTATATCTGTATGGGCAGAATTGCCTGGCTGAGGCGGGCGCAGACGCCTAAAGACTTGCTCCCCTCCAGGCAGATGGATTGTCCTACATAACGGGGTGCGGCAACAGGAGGGGGCTTGGAAAAATTTGCCGTGGCCTACCAACCGTGGGTGAGGCAGAGAGGCCGGGCCAGCGCCTCCCCTTTCCCTTCCCCTCCCCCCCCTGCTCTCATGCCCCCCTAGTGGGGCGCCCCACCGGGCGCCGGTCCCGCCTTGGATGTGCGCTGGCGCGGGGAGACCGACGGGAACAGACTAGGGCACTACAGGAACTAAGGCTGGCATAATTAGCCTCCAGCCAGTCTGGACCAGACTCTTCCCCCCTGCGCCGGGGACAACTGAGACCGGACGCCCCCCCCCCCCCAGCACCCCGAAAGTCAACAGGGGAAGGCCATGAACATCAGGCTCGCAAACTAGGTCCAACTAAAGCCTGCCCCCTGGCACAAAACCTGGCGACAAGGAACCACAATCTGAGCCGGCAAAGAGGGACAAAAGGGGGGGAAGCCTGCCACAATTCAACTCCGAGGAGTGCCTTGCTGTGACCCACGTCGCCCCCCCGCCGGGCGTACACGATGGCGGGCAGACTGAAATCAGCCAAGAATCAAGATCGAACCACACAAAGCCCAGCGGCCACCCACCAACAGCCAAATCCGACTCTACAAACATTGGAGAGCACACTTGCGTCACAATCCGTGCAATTGGAAAGGGTACTACAAGCAATAATGGACACTAAAACCTCCCTGGAAGGTAGAATAGATGCGGTATCGCAAGACCTGAACCTACTTCGAGTGGATCACCGCAAGCTATCGGAAAGAGTCAAAACAGTGGAGGAGGGACTGACCGAGCTATCTCCCACGACCCAGGATAACCAAAAACAGATTC